>NC_041389.1:488245239-488271463 GCF_002162155.2 Triticum dicoccoides | reverse complement strand
GAGACAAGGGACACGATGTTTTTACCCAGGTTCGGGCCCTCTCGATGGAGGTAAAACCCTACTCCTGCTTGATTGATATTGATGATATGGGTAGTACAAGAGTAGATCTACCACGAGATCAAGGAGGCTAAACCCTAGAAGCTAGCCTATGGTATGATTGTTGTTCGTCCTACGGACTAAAACCCTCCGGTTTATATAGACACCGGAGAGGGCTAGGGTTACACAGAGTCGGTTACAATGGTAGGAGATCTACATATCCGTATCGACAAGCTTGCCTTCCACGCCAAGGAAAGTCCCATCCGGACACGGGACGAAGTCTTCAATCTTGTATCTTCATAGTCTTGGAGTCCGGCCAATGATGATAGTTCGGCTATCCGGACACCCCCTAGTCCAGGACTCCCTCAGTAGCCCCCGAACCAGGCTTCAATGACGACGAGTCCGGCGCGCATATTGTCTTTGGCATTGCAAGGCGGGTTCTTCTCCAAATTCCATGTACTCGCCGAATGGTGTCCGGCTCCTTATAAATGCTACGCTTCTTGGCTTCCACGTCCAATAATGGCCCTCTTCCACGTGTCGTACGAATGCGAAAAGCCAGGGTATTTTTACACTTTACCCCCTAGCTGCGTGAATAGGCTGCCTATAAGAGAGGCGAGGATCTAGATCCGAATCACACCATCCTCCTTCCGCGAGTATTCATCGAAGCGCCTCTGACAAAGATCCACTCCATCATGGACAGTCGACGCGGCTCGTCCTCTCGCGCTCCCAGCCCTCAGCCAGGAGATTGGGGGAGATGTTCAGTCCCACATAGCGAGCTAGTGACGCTCCAAGCAGAGGGATATCTTCCCCCAGCCTTTATGGTTCCGGTTCGAGCCGGACTTGCCACTTACAAGGGCGAAAATCAGGCGGAGAGCGTCCCCAATCCCTCCAAAGGAGAGCGGGTATGCTTCGTCCCTTATCTAATAAGGGGACTCGGATTTCCCGTACATCCGTTTCTCCGGGGGCTCCTGGAGTTCTACGGACTCCAGCTTCACCACCTCACACCTGCCTCCATCCTGCACATCGCGGGCTTTGTAGCCCTTTGCGAGCTGTTCTTGGGCATCGAGGCCCATTTTGCGTTGTGGAAGAGATTGTTCTGTCTCGTGCCCCGTTCTCACGAGGGGTCGATATATCAAGTGGGCGGAGCCGAAATATGGCGCATCGCCGGGACCGGATATCTATCCGGAACCCTGAAGAAGGCGTCCGAAGACTGGCCTTCGGAATGGTTTTATATGGAAGACGCCCCGCTGTCGGACCCAGTTCGGATCGGCCTCCCGGAGTTCAGCAACTCTCCTTTGAAGAAACGCCTAAGTTGGCGCCCACGGAGCCCTCAACGGGAGAATGATAGGGACGTTCAATATTTGATGGGCCGAATAAGGTTATTGGCTCATTCCAGATTAACCATGATTGGAGTCATGGCCATGTGCATCATGCGAGGGGTGCAGCCGCTCCAATATAGGGGCCACCCCATGTGGGATTTCAACGGGGAGGACGATGCCACCCGTCATGGCCGCAAGGGGCCGGGATCGGTTGCCGATCTGGTGAAGATCCTGTCTGGCTTGTACAAGGGGGAGAAAGAGGACTTCCTTCGTGCGATTCCATTGAATGGATTTTAGATGAACAACCCTCAGAGCTGGGTAAGCGGATGTTTGTCTATCCGATCCGTATTCCCAAAGTTAAGTGTCTCACTTTGTGATTTTGACGCAGGAACTGCGCCGGGCCGTAGAGGATATACACAGCCTGGCTCCACAACCAGAGGATCCGGAACGATCCCTTGATCCAGCCCCCGAAGAGGATCCGGACATAAAGGTGGAGCTGATCGATGGGGTGTTCCACCAACTTAGCATGGACAATGCTTTGGTCGCCATTACGGTCGACTACCCCGGTATATCTCCGGCTTCCCAGGTAACTGTGACCGGAGTCCTGATGCCATTGCTCATCCATGCGTATTTCTGACCACCGTATACCAATGGTGCTCCGCAGGAGGTGCCTTTGGGGTGGGAAGCCGAACCCGCGGCGGCTGACCAACAAGGGGCAGCTTGGCCCAGCAAGCGGAAAAGAAGTGCGGCACGAATCGAGATGTCGCTACAACGGTATGGCGCGCCCACATGTTTCCGAAGAAGATTCCTGGAAGGCATACTAACGCTCATGGTTTTTCCAGGAGAAAGAGCGCTCGTCGGACTGTGCCCGGAGAGGTTGCCAATCCCGCCTCCACCGGCCAGGCTCCAACACCAGGTCCGGAGGGGGAGGCGAACGCAAGGCGCGCGTCGGGTGCTCCTCCAACGGAGGACGCCGACAGGTTGTCCGCCACCAGATCTGAGGTGGAGAGCGCCATGAATCACAGGCGCCGCCGGATAGTTCTTCGTGACGCATGCTTCTCCCCCGAGGCGTTAAATGCCTTTAATTCGGGTGATGCGCACCTCCGTGCTGCTCAAGATGGTCTAGCCAGAGCCACGGAGCAGTATGTGAAAGACATACGGGTGAGGAATTTTGACAGTTATATGTGCCAGTAGCCCCCGAGACTTAAAGTAGTTAGAATAACTGATTTAAGGATCATTTGTTATGCAGGATCTTACTGAGAAGAATACCCACCTGTCCCAGGAGCTTCAAGAGTGCAAGGCCCAACTTGAGGCTGGTAATACATACTTCAAAAGATAATTAGTTTGTGAAGTGTGGCGTGTGTATAAGTCTGACAATAATATTGCAGATGGCGCCGGACTAGATCCGGACAGGCAGCAGCTACTACGCCAGCTGAAGGCCGGCGAGAAGGTGCTGACAAGGGTGCGGCAGGAGAAAAATAACCTCCAAGATGCCAACACTCAGCTGGGCGAGGAACTAAAAGATGTTCGGGTCCAGCTGGCTTCATGAAGGAGAATCTGCGGCTTCGTCGCGGCATTTATAGTAAGTGCTTGAACAAACTTTTGAAAACAAGAGTTCGGCGAGGAAGTCGATAACCATAATATGTCTGTAGGTATGCTCACAGGTCGTCCTACAGAGGAAATGCCCGGTTCAACGGGTGACCAACTTCCCGAGCTGTTGCAACTGCACGAACAAGTTCGGCAGGTGATGAGCGGCATCGCCCAGGCCTTATGGCCGTCCGTCTCCCTACCCGAGGGTCTTGGAGGGCTTGTGGAGAAGCTTCAGGGAGCACGGAGGCTCTTCCGTCTGTGGAAGATATCGACCTGCCGCCAAGGCGCCAGGGAGGCCTGGGCCATGGTGAAGACGAGGTACACGAAGGCCGATCCAAACCACATGGCCGAGGTCGGACTTATGGGGCCTGATGGGAAGGAGATCCCTGTGAGCTTAATGTACGGCCAAGTAGAGTTGGCCGCAAAGTATTCCCAGTGGGACTGTAAACTAGACAGCCTGTTAGATGGTATTGAAGAGGAATACAATCAGTCAATTTGACTATGTAATTTAAAATGACATGTAAAATGCCTTCTAGCCGAATTGTAGATCGTTTGTCATTGCGGACCTTTTCGCTTCGACCTCGGGACCCAACAGTCCGGAGTGTGTCCGAATACCCTCACGGTTATATAAGAAAACCGGGGCATGCGTGGAGACCAGGCATAGGGGTCATTAGTGCTTTAGCAGACAAGTGCCCAACTAGTTATGTTATATTACATGGTTAGTAAGAAACATCTTCCAGGGAGAATAGTTCCGTTAGGGGTTCCTTTCCCTAGGAGGCATGCCCTAAAGTGCATGTCCGGACTGCGAAAAAAGCAGGAAATCATCTGGGGGCAGATAAATAAATAGGTAAGAAATCGTCTTTTAGTTCACCAACCGAATATTGCCTTAAGAACGCTAGCTTTCGGCTTCACCCAGTCTGAGGTACACATCCGGCTAACCCGGCAGTAACAATCACGGAGGTGCTCCCTTTACCTCCTAGCCGAACAATCGGGAACATAGGGGTAAGCACAGGAGCCAGGCAACCCAGCTTGGCCAAAACTTAAGTCATATCGATGCATATAATGGTGAATAAAAGGTACATGTGGAAGTGCGACACATGTGTTGGGCATGAAGCCCGTATAAATAAACTTCTGTTAAAGAAGCCCCAAGGTATAATGTGTACGAGAAGCACGTCAAGTGTGTGCGTACAATGCGCAGATCAGCCTTCAAAGGCTTTAGGAAAAAAGGAGGGAGAAAGAGAGAAACAAAAGACAGCTAAAGTATAAAATGTGGACAGAGGAAGGAGACGAACTCAGAGTCCGGCGCTAGGCGTAGAATCTTCAGAGACGGGCTGTGTTCCATGGGTTCGGCTCGAGTCGGTTGTCCGATACGTTTCGCAGACGGTATGCTCCGCCGGTCAGGACTTGGTCGATGATGAACGGACCTTCCCATTTGGGCTTGAGTTTGTCCTTTTTCTTGTCAGGCAGGCGTAGAACTAGTTCGCCAACATTGTAAGTTTTGGCCCGTACTTCTCTGCTTTGATATCTTTGAGCCTGCTGTTGATAGAATGCAGAACGAGCTTTTGCCACGTCACGCTCCTCCTCTAAGGCGTCCAAACTGTCCTGTCGATCCAGCTCGGCTTCTCTTTCTTCGTACATACGCACGCGAGGTGAGTCATGAATTATGTCACAGGGCAAAACTGCCTCTTCGCCGTACACCATGAAAAATGGTGTGAATCCGGTAGTGCGATTCTGCATGGTCTGCAGCCCCCAGAGTACGGAGTCGAGCTCCTCTACCTAGTGCGTGTTAGATTCCTTGAGGGACCGCACTAGTCTGGTTTAATGTCGCTCATGATTAGACCATTTGCTCGCTTGACTTGACCGTTAGTTTGAGGGTGACAGAATGAAGCGTAGTCGAGCTTGATGCCCATGTTTTTGCACCAGAGTTTAACCTCGTCGGCCGTGAAGTTTGTGCCGTTATCAGTGATGATTATGTGGGGGACACCGTAACGGTGTACTACCCCTGATATGAAGTCTATCACGGGTTCGGATTCGGCCGTCTTAACTGGCTTGGCCTCTATCCATTTGGTGAATTTATCCACCATGACCAATAGGTATTTTTGCTTGTGGGTTCCCCCTTTAAGGGGTCCAACCATGTCAAGCCCCCAGACCGTGAACGGCCAGGTGATGGGTATAGTTTTGAGGGCGGTGGGTGGCATGTGGCTTTGATTAGCAAAGAGCTGGCAACCGACGCATCGTTGGACTAAGTCATGAGCATCTGCCCGGGCCGTCGGCCAATAAAATCCTGTACGGAAGGCCTTGCCTACAAGGGCCCGGGCTGCGGCGTGGTGCCCGCCGAGTCCGGCGTGAATTTCAGCCAGAAGATTTTGCCCTTCCTCTTCGGAGATGCACCTTTGAAGGACTCCGGTTGTGCTTTTCTCATAAAGCTCTCCCTCATGGACCTTGTAGGCTTTAGATCGCCGTACTATGCAGCGGGCCTTGTTTTGGTCTTCGGGAAGTTCCTGCCTGATTAAGTAGGCTAGGAATGGTTCCGTCCATGGGGCAATGACTGCCATTATTTTGTGGGCTGAAGGTGTTATTTCATTGGCAGAGCCACCGATTGTGTCAGAGTGTTCGGTTTTGGGCGGTGCGGTTGGTTCCGGATTGTTGTTTCCGGACTCCCCTTCCCATAATACGGATGGCTTGAAAAGCCACTCCAGGAAGATGTTGGGAGGGACGGCGTCGCGCTTTGCACCGATGCATGCCAACACATCGGCCGCCTGGTTATTATCCCAGGCTATATGGTGGAATTCGAGTCCTTCGAACCGAGCTGACATTTTTAAGATGGCGTTACGGTAGGCTGCCATTTTCGGATCCTTGGCATCTAAGTCTCCATTGATTTGGGATATTGCGAGGTTTGAATCCCCGCGGACCTCTAGGCGTTGAATGCCCATGGAGATTGCCATCCGGAGACCATGTAGAAGGGCCTTGTATTCGGCCGCATTGTTGGAGTCCGTGTACATTATCTGGAGTACGTATTGGACTGTGTCTCCGGTTGGGGACGTCAGGACGACACTAGCCCCCAGGCCGGCCAACATTTTGGAGCCGTCGAAGTGCATGATCCAATTGGAGTATGCGCCGTACTCTTTAGGGAGTTCGGCTTCGGTCCATTCAGCGATGAAGTCGGCCAAAACTTGCGACTTGATAGCTCGCCGTGGTTTGTAGGTTATGTCAAATGGTAGGAGCTCAATGGCCCATTTTGCAATCCTGCCCATCGCGTCGCGGTTGTTTATAATGTCGTTAAGAGGTACTTTGGAGGCTACTGTTTTCGAACACTCTTGAAAGTAGTGTCGCAGCTTCTGGGATGCCATGAACACCGTGTACGCTATCTTTTGATAATGTGGATACCGGGACTTGCATGGAGTTAGGACAGTGGATACGTAGTACACTGGTTTTTGAAGAGGGAATTTGGGTCCTTCCGTTTCTCGTTCGACGACGAGCACCACGCTTACAACTTGATGTGTTGCCACGATATATAATAACATTGGTTCGCCCAAGTTGGGCGTGGCCAGGACCGGATTTGTTGCCAATATGGCCTTTATTTCTTCGAGTCCGGCCGTGGCGGCATCCGTCCATTCGAAGTGTTCGGTGCACCGGAGGAGGCAATAAAGGGGTAATGCCTTTTCTCCCAAGCGGGAGATGAAGCGGCTTAAAGCCGCCACGCATCCAGTCAATTTTTGTATTTGCTTGAGGTCTTTTGGGATATCCAATTGTGACAGAGCTCGGATCTTGGCTGGGTTTGCTTCAATTCCTCTACCGGATACAATGAAGCCTAAGAGCTTTCCGGCTGGTACGCTGAAAATGCATTTTTCCGGGTTGAGCTTAATGTCATATGCTCGGAGGTTGTCAAATGTGAGCCTCAAATTGTCTACTAGAGTTTGGACGTGTTTAGACTTGACGACCACATCGTCTACGTATGCCTCCACTGTTTTGCCGATCTGGGTTGCCAGACATGTCTGAATCATGCGCTGATATGTTGCGCCAGCGTTTTTGAGCCCGAAGGGCATTGTGTTGAAGCAGAATGGTCCGTATGGAGTGATGAATGCCGTTGCGGCTTGGTCTGGCTCCGCCATCTTGATTTGATGGTAGCCGGAGTATGCGTCGAGGAAGCACAATGAATCATTCCCTACGGTAGCGTCGATAATTTGGTCGATGCGGGGAAGGTGGAAAGGATCCTTTGGACAAGCCTTGTTAAGGTCCTTGAAATCGACACACAGGCGCCAGGATTTGTCCTTCTTTGGTACCATTACCAGGTTTGCTAGCCAGTCCGGATGTTTTATATCTTTGATGAATCCGGCTTCTAATAGTTTGGCTAGCTCCTCTCCCATTGCCTGTCTTTTGGGTTCGGAAAATCGCCGAAGAGCCTGTTTGACTGGCTTGAATCCTTTTAGGATATTTAGGCTATGCTCTGCCAACCTGCGTGGGATTCCTGGCATGTCTGAAGGGTGCTAGGCAAAGATGTCCCAATTTTCCCAAAGGAATTCTCGTAGTGCGGCATCTACATCAGGGTTTAATTGTGCCCCAATGGAGGCCGTCTTTGTGGGGTCCGTTGGATGGACTTGGAATTTGACTATTTCGTCCGCTGGCTTAAAAGAGGTGGACTTGGATCTCTTATCGAGTATCACATCGTCCTTGTTCATCGTGGAGCGCAGCGCAGTGAGTTCCTTGGCCGCTAGGGCTTCGGATAGTGCCTCTAGGGCTAGTGCGGCCGTCTTATTTTCGGCGCGGAGTGCTATGTCCGGATCACTGACAAGAGTGATGATTCCGTTGGGCCCGGGAATTTTGAGCTTCATGTACCCGTAATGGGGTATAGCTTGAAAAATTGTGAATGCCTCTCGTCCTAATAAAGTGTGATATCCGCTGCTGAAAGGGGCCACTTGGAACGTGACCTCCTCGGACCTGTAATTGTCCGGCGAGCCAAACACCACATCCAGTGTAATTTTTCCTGTGCAGCGTGCTTCCCGACTAGGGATTATTCCTCCAGAGGTTGTGCTGCTTCGCTCAATGCGGCTCCAGTCTATTTCCATTTTCGAAGGGTTTCCTCATAGATGAGGTTTAATCCGCTGCCGCCATCCATGAGTACCTTAGTAAGGCGAAAGCCGTCCACTATTGGACTGAGGACCAATGCGGCTGGTGCTCGGGCTGTTTGGAATTTAGGTTCGTCACTGGCATTAAAGGTAATAGCCGTGTCACTCCATGGATTTATTGTTGCTATTTGGTAGACTTCGGCAAGGCTTCGGAGTGCTCGTTTTCGCATATCATTTGATGCGAAAGTCTCGAAGACTGTCAATACCGTACTGGTACTGCTGGGCTCGTTCTCTGGGGCTAGAAGCTCTTCGCCGCTTTTGGCCACCTGCCGTAGTATCCAACATGCTCGAAGGCTATGCGTTGGAGTCGCGCCCTCTATGCTATGAATTTTGCAAGGTCCATTGAGCCATCCCTCTAGTACGGTTCCATGCCCTTTAGGGGGTTTTTGCTTTTTGGTTTTTAACCCAGGTGCCTGAATATGATGCACCCTTTTATTTCGGACTAGGGTTGTGTTCGGAGCCGGATTGTCCCAAAATTTGGTTTCGGTTTTCCAGGCGCTCTCCATCACACAGTACTTTTGTACTATGGACGCCAGGTCGGCGAAGCGTGTAATTTCACGACGACTTATGGCATTCATGATCCCCTTGTCCGTGCAATTGTTGCAGAAAATTGAGAAAGCGGTTTCCTCACGGCAGTCCTTTATCCTGTCCATAACCAGGAGGAATCTGGCCCAGTAACGATGTACTATTTCAGCGGGCTCTTGCCAGATTCGGGATAGATTGCTTGTGTTTGGGTGGGCGGGTGGAATTAAATTCGGAACCCCGTCCAATCTAAGACTCAAGGGCCGGAAAGCTTCCGAACTTGGAAGTTTGGCTTGTTGGATGTTATCCAACGAATCCGGCCCGCTGCCTGACTTTAGGTTTAGGGTTTGATTGACGTCCGTTCCTCCGCGAGAATCCGGCATGGAGGGGTCGGGAATTAGGAAATAGCTTGTCCTTAATGAAGAAGAATCGCCGTGCTGTTCCTCCACCACAGCAACGTGGTGGGTAGCCGCAGGAGAGTTGATCTCTCTCAGATCGGTTTTAGGCCCAATCTGATCGTAGTCTGTAGCGACTCCCAGGGTGGTGATGCGATCCAGGAGCTCATTTACGGAGGAGAGCTCCATCAGATCTAGCTGCTCGGTGAATTCCGAGTTGATGTGGAGATCGCTTTTGATGACCCGAGAGGTCATCGTCGGTGTGGCGGCCGAACAGGCGGTCATAAGAAAACCGCCTAGCCGGATAGTTTGGCCGATGGCCAAAGCTCCTTTGGCGACGGTGCCGTCTTTAAAGACGGGACGAGGCATCCTTCCTGATCGCGACGGCACAGAGGAACTCTCAATGAAAGCACCAATGTCGGTGTCAAAACTGGCGGATCTCGGGTAGGGGGTCCCGAACTGTGCGTCTAGGCGGATGGTAACAGGAGACAAGGGACACGATGTTTTTACCCAGGTTCGGGCCCTCTCGATGGAGGTAAAACCCTACTCCTGCTTGATTGATATTGATGATATGGGTAGTACAAGAGTAGATCTACCACGAGATCAAGGAGGCTAAACCCTAGAAGCTAGCCTATGGTATGATTGTTGTTCGTCCTACGGACTAAAACCCTCCGGTTTATATAGACAACAGAGAGGGCTAGGGTTACACAGAGTTGGTTACAATGGTAGGAGATCTACATATCCGTATCGCCAAGCTTGCCTTCCGTGCCAAGGAAAGTCCCATCTGGACACGGGACGAAGTCTTCAATCTTGTATCTTCATAGTCTTGGAGTCCGACCAATGATGATAGTTCGGCTATCCGGACACCCCCTAGTCCAGGACTCCCTCACTTGCCTTCCACGCCAAGGAAAGTCCCATCCGGACACGGGACGAAGTCTTCAATCTTGTATCTTCATAGTCTTGGAGTCCGGCCAATGATGATAGTTCGGCTATCCGGACACCCCCTAGTCCAGGACTCCCTCATGGAGCAAGACTCTTAAAGTAGCCTTTGTTGGGCATGTCAATAACGGTCTTTATGTGATTAACTTTTCAGAGCAACCCACTAAGACCGCGATATGCCTAATGGCTAAAGTTGATGTGGGATGGCTTTGGCATCGCCGTTTAGCCCACGTCAATATGAGATCTTTGCAAAGTCATCTCAAGGGGGACCATGTTCGTGGACTAACAAATGTTAGTTTTGCCAAAGATCGTGCTTGCAGTGCGTGTATCGAAGGAAAGCTTCATGAGAAGGGTCACCCTCCCACGACTATCATCTACTCGAAGAGACCCTTAGAGCTCCTTCACATGGACCTCTTTGGGCCTCCATCATTTGATAGTCTTGGGGGCAGAAAGTGTTGCTTGGTGATTGTGGATGATTTTTCAAGATACACTTGGGTATATTTCTTCAAGAGGAAGAGTGAGACTCAACAAACCGTCATCGACTTTGCAAATGAAGCTCAACGTCAACATGATGCAAAGATCTTGACAATAAGAAGTGACAATGGCACCGAGTTCAAGAACTACACCTTGGATGAGTTTCTTAGTGATGAGGGGATCAAGCATCAATATGCTGCACCATATACCCCTCAACAAAATGGTGTCGCGGAGAGGAAGAACCGAACGTTGATGGATGCGGCAAGGACCATGATGGCGGAGTTCAAGTCTCCATACAACTTTTGGGCCGAAGCCATCAACATAGCATGTCATGCATCCAATCGGCTCTATCTTCGCAAAGGCTTGAACAAGACTCCTTATGAAATACTCACCGGCAACAAGCCCAATCTCAAGTACTTCCGGGTGTTCGGGTGTATGTGTTTCATTCTCAAGAAAGGTGTCTGTTTGTCTAAATTTGAGGCTAGAGCTTATGAGGTCATATTTGTTGGTTATGCTACAAACTCTCATGCTTACCGTGTCCTCAGCAAGTCCACCGGACTCATTGAGGAGACGTGTAACGTGGAGTTTGACAAAAATAACGGCTCCCAAGTGGAGCAAAGTGGTACTTGTGATGTAGGTGATGAAATTCCTCCCCAAGCCATAAGAAGAATGGGTATTGGTCATATTCTACCCATTGAGGAACCCCTTGTGGCCGAAGGATAAGGACAATGCTCCACTCAAGTGGAACCATCACCTCCCCAAGACCCACACGCTTCCGAAGAACAAAGTGAAGGCCCTCAACCTCGGGAACAAGACCAAGGACAAGATCAACCTCAAGATGGTGGTGAACCACCAAATGATGCCCAAGGTCAAGTTCTCCCCCTCGAGCAAGGTCAAGATCAAGAGCAAACTCAAGATCTTGAACAAGCTCAAGACGACGCTCAAGATAATCAAGTTAACCCTCCTCCTTCCACATCCGAGGAGGAATTAGAGCGTCGTGCCGCAAAGATTGCTTCCAAGCTCACCACCAAAGGTCATCTCATGGAGAATGTGGTTGGAAGCCTAAGAAAGGGGGTAAGCACTCGTAGACAATTAGCAAAGTA
Organism: Triticum dicoccoides; assembly: GCF_002162155.2. Classification (NCBI taxonomy): domain Eukaryota; kingdom Viridiplantae; phylum Streptophyta; class Magnoliopsida; order Poales; family Poaceae; genus Triticum; species Triticum dicoccoides. Next base: position 488,259,959 of record NC_041389.1, on the reverse strand, counting down.
TTGTGAGCATCACGCGTTTGTCTCTTGTGTTGAACCCCAAAAGTTATATGAGGCGCTCAAAGATTCGGATTGGCTCAATGCCATGCATGAAGAACTCAACAACTTCGAGTACAACAAGGTGTGTAGATTGGTGCCAAGGCCGTCGGGGAACCACAACGTCATTGGAACCAAGTGGATATTCAAGAACAAGCAAGATGCTCATGGGAACATCATTCGCAACAAGGCAGGATTGGTAGCACAAGGCTACTCCCAAGTCAAGGGTATCGACTACGGTGAAACGTTTGCTCCCGTTGCTCACCTTGAATCCATTCGTTTGTTGATTGCTTATGCTTCCCATCACAACTTTAAGTTACAAGAAATGGATGTGAAAAGTGCTTTTATTAATGGTCCTATTAATGAGTTGGTTTATGTCAAGCAACCCCTCGGGTTCGAGGATCCCTACTTCCCAGATCATGTGTATCAACTCGATAAGGTACTCTATGGCCTTAAACAAGACCCACGTGCGTGGTATGACCACCTTACCGCGTTGTTACAAGATCGTGGATTTGAGGTGGGGCAAATCGATCCCACTCTTTTTACTAAGAAGGTCAAAGGGGAGTTGTTTGTATGCCAACTATATGTTGATGATATTATCTTTGGTTCCCCTAACAAAGCTTTCAATGAGGAATTTGCCGCTCTCACGACCTCTAAGTTCAAGATGTCGTCAATGGGAGAGTTGAAGTTCTTCCTCGGTTTTGACATCAAGCAAAGAAGAGAAGGTACTTTCATACATCAAGCCAAATACACTCAAGACATGCTGAAAAGATTCAAGCTAAGCGATGTCAAGCCTGCTTCCACTCCAATGCCTACCAAGTGCCAACTTGACATTGATCCCAATGGTAAAGCGGTGGATCAAAAGGTATATCACTCCATGATTGGCTCCTTGCTTTACCTTTGTGCATCTAGACCGGATATCATGTTGAGTGTGGGAATGTGTGCACGGTTTCAAGCCGCACCAAAGGAAAGCCACTATGTGGCGGTCAAGCGAATCTTTCGATATTTGGCTCATACCCCAAACTTTGGCTTATGGTACCCAAGAGTTGCAAACTTCAAGCTTGAAGGATATACGGATTCTGATTGGGCGGGAGACAAAGTGGATAGGAAGTCCACTTCCGGAGGGTGCCAATTTCTTGGTTGCTCTTTGGTGAGTTGATCTTCTAAGAAGCTAAGTTGTGTGTCTCTCTCATCCACCGAAGTGGAATATGTGGCGGTCGGTAGTTGTTGTGCACAACTCTTATGGATGAGGCAAACTTTAAAGGAGTACGGTGTCATTCGTGACAAAGTGCCTCTTTGGTGTGATAATGAAAGTGCCATCAAGATTTCTCTCAATCCGGTGCAACACTTCAAGACGAAGCATATTGAGATTCGGTATCATTTCATCTGGGATCACATTAGGCGAGGGGAGATCGAGCTCAAGTATGTCAACACTCATGATAACCTTGCAGATATTTTCACGAAGCCCTTGGATGAAGCAAGATTTCGCGAGTTAAGGCATGAGCTAAATATCATTGATTCGAGCAATGTGACTTGAACCTTTGCACACCCCTCCTCATTCAACATGTTGTCTAGTTTAGGTGTAGGCATGGACATAGGGGGAGTATTGTTCTCTCAATGAACTCTTCCTCCCCCCATTATGCATAAATTGATTATGTCCTTCTTTTAACCATCTTCGATGGTGTTTGTGCTTCACGGACGAGTTTTGGTCATGGGCCCAAGGTTAAAATCTTCGCGGAGCCATACCTCTTGACTCAAACATAGGTGGCCTCGGCCACCGCCCTCTCTTGAAGAGGTGTGTCTTGGCCCCTTGCTAGTGTGTTCGCTGCCGAGTTGGGTTTTCCTCCGTTTCTTGCCTTTGGTTTTCTGTTTCTTTTTTAGCATAGCCGTGCTATCTAGTGGCCTTTAGTTGCTGGGCGGTACTACCGCTGGTGGTGCGCGGTACTACCGCCCATCAGCGCGGTACTACCGCTGTGGGGCGGGGTCAGGGGGTTATATCGGGGCAGGGGGAGGTTTCTTCTCCCCCATACCCATTCCCTTCGCCCCCTCTCTCCCTCTCCTCTCTCTAGCAACTGTTCGCCATGGGAGGGCTCCAACGGATCTCCTTCTCCGGGGCGTCCCCCTCCATTCCCTTCGGTGGAGTCGATCCCCACCTCGTCCTCTTGCCATGGATGCCGGTATTGCCCCTGTTCCCTCTCTCTTCTTGTCTAGATTTCAAATCTAGCGTCTTAGGGGAAATAGTGGTTGCATCTCTAGATTTTTGGCTAAATCTAGGCTTGACTAGAATGGAGAAGGCAACTAGACGGTTTGGATCAGTGTTTTGTAGGATTATTTTTTAATTTGGTAGGACGGTAGTGCCGGATCTGACCGCGGTAGTAGGAACCGCTGTTTCCCCGCCTCGGGCGGTACTACCGCTTGGATCGGTATTGCCGCCTCCATGTCGCGGTACTACCGCTGCCTACCAATTTCCATCATGGTCCTGCCATTCAGTGATTTTTTTGTTGAGTTTGGTGGCTTATGCTTGTTCTTTTTGGTTGTTTTGCATGCTCTTGTGTTTGGTTCCAGGTGATGAACATCCTGAACATCAAGCTCGTCGTGTCAATGATACGTCTCCAACATATCTATAACTTTTTATTGTTCCATGCTATTATATTACCCCTTTTGGATGTTTATGGGCTTTATTTTATGCATTTATATCATTTTTGGGACTAACCTACTAACCGGAGGCCCAACCCATATTGCTGTTTTTTTGCCTATTTCAGTATTTCGAAGAAAAGGAATATCAAACGGAGTCCAAACGGAATGAAACCTCCGGGAGCGTGATTTTTAACGAACGTGATGCGGAGAGCTTGGAGTGCAAGTCAAGAAGCATCCGAGGGCTCCACGAGATAGGAGGCCGCACCCCCCCCCCTGTAGGGCGCGCCCCCCCATCTCGTGGGCCCCTCGGGCGGCCACCGACGTACTTCTTCCTCCTATATATACCTACGTACCCCGAAAACATCCAGGGGCACCACGAAACACAATTTCCACCACCGTAACCTTCTGTATCCACGAGATCCATCTTGGAGCCTTCGTCGACACTCTGCCGGAGGGGGAATCAACCACGGAGGGCTTCTACATCAGCATCCTTGCCCCTCCGATGAGTTGTGAGTAGTTTACCACAGACCTACGGGTCCATAGTTATTAGCTAGATGGCTTCTTCTCTCTTTTTGGATCTCAATACAATGTTCTCCCCCTCTCTTGTGGAGATCTATTCGATGTAAACTCTTTTTGCGGTGTGTTTGTCGAGATCTGATGAATTGTGGGTTTATGATCAAGTTTATCTATGAATAATATTTGAATCTTCTCTGAATTCTTTTATGTATGATTGAGTTATCTGTGCAAGTCTCTTCGAATTATCAGTTTGGTTTGGCCTACTAGATTGGTCTTTCTTGCCATGGGAGAAGTGCTTAGCTTTGGCTTCAATCTTGCGGTGTCCATACCCAGTGACAGAAAGGGTTGCAAGGCACGTATTGTATTGTTGCCATCGAGGATAACAAGATGGGGTTTATATCGTATTGCTTGAGTTTATCCCTCTACATCATGTCATCTTGCTTAATGTGTTACTCTGTTCTTATGAACTTAATACTCTAGATGCAGACAGGAGTCGGTCGATGTGTGGAGTAATAGTAGTAGATGCAGGCAGGAGTCGGTCTACTTGTTATGGACGTGATGCCTATATACATGATCATGCCTAGATAATCTCATAACTATGAGCTTTTCTATCAATTGCTCGACAGTAATTTGTTCACCCACTGTAATACTTATGCTATCTTGAGAGAAGACTCTAGTGAAACCTATGGGCCCCGGGTCTATCTCTTATCATATTTGCTTTCAATCTACTTTTATTTGCATCTTTACTTTTTGCATCTATATTATAAAATACCAAAAATATATTTATCTTATCATACTATCTTTATTAGATCTCACTTTCGCAAGTGGCCGTGAAGGGATTGACAACCCCTTTATTGTGTTGGTTGCGAGTTCTCAGTTTGTTTGTGTAGGTGCGTGGGACTTTTGAGGAGCCTCCTACTGGATTGATACCTTGGTTCTCAAAAACTGAGGGAAATACTTACACTACTATTGCTGCATCACCGTCTCCTCTTCGAGGAAAACCAACGCAAGCTCAAGACGTAGCAAGAAGGATTTCTGGCGCCGTTGCCGGGGAGGTCTTTGCTCAAGTCAAGACATACCAAGTACCCATCACAAACTCATGTCCCTCGCATTTACATTATTTGCCATTTTCCTCTCGTTTTCCTCTCCCCCACTTCACCCTTGCCGTTTTATTCGCCCTCTCTTTCCCAATCTTCTCCTCTCTCTTTTGCTTGCCTTTTTCTGCTTGCTTGTGTGCTTGCTTGTCCTTATGGCTTCGCCTAAGGGTCCTGACCAGCTTCTCATAAGGATGAATGAGATTGAATCAAATATTAGAAGCTTTATGAATTTGCAATTTGAGCACAGTAACTTCTTTAGAAAAGAGCTTAAGGAACAAAAGGGTTTTTTGGGGTTTATGAACAAAGAGCTTGATGATATGAATAAAGAATTTTATGGTGTTAATGCTCAAATTGACCGTCTTGAAAATGCTATAGCCAAAATTTCTGACAAGCAGGCCACCTTAGTCAATAAGATGGCCGCTAAACCAGAAAAAATTAGATGAAAATAATGATGAGGATCTTAAAGTTATTGATGCGTCTCCTATCAGATCTATGTTTTGCAATATGAATTTTGATGATTATGGGACTGATGATGAATCAACTTTGCCTAGAAGGCGTCCCAAGAATTCGGAATCTTTAGATCTTAATGCTAAATTTGGTAAAAGTGAGATTGGAGAATCCTCAACTTCTAATAATATTGAACCTTCTATCTCGGATTTCAAGGAATTTGATTATGATTATTGCTCTTTAAAAGGTTGTATTTCCTTATTGCAATCCGTTGTTAATTCTCCTCATGCTTATAGTCAAAATAAAGCTTTTACCAAACATATTGTTGATGCCTTGATGCAATCTTATGACGAAAAACTTAATTTGGAAGTTTCTATACCTATAAAACTTAATGATGAGTGGGAACCTACTATAAAGATTAGAATTAAAGATTATGAGTGTTTTGCTTTGTGTGATTTGGGTGCTAGTGTTTCCACGATTCCGAAAACTTTATGTGATATTCTAGGTTTCCATGATCTTGATGATTGCTCTTTAAATTTGCACCTTGCGGATTCCACCATTAAAAAGCCAATGGGAAGGATCAATGATGTTCTTATTGTTCCAAATAGAAATTTGGTGCCCGTAGATTTTATCGTTCTTGATATAGATTGCAATCTTTCTTGCCCTATTATTCTTGGTAGACCCTTCCTTAGAATGATTGGTGCTATTATTGATATGAAGGAAGGGAATATTAGATTCCAATTTCCATTAAATAAAGGCATGGAGCACTTTCCAAGAAAGAAAGTCAAATTACCTTATGAATCTATCATGCGTGCTACTTATGAATTTAGTGCCAAAGATGGCACTCGTTAGATCTATCTTCGTTTTTTTGCCTAGCTAGGGGCGTTAAACGATAGCGCTAGTTGGGAGGCAACCCAATTTTCTTTATGTCTTTTGTTTTTGCTCCTGTTTAGTAATAAATCTTTCTTCTACCTTCTGTTTAGATGTGTTTTTATCTTGAATTTGGTGTTTGTGCCAAGTAGAACCTATAGGATAACCTACGATGATAGTTGATTTGATTCTGCTGAAAAACAGAAACTTTGCGCGCACGAATATAATTTGCTAAATCACAGGAATGTGCTTTTGCGTTGATTCTTTTTGCTTCTGTTCAATAAAAAAATTGTCCAGTACTTCCTATTTTGGTAGGATTTTTATAGTTCCACAAGTTTGCGTTAGTTACAGATTGCTACAGACTGTTCTGTTTTTGACAGATTCTGTTTTTCGTGTGTTGTTTGCTTATTTCAATGCATCTATGGCTAGTAAATTAGTTTATAAACCATAGAGAAGTTGGATTACAGTAGGTTTAACACCAAAATAAATAAAGAATGAGTTCATTACAGTACCTTATGTGGTGGTTTTGTTTTCTTTCACTAGCGGAGCTTATAAGATTTCCTATTGAGTTTTGTGTTGTGAAGTTTTCAAGTTTTGGGTAAAGCTTTTATGGACTATGGAATAAGGAGTGGCAAGAGCCTAAGCTTGGGGATGCCCAAGACACCCCAAGATTTTCAAGAATAGCCAAAATCCTAAGCTTGGGGATGCCCCAGGAAGGCATCCCCTCTTTCGTCTTCGTTCATTGGTAGCTTTACTTGGAGCTATATTTTTATTCACCACATGATATGTGTTTTGCTTGGAGCGTCGTGTATAATATTATTCTTTGCCTTTTAGTTTACCACAATCATCCTTGCTGTACACACCTTTTGGGAGAAGCCTATTTGATTAGAATTTTCTAGAATACTCTATGTGCTTCACTTATATCCTTTGAGCTTGATAGTTTTTGCTCTAGTGCTTCACTTATATCTTTTAGAGCACGGTGGTGTCTTAATTTTGAAGAAATTACTAGTCTCTCATGCTTCACTTATATTATTTTGAGAGTCTTTTATAACAGCATGGTATTTGCTTTGGTCATAAAATTGGTCCTAGAATGGTAGGCATCCAAGTTGGGTATAATAAAAACTATCATAGGAACATAATTGGATGCTATGATCAATTTGATATTTGATAATTGTTTTGAGATATGGAGGTAGTGATATTAAAGTCATGCTAGTTGGGTGATTATGAATTTAAAGAATGCTTGTGTTGAATTTAGCAAGTCACGTAGCATGCACGTATGGTTAAAGTTGTGTAACAAATTTGAAACATGAAGTGTACCTGGCTTGTGCATCCTTATGAGTGGCGGTCGGGGACGAGTGATGGTCTTTTCCTACCAATCTATCCCCCTAGGAGCATGCGCGTAGTACTTGGTTTTTGATGACTTCTAAATTTTTGCAATAAGTATATGATTTTTGTTTGAGTAATGTTGAGTCCATGGATTATACACACTTTTACCTTTCCGCCTTTGCTAGCCTCTTCGGTACCGTGCATTGCCCTTTCTCACCTTGAGAGTTGGTGAAAACTTCGCCGGTGCATCCAAACCCCGTGATACGATACGCTCTATCACACATAAACCTCCTTATATCTTCCTCAAAACAGCCACCATACCTACCTATTATGGCATTTCCATAGCCATTCCGAGATATATTGCCATGCAACTTTCCACCGTTCCGTTCCTCATCATCATGACATACTTTACTTTTGTCATATTGCCATTGCATGATCATGTAGTTGACATCGTATTTGTGGCAAAGCCACCATGCATTATTTTTCATACATGTCACTCTTGATTCATTGCACCATCCCGGTACACCGTCGGAGGCATTCATATAGAGTCATATCTTGTTCTAGTTTCGAGTTGTAATTCATATGTTGTAATCAATGAAAGTGTGATGATCATCATTATTAGAGCATTGCCCAAAGAAAAAGAAGGGAAAAAAAGAAGAAAGGCCAAAAAGAAAAAAAAAGAAAGGCCCAAAAAAAGAAAAAAGAAAAAAAAGGAAGAGAAAAAAAGGGGGAAATAAATAAATAAAAAGGGCAATGTTACTATCTCTTTTTCCACACTTGTGCTTCAAAGTAGCACCTTGTTCTTCATGTAGTGAGTCTCATATATTGTGCTTCAAAGTAGCACCATGTTTTTCATATAGTGAGTCTCATAAGTTTTCTTTTCCATACTAGTGGGAATTTTTCATTATAGAACTTGGCTTGTATGTTCCTACGATGGGCTTCCTCAAATGCCCTAGGTCTTCATGAGCAAGCAAGTTGGACGCACACCCACTAGTTTTCTTTTGTTGAGCATTCATTTATAGCTCTAGTGCATCCGTTGCATGGCAATCCCTACTCCTCATGTTGACATCAATTGATGGGCATCTCCATGGCTCGTTGATTATCCTCGTCAATGTGAGACTTTCTCTTTTTTTATCTTCTCCACACAATCCCCATCATCATATTCTATTTCATCCATAGTGCTATATCCATGGCTCACGCTCATGTATTGCGTTAAGATTGAAAAAGTTTGAGATTATTTAAGTATGAAACAATTGCTTGGCTTGTCATCGGGGGTATAGAAGTTGGGAACATATTTGTGTGACGAAAATGAAGCATAGCCTAACTATATGATTTTGTAGGGATGAACTTTCTTTTGCCATGTTATTTCGAGAAGAGATGAATACTTTGATTAGTATGCTTGAAGTGTTACTATTTCCTTTATCAATATGAACTTTTATTTTGAATCATTTGGATCTGAGCATTCATTCCACAATAAAGAAAATTACATTATGAATTATGCTAGGTAGCATTCCACATCAAAAATTCTCTTTTTATCATTTACCTACTCGAGGACGAGCAGGAATTAAGCTTGGGGATGCTTGATACGTCTCCAACGTATCTATAATTTTTTATCGTTCCATGCTATTATATTACCCCTTTTGGATGTTTATGGGCTTTATTTTATACATTTATATCATTTTTGGGACTAACCTACTAACCGGAGGCCCAGCCCATATTGCTGTTTTTTTTGCCTATTTCAGTATTTCGAAGAAAAGGAATATCAAACGGAGTCCAAACGGAATGAAACCTTCGGGAGCGTGATTTTTGGAACAAACGTGATCCGGAGAGCTTGGAGTGCAAGTCAAGAAGCAGCCGAGGGCTCCACGAGATAGGAGTCCACGCCCCCTAGTAGGGTGCGCCCCCTGTCTCGTGGGCCCCTCGGGCGGCCACCGACGTACTTCTTCCTCCTATATATACCTACGTACCCCGAAAACATCCAGGGGCACCACGAAACACAATTTCCACCACCGTAACCTTCTGTATCCACGAGATCCATCTTGGAGCCTTCGTCGGCACTCTGCCGGAGGGGGAATAAACCACGGAGGGCTTCTACATCAACATCCTTGCCCCTCCGATGAGTTGTGAGTAGTTTACCACAGACCTACGGGTCCATAGTTATTAGCTAGATGGCTTCTTCTCTCTTTTTGGATCTCAATACAATGTTCTCCCCCTCTCTTGTGGAGATCTATTCGATGTAAACTCTTTTTGCGGTGTGTTTGTCGAGATCCGATGAATTGTGGGTTTATGATCAAGTTTCTCTATGAATAATACTTGAATCTTCTCCGAATTCTTTTATGTATGATTGAGTTATCTTTGCAAGTCTCTTCGAATTATCAGTTTGGTTTGGCCTACTAGATTGGTCTTTCTTGCCATGGGAGAAGTGCTTAGCTTTGGGTTCAATCTTGCGGTGTCCATACCCAGTGATAGAAAGGGTTGCAAAGCACATATTGTATTGTTGCCATCGAGGATAACAAGATGGGGTTTATATCATATTGCTTGAGTTTATCCCTCTACATCATGTCATCTTGCTTAATGCGTTACTCTGTTCTTATGAACTTAATACTCTAGATGAAGGCAGGAGTCGGTCGATGTGTGGAGTAATAGTAGTAGATGCAGGCAGGAGTCGGTCTACTTGTTATGGATGTGATGCCTATATACATGATCATGCATAGATAATCTCATAACTATGCGCTTTTCTATCAATTGCTCGACAGTAATTTGTTCACCCGCCGTAATACTTATGCTATCTTGAGAGAAGCCTCTAGTGAAACCTATGGCCCCCGGGTCTATCTCTTATCATATTGCTTTCAATCTACTTTTATTTGCATCTTTACTTTTTGCATCTATATTATAAAATACCAAAAATATATTTATCTTATCATACTATCTTTATTAGATCTCACTTTCGCAAGTGGCCGTGAAGGGATTGACAACCCCTTTATTGCGTTGGTTGCAAGTTCTCAGTTTGTTTGTGTAGGTGCGTGGGACTTTTGAGGAGCCTCCTACTGGATTGATACCTTGGTTCTCAAAAACTGAGGGAAATACTTACGCTACTATTGCTGCATCACCCTCTCCTCTTTGAGGAAAACCAATGCAAGCTCAAGACGTATCAGTCAACCCTGGTCGTGCCACATCAAAGCGTTACCCACCACTGAGTCAGCAGGAGGTTCCTCAAGTGCTCCACCTCCACCTCAACTCAAGAAGAAGTCAGCTGTCAACCCAAAGCAAACTGGCAAGACCGTGCCGCAGATGAATGCCAAGGAGTTCTGGGCAAGGCGTCGCCGCAACCCTTATGAGGCAGACCAAGATCCCACTTTGGTCAACCGTCCATTCTGGAACAGGTTTCAGTCTGCCATATTCTTTGATGTGCTCAAGGCCAAGAAGAACCTCTATGTTAACGTGCGCTCCATCGACACCGACTATATGGAGAAGGGTCCTGAGTACTTTGGTGAAGCCCTTCAGATGTGCACTCAACTGAACATTCTCCGGATCATGCAATTCAACAAGGACTATGATGCAGATATTGTGGCTCAATTCTATGCCACTGTCCATCTAGGGACTGATGAGGACAGGACACTGACTTGGATGACAAATGGCAAGTTGCTTTCTGTCAAGTGGAAGGCATTCATGGAGTTTCTTGGGGTGGAAGATCACGGGCTTGCGTCTCCTATCGGCTTTCGCCCTCACCGCAACACAACGTCCACTCACAAGCAAGCTCTCTGGCCCTATTGCACGCTGAAGATCAACTCTAAGACTAAGAAGGGAACTTATGAGCCGCCTGCCTTTCTGGACATTCTTCACCGTGTCTTTCGTGAGACTCTTTTCCCTCGCATCGGGAATCTGGATATGGTTCATTCTTATCTCGTGGACATGCTTCTCTTCTGCCAGCGTGAGAAGGAAGAAAACACTGGTGAGTCCCTGGACATCTCTCATGTTATGTGGTCTGAGCTCTTATCTGCCATCTCTAAGCGCAAGTGCCCGATCTATGGTCCTTTCATCATGCTGCTTATTGAGAAGGCATGGGATCGTGTCTATCCCAAGGTTATGCTAGAGACTAGAGAGTTGGTGTCTCATGAGGTCAAGCGTCTGAGGAAGAAGGACAACTGCGGCACTCAGGTCCCTAAGTCTGGGGGCTCATCGGCTGCTGCTGCCATGGAGACCGAGGAGGAGGCTGAGGCTGAGGATGATGATGACTATGAGCCATCTGGGGCTGAGCCATCTTGGGCAAAGAAGCTCAAGCTCAAGATGAAGAAGCTGTTCTGCATGGAGTCTCACGGCCAGTACATGACTCATGTTGCTGAGAAGAAGGCCAGGGGTCGTCACAAGGAGCTCATGCGTCAGTTGGGTGCCACCATTCTTAGTGGATCTGAGGACCAGCTTAGTGAGGAGGAGGAGTGGATTCAGCAGCACTCCTGTGGACAGATTCTGATGCCGAGCAGTTCCCGACCGACAACGGTGGCGACGACGATCCCGCTGAGATCTGATGTTCGCGACCTTGCTATCATCTGGACCCGTAGCAACACTCCCTCTCTTTTTGGTGTCTCGATGCCAAAGGGGGAGAGAGTTTAGGGATTTGTGTCGTCGTTGTCTGTTTCGCGAGTGTGTCTTCTTTGTGGTGTGCTTTCTCGCCGTTTGCTTTGTTTGGTTTTGTGTCAGTGAGACCTAAGTTCCAGACATATGGTGTGAGACATATGCTACCTTATCTTTAGATTATCTTTATCTATGTCTACCTAGCTTATGAGTTGCATGCTTATCATGTTATTTAACTCTGCTCTCATATACCCTGCTTAGGTTGTTGGTTCTAAAATGTAGGGGAGCATTGATCCTAGTATGTGTGTCGTGCAGTCCAAAGCACTTATCTAGATAGCACACATCTAGGGGGAGCCCATCTACATTTTAGGGCAGTGGGGTTTTGCGCATGTCCTATGTCTTTCCCCGTTTGTGCAAATCCCGTATTGTCATCAATCCACCAAAAAGGGGGAGATTGTAAGGGCATATTTATCCCCAAGGTGTTTTGGTGATTGATGACAATGTTTTTGCGGACTAATCGTGTGCGTTGAGATTTTCAGAGATTCATCCTTTGGCACGAGACGATTCCCTCCCCTCGGTGTTTTTATTCAAGACGGTATAGCTCCTTCGTTTCTCTGTTGGTGGACTAGATTCGTAGGAGTCACCATACTATCAAGAGGGGATCCGCTTTGGTAAGGCTAGGGTGGAATCAACACGTACACATCCTTATCACACCCACTGTTCCTTTCCGCGTCTTTGGAGCTCCTTTGCTCTCCTTGCCTGCCCTGTCCTGTCCCAGCGGTAGTACCGCGGTCCTCAGCGGTAGTACCGCCGAAGCACGTCAAGCGATAGTACCGCTCCCCAAGCGGTAGTACCGCTTGCTGTCTTCGGCCGTAGTACCGCAGAGGTTCCGGGCTACTACCACCTCGACTCGAGACCTCTATTTTTCGTGTCGGGTTGTGCGGTACTAGTAGCGGCAGTAGTGGCGGTAGTACCGCTCCAAGCGGTAGTACCGCCCTTACTTCCGCGGTAGTACCGCTCTGGGCCCAGGGCCTTGCTATCCTCGCGGTGTCAAAACCGGCGGATCTCGGGTAGGGGTCCCGAACTGTGCGTCTAGGCGGATGGTAACAGGAGACAAGGGACACGATGTTTTTACCCAGGTTCAAGCCCTCTCGATGGAGGTAAAACCCTACTCCTGCTTGATTGATATTGATGATATGGGTAGTACAAGAGTGGATCTACCACGAGATCAAGGAGGCTAAACCCTAGAAGCTAGCCTATGGTATGATTGTTGAAATGGTTGTGTTGTCCTACGGACTAAAACCCTCCGGTTTATATAGACACCGGGGAGGGCTAGGGTTACATAGAGTCGGTTACAATGGTAGGAGATCTACATATCCGTATTGCCAAGCTTGCCTTCCACGCCAAGGAAAGTCCCATCCGGACACGGGACGAAGTCTTCAATCTTGTATCTTCATAGTCTTGGAGTCCGGCTGACGATGATAGTCCGGCTGTCCAGACACCCCCTAGTCCAGGACTCCCTCAGTAGCCCCTGAACCAGGCTTCAATGACGATGAGTCCGGCGCGCATATTGTTCGGCATTGCAAGGCGGGTTCCTCCTCCGAATAATTCATAGAAGATTGTGAACACCAGGATAGTGTCCAGCTCTGCAAAATAATTTCCACATTTCCCCGTAGAGAGAATATTATGTACACAAGTTCAATCTGCTGACGTATCCTGTAGCATGATGTCACGCCACTACCAAGCCTTTACTTGAATCGTTTTTTATTATTCCACCTCAGCGCATTTAGCGAAGCGGTTTCCTTGGCACGTCTTGTCAAGGCAGAGATCGTGTTCCCCTTATTCCGGGATTCTCATCAATACGGACGTGGGTAACCCAACCGCGCCCGTCGCCATGCCCCCTCTATCGAAGGCGAGTCCCAAACGGTCACGGAGATGGCTCCTGGTATTCTTCCTCTTTATAATAGGACCAAGGCTCGTTTCTTTTCTTCAATCCTCCATTGAATCTTCTCCTTGCTCCAAGTTCCAACACCCAGAGCCCCAGATTCGAGCGCTTCGGACATTCAACAATGTCTGGTTCTGACCTTAAGGGCCGGTGGATGCCCTCCTCCGTCACGGAGGAGGACGTGCTAAAGCTGCGAGAGGCCAAGTACCTGTCTTACGAGATTTCACACAGGCTGCCTGTCGAAGGGCAGGCCATCCCCACCCCCGAGCCCGGCGAGTACGTCGTCTTTGTGTCCCACCTCCGTCGGGGTTTAGGCTTCCCGATGGATCCTTTTGTGAGAGGGCTCATGTTCTACTATGGGTTGGAATTCCATGACTTGGCTCCGGAGTCCATCCTCCATATTTCCTCATTCATTGTTGTCTGCGAAGCCTTCCTCTGTGTCATCCCCCACTTCGGCATGTGGCTGAAGACCTTCAATGTGGAGCCGAAGATGATCGGGGGGCGTCAAGCAGAGTGCGGCAGGGCGGCCGTAAGCAGGAGGGCCGATGCCCCGTGGGCCGAGGGCTCCTTCCAAGAGGAGCTCGGCTTGTGGCAGCAGGAGTGGTTCTATATCACCTCTCCGAAGGGCAGCAGGCAGAAACCGCCGCCCTCATTCCGCTCGGGACCTCCACGATGGTTGATGTCGTGGGTCAACCAAGGGCTTAATTGGGGGCCGTCAAAGGACGTGCCCCTACTGCAGGGCCGGATTCGAGACCTCCAAGCGAGGGAGATCAATCTAGTGGTGGTAATGCAGGTCATGCTGATCAGGCGTCTCCTGCCCTGCAAACGCCGCCCTCTCCGGCTGTGGGAGTTTAATCCGGAGGGACCACGGATTCTCCAACACTTCATGGGTATGACACCCGTGGAGATGTACAAATTATTCTTCGGATCACGAGAGGCGTGTCCGGAACTGACCGAGGACGCCGGCCTAAGCTGCAATCACCCGGATACACAAGTAAGTAGCTCCGAGTCCGGACATACCGTTTGTTTGCCTTTCTATGATTCGCTTTTTGACCGATTTCCTTCTAAACAGGAGTGGATAGCACAAGCAAAACTGATACGGTGTCCGGCCCCCCTCCCAGAGACCGCGCCGGATCCCGTGCTGGTCAGGATGCTGGAGGTTGCGCCTTCAGAGGAAGGGGAAGGGGAAAACAGAGGAGCTACCGCCTCGCCCAAGGAGGCTCTTGAAGAAGGGGGGATCGAGAATCCCTCCCACCAAGGGGAGAAGAGGACCGCCT
>NC_041389.1:488242729-488245070 GCF_002162155.2 Triticum dicoccoides | reverse complement strand
GGCCCCGACCGCACAGTCTTCCCTAAAGAATCAGCCCTCCAGCGAGCCGTAAGTAGAGAAAGGGGAATTTGATAATGAGAGACATCCCTATTTGTGCTTCTGAGGATAACCGAAATTTTTACCTTGTAGTTCGGATCTCCGACCTTCTCAGATGAGCTCGTCTTCGGGGGACCTTCGGCCAGAGATGGTGGAGAGCGAGACGCCTCCGTCTGCTGCACCGTCGGATAGGGAGGACGAGCCTGAAGTGTCATCACGGAGGGTATCCCCGAGCCCGGCAGAGCCGAAGAGTTCGGCGCCGACTAGAGTTCGGCCGGGGGAGCTGAAGGATCTACTTGAGAAGGCGTCCATCTCAGAAGACCACCATGCATTGATGAGTATGGTGATTGGAAGGATTTCATCCGCCGAAAGCGGATTGCATAATGCCGTCAGGAGTTTACTGGCGGGGTTTGAGGTACGTAAAAATGACACACCTTTTTGACAGTTTTGCACATAAAAGTGCGCCCTGTATAGATAGTAGCCCCTGAGACTCGGTAGGTTGTCGAAAGCGACAGCGTACCGAGGATCAAAATCACAGGTTTCAATTTTCGCCGTTCTTATGCAGGTGGCGGATCGTCCGGGGGCCAGCCGGACTGATGGAGTTGCTGAACTAAAGTGGCAACTCGACGTTGCGGACACGGACATCGCGCTAGTCAACAGGCGACTTGATGAGTCGCAAGGTAAGTTGTTTCTCCGTGGTCACCTAGTAAGGGAGCTGAAGGCCACCTCTTACAATATGTGTGCTTGACGCAGATGGTGCCGCTGCTGTGGAGAGCCTTCGGGCCGAACTTGCTCAAGCCAAGGAGCAGGCCAGAAGAAGTAATGCGGCTGCCTCGAGGGCGGCCGAGGAGTTAGAAGCCGAAAGGGCCACACACTGCCGAAGCAGGGAAGAGGTGGCCGAAATGGCTGTTAGGTTAAAGGATGCTACCGACCGCAATGAGGCTCTTGAAAAGGCGCGCCTATCGGAGCGAGAATACCTGCGGAAGGCCACCGCCGAAGCCAAGGATGCCCGTTCTGCAATGCGGGCTATAAAGGAGGAGCTGCGCCAGGCCGGAGACATTGTGGCTGGCAAGCCTTTTCTGCTGCGCCGCAGGTTTACGGATCCAAAGTATGCCCAGCTTGGCCAGCTGTGGGGTCCGGAGGATCCTTATATGGACTTAGCGGCGAGTGCGGCGGATGCCGTTGTGCACTTCCGAAGTCAGACGGATCACAAGACGGAAGAGCTGTTTTGGTCTCAATTCCATAGTCCGGATCGTTCACTTCCGCTGACCGATCGGTTGGCCGAATGGGCTAAGCTGAATAGGTTGTCCGGACTTGCCATGACGGATATCATGACTCATGTCTGGCCGGATAGGCCCAAGCCGATGAGCTATTTTGGCTTATTGAAGCAATTTCTTGGGGCGGTGCCGCATATCAAGGTGATGTCACGACCGGTTTTCCAATAAAAATATTTATTGAGAAACCAATCTTTTGAGTCCAGTATGAGAGAAATCCTCCTCACTGGTAGACAATTTCTTGATACAATAAGCCAGTAGCATAAAATATATTACAGGGTTGAACTACGGTTGCTCAACCAAATTATTACAAGCACGCCAATAATTATACATAATGGCGGACATGACACAGTGGTGTGGAGGCATACTACTGACTCGAGGATATGGCGGTGGTGGAAAAACACAGCGGGGAAAGAAATACAAGACTCTATGTCTATCATCTCATCGAGCGTCGAGGTGAGGCTCGATGAATTTATTTGGTAGCAGAAGCGGATATAAAACAGTGACCAAATCCAGGGTCGCACGAGACTGACTGGGACTCCTCTAAGTGTCGGACTCGCTATCGAACTCTTCATCCATGAAATCGCCTTCGTCAGCATCTGGCCAAATCAACAAGCCAGTGAGTACTTTGAAAGTACTCGCAAGACAGTTCGGACGTAAGATATAACAAATGCATGCATGGATGCGTCATGAATAAATTCACCAATGTACATTCAAAATTATCATAACAAGGTCAGTAAAAGGGAAACGGCGGTAGTCCGCCTGAAATCCCAACAGATCATAAATAATTACCGATCGGGTGTCTGAAGCGACGCCTCGAAAGGTGAACAACTAAATATAAGGAAAAAGATGCCACAGTCGGGCGTCTTAGCGACACCACATAAAGGGCTTAAAAGAAATACCTCAGTCGGACATCGGGGCGACATCACAGAAAGGGCTTTAAAAGAAATGCCACAGTCAGACGTCGGGGCGACATCACAGAAAGGGCTTTAAAAGAAATGGCACAGTCGGATGTCGGGGCGACATCACAG
>NC_041389.1:488213721-488242719 GCF_002162155.2 Triticum dicoccoides | reverse complement strand
GGACGTAAGATATAACAAATGCATGCATGGATGCGTCATGAATAAATTCACCAATGTACATTCAAAATTATCATAACAAGGTCAGTAAAAGGGAAACGGCGGTAGTCCGCCTGAAATCCCAACAGATCATAAATAATTACCGATCGGGTGTCTGAAGCGACGCCTCGAAAGGTGAACAACTAAATATAAGGAAAAAGATGCCACAGTCGGGCGTCTTAGCGACACCACATAAAGGGCTTAAAAGAAATACCTCAGTCGGACGTCGGGGCGACATCACAGAAAGGGCTTTAAAAGAAATGCCACAGTCGGACGTCGGGGCGACATCACAGAAAGGGCTTTAAAAGAAATGCCACAGTCGGACGTCGGGGCGACATCACAGAAAGGGCTTTAAAAGAAATGCCACAGTCGGACGTCGGGGCGACATCACAGAAAGGGCTTTGATTCACAAGTAAATAATACTCATAATAAACATTTAATTCATGAGAATAAATGGGTTAGTCCATCCACAGGAATATTCATTTAACCGGAATTAGCACTCATGCAAATCACCGGGGTCTCTGTCATCAAAACTGTCATTGTTAGACAAGATAATACGAATTTGGACATGGAATAGATGATTTGGAGGGATATATGACTCTGCAGAGTTTGTACAAAATTTTTCCCACAGCCAACGGATTTCCGTAGTCACGAAGGACTAGTTCCTTTTACGGTATTTCGGAAGAAAACACAGCTAACCAGTACACACCCATCCTTACCTCTCGATGCTAGGAATCACCCTAGACATCGTCCAAGAAAAACTTTTGAGACGGGGAGATCACAATCTCGAATAGCATGGGATCAAATTTATATACGCGCGCTCTAAGGGGTGCCCCCTCTCGGTCCCAACCAAAAACACCCATGCCCCCTGACCAGATGACTGGCTTTAATCCAGGGCCATGGAACCATCATCACGGCCTCTCCTTTTGGTGTGTACCAGAAAAGCGGTTTGCAACTTACTAAACCATATTCCTTGCGGAAAACATGTGGTAGTGCAGGGAAGAAAATGAGAGGAACTGGACCGACACGGTTTGACACTGAAGTCACATAGCCCGGCATGAGACTGGCATGCTACAACACTGCCATCTCACCCATTTTCATGCCAACCCATGGCCATTCATACTCACATCCATCCACTTATGGATCATCGAACTCACTTACCTCATTATCGCATAAAATGACATTCACCGATATGCTTATCAACATGCCATGAAACTAACTAAATGCAACACATGCCAAGACACTCGTCATATCAAAAGTTCAAACATGCTTGCCTGGTTCAGAGTAGTCGGAGCCTAGCTCGATGAAGTTCGCGGCTCCGTCACCTCCTTCGGTATCTATGATATAAAGAAAATATATGCGCTATCGTGAATACCAAGGAGTGCACAGAAAGTATACCAATTATTTTCCAAATAAATCTGATAAAAAACTAGACAAAATTTTAAAGAGAACAGAAAAAGAATCAACCAAAAATACTTTTCTGCTTAAAAGTTATAGAGGTTTTTGTCCAGGGACTCATCTGTAATGAAACAGAAGTTTTCTGAGGGCTAGTTTATAAAAATAGAAAGCGCTTCGGTAGCGACTACGCCAGCCCAGAGGAAAGACGGTGGGGTCCCACTCGTCAGGTTCAAATGTTCAAACGGGGCGGCAGAGTTCGCCGGTGCCCGAGAGCCGCGGTGGTCGCCGGCGGCGATCCACGGCGAGGCAGAGAGATCGGAGGGTACCTCCGTGCTCAGGGCACCCTTCCGCGTCGGTTGATGGTGGTGGAGGCGGTCGGCGAGCACCACGTCGACGGCGAGCTTTGCTCCGGCGGACGGCGGCTCGGGTGGTCGAGGGGCTCGTCGGAGAGGGCTGCAAGGGTTAAATTGAAGAGGGGGTTATGCTCCTGGTAGCTAGAGAGGGTAACGAACGGGGTTTGGGCGCCGGAGACGGCCTCACCGAAGCGAATCAAGGTGGCGGCCGAGGCGGATCGGGGCGGCCGGAGTTGAGGGGGAAGACCTCCTCGGGGTCCCCCTAGTGGCCTGTCGTGGCGTTGGTGAGGTGTGGGGATGAGGCGTGCACGAGGTTGAGCTCGGGGGCCCTTTTTATAGGAGGCCCGAGGCGGTTGCCATGAACGGGGTCTCCGGCGAGCGATTACGGTGGCGCAGTGCTCGGTCGGGGGTGATTAGGGAGTCGAGCGCCGTCGTGGGAGCTTACTGGGTCCGTTTTGATGCTAACCGGACTTGGATTAGAAGCTTAGGGCAGGCTTTGGTCGGAACGGGACGGCGCGGGTCCGTTGGCGGCAGAGAGCGCGTCCAGGGCTGTTGGGCCACGGCGACGGTGCAGCGGGGGTGCGCTGGCGTGCATGAGGCCACGCGGAGAGCCAGGGAGCGCTGGGCGGCGCGGAATGGCGTTGAGCCGCCGTTCTTGCCCCCTGTCAGCCGCCACGGGAGGTCCCGACGCCGCGGAAGACTCCGGCGAGGGCGGGCCATCGTGCCACCGACGCCAGGAAGAGGCCAAGTGAGCGTGTGGTGCTCCAAACAGTAGGAAGAGGCGGAGAGAAACGTGCCAAAGGCACTGTGAGCGTGTGAGAGGAACTGACGAACGCACACGACACTGAATCTGAACTTTTCTGAATTTTTGAACAGTAACAGTGCCCGCAAGGTGTTCGACAGAATGAAAATGGCATCTAGGGATTTTTCCTTGAGCTGATACTTGGTGGAGTGGCTTCTCATTGCTCAAATAGGTTGCCTGAATTTTGGTGGAATTTTTGGAGTAGTGTAGATATGAATTTCATCAAATTTGGCAAATCTGGTCCAAACTTGCAGAGGCTGAATTTTGAAAATTTTGAAAAGAGAAGGAGTGGATCAAGATGGTTCTGGGTTGTGGGTACAAAGGACTATCCAGGGGAGTTGGTTTGAGGTAAAAACCCAAATGCAATATGGTACTTGCTTTGAAAATCATTTGGGCTCAAGATAATTTTCAGAATTGATTTGAGAGGGAAAATAATTAGAATAAAATCCAAAACTTGTCTGGATTAGCTGGGACAGAGAACTTAGGTTGATCACAAGGTGTAGGGGAGATTTTGGAGGGTTTTACCACATGGAAACAATGCAAGGTCAAGGGTGGTTCCAAGATATGAAAATCCCCAAATTTTCATAGAGCTTCATTTTAAAAGAAACCAATTAAAACTCCCAAAAATAAATTTGAGAGAGAACCAACAGAGAAGAAGTTCCAAAAGATCAACCACCAAAGTTTGAAAATAAAATCCTTGCCAAGGCAAAAGGAAGTTTTTAAGTGGAAGGTTTTTCTGAAAAAGAAAAATTTAAAAAAAAAGGCCTCTCCTCAAAAACCACAAAATTTTGATAAAAACCAAATAAAAATTTTGGAGTGTCACAACACCTACCCCCTTAGGAAAAATCTTGTCCCCGAGATTTCAGCTGATCCTTAAATAGGTGTGGATGCTCAGTCCGAAGAAAATCCTCGCTTTCCCAAGTTGCTTCACTGTCGGTGTGATTGCTCCACTGGACTTTGAAAAACCTGATGGTCTTCTGTCGGGTCCTCCTTTCAGACTCCTCTAATATTCTTATGGGATGTTCTCGATAAGTGAGGTCTGGCTGCACATCAATGTTTTCATGGGATACTTGTTTCTCTGGGTTGCTTACATACTTCCTTAATTGAGAGACGTGGAACACGTCGTGAATGTTGGACAAGTCTTCGGGTAAGTCTAGCTGGTAGGCTACAGTGCCTCTTCGTGCCACTATGCAAAATGGTCCAATGAATCTTGGTGCTAACTTCCCTTTTATCTTGAATCGTTGCAATCCTCTCATAGGGGATACTCTCAGGTATACGAACTCACCTGGTTCGAAGCTGAACCTACGATGTTTCTGATCATAATAACTCTTCTGTCGACTTTGAGCGGTCTTAAGTCGGTCTCTGATTAGCTTGACCTTTTCCTCGGCTTCTCTGAGCATGTCTGGTCCGAAGATGCGGCTGTCTCCGGTCTCTGACCAATTCAACGGGGTACGACACCTTCGTCCGTATAAGGCCTCAAATGCTGCCATTTGTAGGCTGGCCTGGTAGCTATTGTTATACGCGAACTCGGCGTATGGCAGGCTTTCTTCCCAACTGGTTCCATATGTGAGGACACATGCTCTCAGCATGTCTTCTAAAACCTAGTTTACGCGTTCTGTTTGTCCATCAGTCTATGGGTGGTATGCGGTACTGAAGGCTAGTTGGGTTCCCAGAGCCTGTTGTAAATGCTCCCAAAATCTTGAGACGAACTGAGTGCCTCTGTCGGATATTATAGTCTTCGGGACACCGTCAGACAAACTATGCGGGAAAGATAAATCCTGGCAAGCCTCTGAGTGGTGTAGGTTGTCTTCACTGGAATAAAGTGTGCCACTTTGGTCAACCTGTCAGTGATGACCCATATGGCATCATTCCCGTGTCATGACCGAGGTAGTCCGACACTAAAATCCATCCCTATTTCATCCCATTTCCACTCAGGTATTTTGTTAGGTTGCAGTAGTCCGGCTGGTCTCTGATGTTCAGCTTTTATGCGTTGACATGAGTCGCAACATGCAATGAAGGCGGCTATGTCCCTCTTCATACCGTGCCACCAAAATCTTTCCTGAATATCCTTATACATTTTGGTTCCTCCAGGGTGGATCGAATATGGAGTGGTGTGTGCTTCAGCTAAAATTTGTTGTTTAAGGTCTTCTATGTTTGGCACGCATAGCCTTTCTCCGTACCATAATATTCCTTCATTGTCTATTACGAATTCCGAGGCCTTGCCCATACTCAACTTTCTTTTAATTCCTTCAATGCTGGGGTGACCGGGCTGAGCTTCTTTAATTTTCTCCACAAGGTTGGGTTGTATTTCCAAGTTTGATATGGTGCCTTCTGCTACCATTATCAAGTTGAGCTTGGCAAATTCTTGATGGAATTCGGGCCTCAAGCTGTGCAGATAGTTTCCGTCGGAGCTGGGGTTCCGACTCAGGGCATCGGCCACTACATTTGCTTTCCCTGGATGGTAATGGATCCCAACATCATAATCCTTTACCAATTCCAACCAGCGGCGTTGCCGTAAATTTAGTTCTGGCTGCGTGAAAATATATTTGAGACTTTTGTGGTCCGTATATATTTCACATCGATTCCCAAGTAAGAAATGCCTCCATTCCTTGAGTGCATGAATAACTGCTGCCATTTCTAAGTCATGAGTGGGATAATTTTCCTCATGCTTGCGAAGTTGCCTTGAGGCGTAGGCGACAACCTTGCCTTCTTGCATCAACACGCATCCGAGACCCTTTCTGGACGCGTCACAATATACTTCAAAATTCTTGTGTATGTCGGGTACAATTAATACCGGTGCTGTTGTTAATTTCCGCTTTAGCTCTTGGAAACTTTTCTCGCAGGCTTCTGTCCACTCAAATTTCTTATCTTTCTTGAGCAACTGTGTCATAGGCTTGGCTATGGTGGAAAATCCTTCAATAAATCTGCGGTAATATCCTGCCATTCCCAAGAAACTCCGTATGTCCGTTACGCTGGCTGGTGATTTCCAGTCAAGTATGGCCTTGACTTTCTCTGGGTCCACTGCAATACCGTCTTGAGTCAGCACGTGGCCTAGAAAACCTACTTGTCTTAGCCAAAATTCGCACTTGCTGAACTTGGCATACAATTGGTGTTTTCTTAGCTCTCCTAGCACAATCCTGAGATGTTCTGCGTGCTCTTCTGGTGTCTTGGAATATACTAGTATATCGTCGATGAATACCACGACGAACTTGTCCATAAACTTCATAAATACTTTGTTCATGAGGTGAACAAAATATGCTGGGGCGTTAGTTAATCCAAATGGCATCACTGTGAACTTGTACAGTCCATATCTGGAGGTGAAGGCTGTTTTGGGGATATCTTCCGTTCGTACCTTCAATTGATGGTATCTAGACCTTAAGTCAATTTTTGAGAATACCTTGGCCTGAGCAAGTTGATCAAATAAATCATTTATTCTTGGCATCGGGTATTTGTTTTTGACTGTGACCATGTTAAGTGCTCGATAGTCAATACATAATCTCAGCGTTCCATCCTTCTTTTTGGCAAATAAAATTGGTGATCCCCAAGGTGAGGAGCTGGCTCGAATGTATCCTTTTTCCAGTAATTCCTTTATTTTCTTCTTCAACTCGACCAACTCAGATGGTGCCATTCTGTATGGTTTCTTGTATATGGGGGCGGTTCCTGGCGCTAGCTCAATGCGGAATTCTATTTCTCGGTCTGGTGGCATGCCTGGCAGCTCTTCAGGGAATACATCTGGAAATTCACACACTACTGGAACCTTGTTTAGCTCAGAAACGTCCACCTTATTTAATCTCGGTTGCCGGGGTCTTCTTCCTTCCTTGGCTGATACTCTTATTGTCTTCCCTTGGTGGTGTGTGAGAATCACGGTCCTGTTGTAACAGTCGATGAAACCTTTATTGGTGGTTAGCCAATCCATTCCTAGGATGACATCCAGTCCTTTATTTTCCAATACAATAAGATTTGCGTGAAACTCCAATCCTTCGAACTCAATGACCACATTCTGACAGTAATTCTGAGAAACTTGCTGAATCCCAGGGGACTTGTTGATCATGGATTTCTCCAAAGGAAGTATCGAAAACTTATTTTGCAAAGCAAAACTTTTCGAAATGAAAGAGTGAGAAGCTCCAGAATCAAACAAAACCATTGCAGGCATTGTGTTGACAGGAAACATACCGAGTACGATATCCGGAGCATTTTGTGCCTCCTCTTTGGTTACGTGGTTCAGATGACCCTTCCTGTGGTTATTGTTGGGATTGAAATTGTTTCGCTTGGGTGCTGAATTATTGCCGCCGTTGTTCGGCTTTGGGGTTGAACTCCTTGGCTTGGGGCACTGTTTGGCATAGTGCCCTTCTTCTCCACAAGGATAACAAGTAACGCCGGGGCGATAGGTGAATTCCTTGTCCCTTGCATGAAAATTCTTTATTGGGCGTGAGGCATTGGATGAGAATTTGTGTGTCCCACCCTTTTGAAAATCTGTCTTGCTTCGGTGATTGCGAGCGTGATTAGTCTGGTCCCTTTTTCGTTTGCGGATATCTTCCAGACTGCGTTTCTCATTTTCCAGAGTAATGGCTTTGTCCAGCAGTGTTTTAAAATCAGGAAAAGTGTGCACGACCAGTTGGCATTTAAGCGTGGGCGCCAGACCGTCAAGGAATTTCTCCATCTTCTTGATTTCAGTCATACGCTCCTCATTGGCGTAGCGGGATAATAGGGTAAATTGACTGTTGTAATCTGACACTGTCATGTTCCTTTGTTTGAGGTCATCGAATTCTCTCTTCTTGATTTTCATAATACTCTTAGGAATATGTGCACCACGGAAACCTTCCTTGAAATCATTCCAGGTTATGTCAGTTTCGTTGGGATGCATGTGCAGAAAATTCTCCCACCATGATGCGGCTGCTCCTGTGAGATAGTGTGGAGCATATAGTACTTTCTCGAGATCTGAACACTTTGCAATAATTAATTTCCTCTCCATATCTCGAAGCCAGTCCTCGGCTTCAAGAGGCTTGTCAGTGTGAGAAAATGTTTGAGGACGTGTCTTCTGTAGTTCAGATAACTTGGAATGCTGTTGATACTGTCCATGGTGATTTCCCATGTTGATGACTTGGTTCATCATCTCCCGATGTTGTTGCTGACTCTGCTCATAAAGGCGGCACATTTGTGAAAGTGCCGATTCACTGCCCTGTTGGCTTGACTGTCCCTGAGTGAACTCGTTGTTGGGTTGTGTATCATAATTTTCCGCTGGTGGAGTTGGCATGGAGCGTGTCCAAGGACGAGACATTTTTCACTCTGGGGATATATTTTTGTAAAACTCATAAGAAAAGCGGAAAGAGTCTCAAAACAAAACCATAAATGCATAAAGTTGGCAGATATAATTAAATAACTCGGCTTACTTAAGAAAAACAAATCGACTTGCGCACGGAGAAGGACTGCTCATTACATAACTTACACGCGGTTGGTAATTATACAATACATCACTCAGGATATGCGTACGAAATCCTGACATGTTATTTAGGCTAGTGCACTTCTCCAGATCCTACATGATGCGCAAACAGGCTACTTCTCACAACCTATGTACATATCTTACAAAGCGGTACAATACACGGCAGCTAAGCGTACTCAGGCGGAGATGTTGACGACCTCCTTTGCCCTGCCGAGGGCGAGGCGTAGCGAGGTTGGGGACTCGACTTCCTCCTCGCTAATAGGCTCCATATGTGTAGTGTTGCGCAGAGCGGACGGAGTGGTTGCCAGGGGCGGAGAAACACATACAGGAGTGGGCGCGAAGGTTGGTGCAGTGCGCGCTGGAGTGGGCGCAATGACTTGGTTGAATTCTTCGGTAGAAGGCAGGCGACGAGCAGGCGTAAAAGATGCTGATGACAAGACAAAAGTCAGTGGCGGAGCGATGGGTAGGAGCTCCCTCCTGTTGGCAGCACAGCCATGGACTGAGTCCATGAGGGTAGCTACGAAGTCGTCCACCAGGTTGTCGAAGGCTACCTCCAGGGCCCGGAGATACTCAATGAGCATCTCAAAAGCCTCGTCTCGTTCTCCTCTGGCGCAGGAGTATGCGTAGTGACAGGTGTAAGGCACATGGCACGGAAGATAACGGTAACGACGAGTCTTCATCGCGGGAAGGACATCCCTGAGACGAGCTATCGCCTCGCGGGCTGCCATCTGCATAGCATGCATCTCCGTAGGCATTGCTCTTCCCATGAACCGGAAGCGGCGTAACTCACCACGCCCTCCCTTGAACTGCACCGCAGCCTGGTGCATGGTCAGACTGTCGTTGACTCGGTGCTGGCAGAGTGTGAAGACTGGGCGCACGGATGGCCCCATCGCGACCTGCACGATGAAAGAAAGAAGTTTGACGAACCCATCGGGCACGTTGGCGAAGGTCTGAGACTCGCAGCTGTTGTCGGCCATCTACAAAAGTAGGCAAAAATTCTGCAGGGTCAGATCATAAATTTATGCTGACTGACAGAAAATGACTACAATTGCAAAAATATAAATTAGCTCTATCATGCTAATAACTAATTAGCGATCACACCTAGTGGCTTCCTACAGTCAGCCTGGCTCTGGTACCAAGCTTGTCACGACCGGTTTTCCAATAAAAATATTTATTGAGAAACCAATCTTTTGAGTCCAGTATGAGAGAAATCCTCCTCACTGGTAGACAATTTCTTGATACAATAAGCCAGTAGCATAAAATATATTACAGGGTTGAACTACGGTTGCTCAACCAAATTATTACAAGCACGCCAATAATTATACATAATGGCGGACATGACACAGTGGTGTGGAGGCATACTACTGACTCGAGGATATGGCGGTGGTGGAAAAACACAGCGGGGAAAGAAATACAAGACTCTATGTCTATCATCTCATCGAGCGTCGAGGTGAGGCTCGATGAATTTATTTGGTAGCGGAAGCGGATATAAAACAGTGACCAAATCCAGGGTCGCACGAGACTGACTGGGACTCCTCTAAGTGTCGGACTCGCTATCGAACTCTTCATCCATGAAATCGCCTTCGTGAGCATCTGGCCAAATCAACAAGCCAGTGAGTACTTTGAAAGTACTCGCAAGACAGTTTGGACGTAAGATATAACAAATGCATGCATGGATGCGTCATGAATAAATTCACCAATGTACATTCAAAATTATCATAACAAGGTCAGTAAAAGGGAAACGGCGGTAGTCCGCCTGAAATCCCAACAGATCATAAATAATTACCGATCGGGTGTCTGAAGCGACGCCTCGAAAGGTGAACAACTAAATATAAGGAAAAAGATGCCACAGTCGGGCGTCTTAGCGACACCACATAAAGGGCTTAAAAGAAATACCTCAGTCGGACGTCGGGGCGACATCACAGAAAGGGCTTTAAAAGAAATGCCACAGTCGGACGTCGGGGCGACATCACAGAAAGGGCTTTAAAAGAAATGCCACAGTCGGACGTCGGGGCGACATCACAGAAAGGGCTTTAAAAGAAATGCCACAATCGGACGTCGGGGCGACATCACAGAAAGGGCTTTGATTCACAAGTAAATAATACTCATAATAAACATTTAATTCATGAGAATAAATGGGTTAGTCCATCCACAGGAATATTCATTTAACCGGAATTAGCACTCATGCGAATCACCGGGGTCTCTGTCATCAAAACTGTCATTGTTAGACAAGATAATACGAATTTGGACATGGAATAGATGATTTGGAGGGATATACGACTCTGCAGAGTTTGTACAAAATTTTTCCCACAGCCAACGGATTTCCGTAGTCACGAAGGACTAGTTCCGTTTACGGTATTTCGGAAGAAAACACAGCTAACCAGTACACACCCATCCTTACCTCTCGATGCTAGGAATCACCCTAGACATCGTCCAAGAAAAACTTTTGAGACGGGGAGATCACAATCTCGAATAGCACGGGATCAAATTTATATACGCGCGCTCTAAGGGGTGCCCCCCTCTCGGTCCCAACCGGAAACACCCATGCCCCCTGACCGGATGACTGGCTTTAATCCAGGGCCATGGAACCATCATCACGGCCTCTCCTTTTGGTGTGTACCAGAAAAGCGGTTTGCAACTTACTAAACCATATTCCTTGCGGAAAACATGTGGTAGTGCAGGGAAGAAAATGAGAGGAACTGGACCGACACGGTTTGACACTGAAGTCACATAGCCCGGCATGAGACTGGCATGCTACAACACTGCCATCTCACCCATTTTCATGCCAACCCATGGCCATTCATACTCACATCCATCCACTTATGGATCATCGAACTCACTTACCTCATTATCGCATAAAATGACATTCACCGATATGCTTATCAACATGCCATGAAACTAACTAAATGCAACACATGCCAAGACACTCGTCATATCAAAAGTTCAAACATGCTTGCCTGGTTCAGATTAGTCGGAGCCTAGCTCGGTGAAGTTCGCGGCTCCGTCACCTCCTTCGGTATCTACGGTATAAAGAAAATATATGCGCTATCGTGAATACCAAGGAGTGCACAGAAAGTATACCAATTATTTTCCAAATAAATCTGATAAAAAACTAGACAAAATTTTAAAGAGAGCAGAAAAAGAATCAACCAAAAATACTTTTCTGCTTAAAAGTTAGAGAGGTTTTTGTCCAGGGACTCATCTGTAATGAAACAGAAGTTTTCTGGGGTCTAGTTTATAAAAACAGAAAGCGCTTCGGTAGCGACTACGCCAGCCCAGAGGAAAGACGTATTTGCCCGAAGGCGCTTCCAGAAAACGGTTCGATAGAAAGGGCAGAGAGGCTGACGGTGGGGTCCCACTCGTCAGGTTCAAATGTTCAAACGGGGCGGCAGAGTTCGCCGGTGCCCGAGAGCCGCGGTGGTCGCCGGCGGCGATCCACGGCGAGGCAGAGAGATCGGAGGGTACCTCCGTGCTCAGGGCACCCTTCCGCGTCGGTTGATGGTGGTGGAGGCGGTCGGCGAGCACCACGTCGATGGCGAGCTTTGCTCCGGCGGACGGCGGCTCGGGTGTTCGAGGGGCTCGTCGGAGAGGGCTGCAAGGGTTAAATTGAAGAGGGGGTTATGCTCCTGGTAGCTAGAGAGGGTAACGAATGGGGTTTGGGCGCCGGAGACGGCCTCACCGAAGCGAATCGAGGTAGCGGCCGAGGCGGATCGGGGCGGCCAGAGTTGAGGGGGAAGACCTCCTCGGGGTCCCCCTAGTGGCCTGTCGTGGCGTTGGTGAGGTGTGGGGATGAGGCGTGCACGAGGTTGAGCTCGGGGGCCCTTTTTATAGGCGGCCCGAGGCGGTTGCCGTGAACGGGGTCTCCGGCGAGCGATTACGGTGGCGCAGTGCTCGGTCGGGGGTGATTAGGGAGTCGAGCGCCGTCGTGGGAGCTTACTGGGTCCGTTTTGATGCTAACCGGACTTGGATTAGAAGCTTAGGGCAGGCTTTGGTCGGAACGGGACGGCGCGGGTCAGTTGGCGGCAGAGAGCGCGTCCAGGGCTGTCGGGCCACGGCGACGGTGCAGCGGGGGTGCGCTGGCGTGCATGAGGCCACGCGGAGAGCGAGGGAGCGCTGGGCGGCGCGGAACGGCGTTGAGCCGCCGTTCTTGCCCCCTGTCAGCCGCCACGGGAGGTCCCGACGCCGCGGAAGACTCCGGCGAGGGCGGGCCATCGTGCCACCGACGCCAGGAAGAGGCCAAGTGAGCGTGTGGTGCTCCAGACAGTAGGAAGAGGCGGAGAGGAACGTGCCAAAGGCACTGTGAGCGCGTGAGAGGAACTGACGAACGCACACGACACTGAATCTGAACTTTTCTGAATTTTTGAACAGTAACAGTGCCCGCAAGGTGTTCGACAGAATGAAAATGGCATCTAGGGATTTTTCCTTGAGCTGATACTTGGTGGAGTGGCTTCTCATTGCTCAAATAGGTTGCCTGAATTTTGGTGGAATTTTTGGAGTAGTGTAGATATGAATTTCATCAAATTTGGCAAATCTGGTCCAAACTTGCAGAGGCTGAATTTTGAAAATTTTGAAAAGAGAAGGAGTGGATCAAGATGGTTCTGGGTTGTGGGTACAAAAGACTATCCAGGGGAGTTGGTTTGAGGTAAAAACCCAAATGCAATATGGTACTTGCTTTGAAAATCATTTGCGCTCAAGATAATTTTCGGAATTGATTTGAGAGGGAAAATAATTAGAATAAAATCCAAAACTCGTCTGGATTAGCTGGGACAGTGAACTTAGGTTGATCACAAGGTGTAGGGGAGATTTTGGAGGGTTTTACCACATGGAAACAATGCAAGGTCAAGGGTGGTTCCAAGATATGAAAATCCCCAAATTTTCATAGAGCTTCATTTTAAAAGAAACCAATTAAAACTCCCAAAAATAAATTTGAGAGAGAACCAACAGAGAAGAAGTTCCAAAAGATCAACCACCAAAGTTTGAAAATAAAATCCTTGCCAAGGCAAAAGGAAGTTTTTAAGTGGAAGGTTTTTCTGAAAAAGAATTTTTTTTAAAAAAGGCATCTCCTCAAAAACCACAAAATTTTGATAAAAACCAAATAAAAATTTTGGAGTGTCACAGGTGATGAATCGGTCGCCTGCATAGAGGGTGCGCGGATGGCCCTTGCCCGTGGGAAGACACATTGGACAGAGATGGATGCCACCGCTGTTGCGACCCAGGGCTCGGACGAAAGCCGGTTACCCGCCGAGCACTATTTTGGGGAAGTTCTGCGTGGTGCTCGTGTAATAGAGTCGCAGTGCTCGAAAAATGTCACGTTCAAATGAACGTTTTAATTTTGTAAAACAATGTTTATGATGTAGGCGCTTTTTGTACTTGTGCGTTCAAGTATTGAATTATCTCCTGTGCGGCCGTTTATGTATACGTATGTATAACCTGAAAGATGGCAGTCGTCGGCTTCAGCCCCCACGCACAAGGTGCGGGGGTGTTCGCAAAAATAGCGCATTTTCACACTTAATCCGACGTCTCGGTCCTGTTAAGGAGGTGGTAGCGTAGCAAACGAGGCAACCGGACTATAATGCTTTATCACTTTCACTTAGCCAATGGAGTTCGAGGGTGGGGCTACGATATAGCCCCTGGGGGCACCACGCTATCCGAATTCTGGGCGCGTATGTGCCTGACCGAGAAATGGTCCTTCATCAAAGCGGAGGAATTCTAAACATTCCTGTGGTCGATCGAGTGGTTGACCAGTCTCTCGCTGTATCATGACAGTCAGTTTTCGGCTTTCTCTACTGAGGTGCTCGCCCAGCCGAACTGGGGCACAATCGCAGTAGTTCTCCTGGTGCCGCGTTAGCCGATGATACGGAACGTAAGGCAGCAAAACACAGGAGCCGGGAAACCCAACATTTGACCAAAGACATGATTCGGAGTTGATGCATATAAGGCCTAACTCGAGACGCCGAACACTCCCTAAGGTGTTCGGTCTTTATGATAACGGGCAGAACAATGCCCTAAGCCCCTAGTGTCCAGGTACGGGCGAGATCCTCTGATGTGGCCGATGCCAAAACGTCAGTCTCCTCTCTGGTTATAATGAAAAACCAGGGGATTATAGCAACAAGAGACAGTAAAAAAGGTTTACGCAGGGTCTTAATCTGAAAAGAATCCTTGAAATGGGTCCCTACTGCACGTCTGTGCCTGTGTCTCCGTTGTGCCGTATCCTGGACGGGTGTGCATGTTGTTCATCTGTAAAAAGAGAGGAACTTAGTTTGAAAAAGAAATCGTGCGAAAAGTGCATAAAAAATTAATAAATTAATAAAGTTGAGCCTATATTAGCTCATTATTGCTTATATGCACATCCCCTTGTGAAGGGGTGTGCGACTAGGGAGCCCCTAGCTTATTTATGCCGGACTCGTCTAGCCGTGTCTGGGGTCTTTGAATGACCCTCTTAGTGAAATGATGCCACGTGGACCGGGCATTTTAAGTGTAAGAGACGCGTAATGTGGTATTGCATTAAAGCGGACAAAAGCTTCGCGTCCCAATAGTGCTTGATAGCTACTTTCGAATGGGGCAACATGAAAGATTAGCTTTTCGCGTCGGAAGTTGTCCAGTGACCCGAACACAACTTCTAGTAATAAGGAGCCTATGCACTTGGCGTAAGGGCCTGGCGTCACTCCTTTAAAGGAAGTGCGGCTATGTCGAATTTTAGTAAGGTCTATCCCCAACTTGCGGATTGTGTTCGGATATAGCAGGTTTAAATCGCTGTCGCCGTCCATCAGGACTTGTGTAAATTATAGTCTGTCGATTTTAGGATCCAATATCAGAGCAGTCCATCCTGCGTTTCGAATGCTTCTGGAATAATCCAGGTGGTCGAAGGTGATTGGTTTTGACATCCAACTCCGAGGTTCCGCTGGGGTGGACCGCGCGGCACTTATTTTAGCGGGTGCCGCACTGTTTTTCCGTAATATCACATAAAGTGAGTTTACTGTTTTGACTTCTTGTGGGAAGGTCTTTTGTTTTCCGGTGCTCTGCTGGTGGGGTTCATCATCATCCTCGCTTGGTGCGTCGAGCCCCTTGTGTTCGGCATTGAGTCGGCCGGACTGTTTGAAAACCCAACAATCTCGGTGGGTGTGGTTTGCGGGCCTTCCGGAGGTACTGTGGATTTGGCATATCCGATCCAAAATTTTGTTTAAGTTGGAGAGCTCGTCACTGTTATCCTTAAGAGGCAGTGTTTTATTGTTTGGCCGCGAGCTTTTGAATCCGGCGTTGACCGCCGTGTTCTTTGGGCTTTTTTCTTTATTCTGGCGCTGATCCTTTCTGCGCCGTGATTTTCTGTTTCCATCTCTGATCTCGGATGTACTCGGGTCGCTGGTGCTGCATCTTGCTAGCCAGCTGTCTTCCCCCGCGCAAAAGCGGGTCATGAGGCTTGTTAGCGTGGCCATTGTCCTCGGCTTCTCTTGGCCGAGGTGTCTGGCGAGCCATTCGTCTCGGACGTTGTGTTTAAAAGCTGCTAAGGCTTCTGCGTCCGGACAGACGACTATTTGGTTCTTTTTGGTAAGGAACATGTTCCAGAATTTGCGCACTGACTCTCCGGGCTGTTGAGTTATGTGACTTAGATCGTCTGCATCCGGAGGGCGGACATAAGTCCCTTGAAAATTTGCTCTAAACGCGTCCTCGAGCTCTTCCCAACTTCCAACAGTGTTTTCTGGGAGGCTTTTGAGCCAATGCCGAGCTGGCCCTTTGAGCTTGAGGGGTAGATATTTTATGGCGTGGAGATCATCTCCTCTAGCCATGTGTATGTGTAGTATGTAATCTTCTATCCAGACTCCAGGGTCTGTTGTTCCGTCATAAGCCTCTATGTTTATGGGTTTAAACCCTGCTGGAAATTCATGATCAGCACCTCATTGGTGAAACATAGTGGGTGTGCGGCGCCCCTGTATTTCGGTGTGATGCTGTCTTCGAACACTTGGCGTGTTGTGTTGCTTCCTGGGGCCCTCTTTTTTGGCCCGTAAATGGACCTGGCTGGGCCGTCTGTTTTCCCAGGATCATGAGTTGGCTTGTGTGCGGCGCCGCTTGTCGCTTTTGGCCTGTCATCTGGCCATCTATTCGGCCGGGCGGCTTCTTTAATTTTTGACTGTGGTGGCTCTATGGCTTCCTCGTCAAATTCTGGCAGCAGCTTGCGCTTCGGGTAGCTCTTTGATTGATGGCCATTGCCGTATTTGTCTGTGGTTTTGAGCACTTTGCTCCACCTCATTCTGAGTATGTCTTCCGCTGTTTTGAGCTTTTGTTTTTCCTTCTTCAGACTTCTTGCAGTGGCGCCGAGTCTTTTGTGAAGGTTCTTATGCTCCGGTGGTGTGTCCGGCGTGAGGTCGTCTGGACTGTTGGTTTCGCCGGGCATGGATTGATTATCCGATTCGTCCTGTTCGGACGGTTGCTTGGTTGCATGTTCGTCGTCCACTGGTTTGCCCTGCTCTATTGCTGGGTCATTAGGAGCACTCTTTTTGTCGAGGCGGGACTAAGGGCGGCGTCTGCGTCGCCGTTTTGGTTGTTTGTCGGCCGGATTATCCTTTGCCGCGCCCCGTTGGTTCTCGTTATCGCTTCCTTTTGGGGTATCCACCATATATACACCATGGGTTGGGGTGGCCTTCCAGTGCTCGGCGAGCGCTGGTTCTTGATCGTCCCCGGCATCGTCGTCCATACCGTCGATGTCTTCGGAGTCGTATTCTAGCATGTCGGTTAGATCATCGACAATGGCTACAAAGTGGGTGGTGGGTGGGCTTTGAATTTCTTCGTCGTCCGCATCCCAACCATCATGGCCGTAGTTTGGCCAGGGCTCTCCGGATAGAGAGAGATATTTTAGCGAATTTAGGATGTCGCCAAAGGGTGAGTGCTGAAAGATGTCCGCAGCGGTGAACTCCATGATCGGCGCCCAATCGGATTCGATTGGCAGGGGCGCAGGAGGTTCGGAGTCCGGCGAGGAGTCCGGCACCTTGGAGTCACGAGCTTTATAATGGACAAGGTCAGCTTTCGGCTCCATCACCGTGGAAGTTGCAGCTCCCGAGGCGGTGTCCAGCCACCCGTCCTCGATCTGCGCGATCGGCTCCAAACTATGGGTCGGAGCGGATTCGTGTGCGGCTTCCAAGGTACTGTCCGGCGGCAGAGTTAGGTCATGCCCATCGTGACAGTGCGGCACACTCGGCTGTGGCTCGGATCCATCGAAGATCAAGTCCCCGCGGATATCTGCCGTGCAGTTTAGGCTTCCAAATATGACCTGATGGCCAGGGGCGTAGCTTTCGATCTGCTCCAGATGGCCAAGTGAATTACCCCGCAGTGTGAAGCCGCCGAATACAAAGATCTGTCCCGGGAGAAAAGTCTCACCCAGGACTGCGTTGTTGTTGATTGAAGAAGCCATCAAGCCTATCGGTGACAACATAGAGGAACTCTCAATGAAAGCACCAATGTCGGTGTCAAAACCGGCGGATCTTGGGTAGGGGGTCCCGAACTGTGCGTCAAGGCGGACGGTAACAGGAGACAAGGGACATGATGTTTTTACCCAGGTTCGGGACCTCTTGATGGAGGTAAAACCCTACTCCTGCTTGATTGATATTGATGATATGGGTAGTACAAGAGTGGATCTACCACGAGATCAAGGAGGCTAAACCCTAGAAGCTAGCCTATGGTATGATTGTTGTAATGGTTGTGTTGTCCTACGGACTAAAACCCTCTGGTTTATATAGACACCGGGGAGGGCTAGGGTTACATAGAGTCGGTTACAATGGTAGGAGATCTACATATCCGTATTGCCAAGCTTGCCTTCCACGCCAAGGAAAGTCCCATCCGGACACGGGACGAAGTCTTCAATCTTGTATCTTCATAGTCTTGGAGTCCGGCTGACGATGATAGTCTGGCTGTCCGGACACCCCCTAGTCCAGGACTCCCTCAGTACCGCTGGGAGGGAACGGTAGTACCGCTGGCTCAGCAGTAGTACCGCCCTGCCCAAGCGGTAGTACCGCTCTGTGCGTGGCTGCTTGGGGGGGGGGGTAACGGTTGGATTGTTCCCCCCACTATATAAAGGGGTCTTCTTCCCCAAAATTGACTCACCTCTTCCCCCAAAAGCTCCATTGTTGCTCCAAGCTCCATTTTCGCCCGATCTCTCTCCCTAGCCAATCAAACTTGTTGATTTGCTCGGGATAGGTTGAGAAGGCCCCGATCTACACTTCCACCAAGAGAAATTTGATTCCCCCCACTAATCCCTAGCGGATCTTGTTACTCTTGGGTGTTTGAGCACCCTAGATGGTTGAGGTCACCTTGGAGCCATAGTCCATTGTGGTGAAGCTTCGTGGTGTCGTTGGGAGCCTCCAATTAAGTTGTGGAGATAGCCCCAACCTTGTTTGTAAAGGTTCGGTCGCCGCCTTCAAGGGCACCAATAGTGGAATCACGGCATCTCGCATTGTGTGAGGGCGTGAGGAGAATACGGTGGCCCTAGTGGCTTCTTGGGGAGCATTGTGCCTCCACACTGCTCTAACGGAGACGTACTTCCCTTTAAAAGGAAGGAACTTCGGTAACACATCCTCGTCTCCATCGGCGCCACTCTTGGTTATCTTGCGCCTTTACTTGTGCAAGCTTTTTGCGTTGTATCCCTTGCTTGCTTGTGCACTTATTGTTGTTGCATCATATAGGTTGTTCACCTAGTTGCGTATTTAGACAACCTACTTTGATGCAAAGTTTAATTTGGTAAAGAAAAGCTAAAAATTGTTAGTTGCCTATTCACCCCCCCCCCCTCTAGTCAACTATATCGATCCTTTCACTTACCCAGTGACAATAGGGGTTGCAAGGCACATATTGTATTGTTGTCATCGAGGATAAAAAGATGGGGTTTATATCATATTGCATGAGTTTATCCCTCTACATCATGTCATCTTTCTTAATGCGTTACTCTGTTCTTATGAACTTAATACTCTAGATGATGCTGGATAGCGGTCGATGTGTGGAGTAATAGTAGTAGATGCAGGCAGGAGTCGGTCTACTTGTCACGGACGTGATGCCTATATACATGATCATGCCTAGATAATCTCATAATTATTCGCTTTTCTATCAATTACTCGACAGTAATTTGTTCACCCACCGTAATACTTATGCTATCTTGAGAGAAGCCACCAGTGAAACCTATGGCCCCCGGGTCTATCTTTTATCATATAAGCTTTCAATCTACTTTTTTTTGCATCTTTACTTTTCCAATCTATATTATAAAATACCAAAAATATATTTATCTTATCATACTATCTCTATCAGATCTCACTTTTGCAAGTGGCCGTGAAGGGATTGACAACCCCTTTATTGCGTTGGTTGCGAGTTCTTTGTTTGTTTGTGTAGGTGCGTGGGACTTTTGAGGAGCCTCCTACTGGATTGATACCTTGGTTCTCAAAAACTGAGGGAAATACTTATGCTACTATTGCTGCATCACCCTTTCCTCTTCAAGGAAAAGCAACGCAAGCTCAAGACGTAGCAGTCCCAAGACCTCTTCTCCATCATCCCTCAGTCTGAACGAATCTTTCTCCACGTCTAGAGATCGAACCACCATGGGAGTTTTAGATGGATAGGGTTTGTCCATATTGAATTTCTCCAATATTTTCTAGATATAGGTAGATTGGTGTACCATGATTCCTGAGGGAAGGTGCTCAAGTTGAATGCCTAAGCAAAATTTGGTTTTACCCAAATCCTTCATCTCAAATTCAATCTTTAGGTGATTGCGTGCTTCATCAATGTCTGGTGTGCTGCCGATGATGTTGAGATCATCAACATACACAGAAATGATGCAAAATCATGTAGAGGACTTCTTGATGAAGACACATGGGCAATCAACACTATTGGAGTAACCTTTCTGAAGAAGGAACTCACTCAGTCGGTTGTACCACATCCGCCCCGACTGCCTTAAGCCATATAATGACTTATTTAGCTTTACACAATACATGTTGCATTTTGCATTTTTATTCAGGACAGAGATTCCATCAGGAACCTTCATAAGTTGATGGACGTCGTGACCGCATATCTTTATGGGTCACTAGATTCGGACCCGTAAAGATATGTGGTCACGACGTCCATCAACTGCATAGATAGACGATTTTGCACTACCAAGGATATAAGGTATCGGAAAGTGGTTGCACTCATTACTGGAGAATATGTATCAGTGAAATCAATGTCGGGTTTTTGCATCAAACCTTGTGCTACGAGCCTTGCTTTATATCTCACCACCTCATTGTTCTCATTCCGTTTCCGGAGAAAAACCCATTTGAATCCCATAGGGAAAACACTGGGAGGTGTAGGTATTGCTTCAGTGAATACCTTTCTTTTGTTAAGCGAGGCAATTTCTGCTTGGATTGCATCCTTCCATTTAGGCTAGTCGAAGCGCTTTTGACACTCAACGATAGACCTTGGATCATGATCAGTGAGAAGGGTATCTGCAATCTTTTCAGCAAAATATATGTCGACAGTCGTAGTCTTGCAGTCAAATGATTCTCCAGAATCAACATAGTTGATGGAAATTTCCTACACCCCTAGTGACTCTTTGTGATTTCCCAATACGATCGAGTCTGGGTGTTCCGATGTCCCAGTCAGTTTGTGCACACTGGAACTGGGTTGTGGAGGTTGCCCTTCCACTGGGTGTATACTACCCATCAGGTGTTTGTCAACGTTGAGTTGACCTGCATTTACTGACTCTGAGGTTTTTCTCCTTGATTTCCTTTGCTGCTTTCTAGAAGGATGCTCTAGGTCAGAGGCCGTACGACTCCCCCTCTTTTTGGGAATAGGAAGTTGAGTGGTTTTTATTGGTACCTCCACTCTTTCTGGCGTGTTTCTGGATTTTGCAACACCTTTCAAATCAGTAAATGAATCTGGCAGATTATTTGCAAGATGTTGCAAATTAATGATCTTCCGAACTTGAAGTTCGGTCTCTTGGGTATGTGGATCAGAGGATGAAATGGCATGAGCATTTCAATCAATTTCCGGGAATTCTTTCTGGTACTTGAAATCTCCCCTTAATGCCGGAAAATATTCCTCATTAAATATGCAATCAGCGTGACGGGTTGTGAACAGATCCCCAATCAGGGGTTCCAGGTACTTGATAACATGGTTTTCAATTTCAGTTTCAGAAAAATTTCAGCACCAACCGAAATCACTGAAATTCAATGAATTTCAGTTATTTCAGTTTCCATTTCAGCCAAATTACCGAAATATTCACTTGAATTCAATTAAAAATTTAAAAATTTTAAAAAATATTTTGAAAAATATTGGAATTGTTGTGCTATACTGAAATTGCTGAAATATTTTGACCGAAACGTAATATTTCAGTGTCTGCTGAAATTACTGAAATTCAGTGAATTCCACTGAAATCTCACTGAAAGTGAAAACCATGCTTGATAATCGACGGCGATTTGTACCCCACATAGACCCCCAACTTCCAGTGTGGGCCCATAGATGTCCGCTATGGTGGTGAGATCGGGATGTATGTAGCACATCCGAACTTACGCAGATGGGAAATGCTTGGAGGATTTCCACGTACCAATTCCAGAGGGGAAGAACTGTGATATGCAGTTGGCCTCAATTGTATCAAGTCAGCAGCGTGTAAAACAGCGTGACCCCAACAAGAGGTTGGCAAGTTGCAGTTCGTCAATAAAGATCCTGCAATGAGTTTGATCCTCTTAATCAATGCTTCAGCCAAACCATTTTGTGTATGAACATATGGAACAGAGTGCTGAACTTCAATCCCCAAAGCCATGCAATAATCATTGAAATCACGTAAGGAGAATTCTGCAGCATTGTCCATTCGAATTGACTTAATTCGACTTTCAGGATAATGGGCTTGCAACTTAATGATTTGCCTCATTATCTTGGCAAATGCATGGTTTCGTGTGGATA
This sequence comes from Triticum dicoccoides, assembly GCF_002162155.2. NCBI lineage: Eukaryota > Viridiplantae > Streptophyta > Magnoliopsida > Poales > Poaceae > Triticum > Triticum dicoccoides. The sequence goes on along the minus strand of NC_041389.1, from coordinate 488,220,785 downwards.
GAAGACACACATGTGACCATCGTGTAGATGCGCCAATCAGAACCATGAAATATCGAAAAGGTCCAGATAATGGCTGAATGGGACCACAAATGTCTCCTTGAATACGTTCAAGGAACTGAAGTGGTTCAGCTTGTATTTTGAGGTGTGAGGGCCTCAAAATTAGCTTTCCCGTGGCACAAGATATGCACACAAAATCAGAAGATTGAGGAAATTTTGACTCAAGCAAATTATGACCAATGGAATTGCTAGTAATTTTTCTCATCATCCCTATTTCAGGATGGCCTAGGCGATCATGCCAGGTTTGGAATGCGTTAACATTCTGAAAAATTACTTTGTATGCAACATGTTTCACGGGTTTGATGTATGTATAGTACAAACCAGACGATAGAGAAGGAATTTTCTCATGTACCTTTTTGCCATATCCGTCATCTTTAGTAAAGAGTAGATACTCCTCTTTGTTGTCTTCATGGGTTTCAATGTGAAAACCATTCTTACGGATATCTCGATAACTGATCAGGGTACGTGATAAGTCGGGGTACAATAACGTATCCTCAATCGTCACTTGTGTACCGCTTGGGAGGGTGAATATGGCACGTCCAGTACCAACAATCACTGTATCGCGTCCAGCGATAGTTAGAATATCTCCATTCATCTTTTTCAGAGTTTGAAAATATTTTATCTCCCTCAGTATGGAGTTTGTGGTACCACTGTCCACAAGGCATAATTCCTCTTCCATCGAATTGTCCCCGTAGAAAACGGCGGCGAGTGCTCTTTCCCTCCCTTTTTTTTCTCTTTCGCTCTTCGCTGGTTGTTCTACGTGCTCATAACATGTTTTGAATTGAAAGTGATTTATCTCTTGATCGATGGTTACAGGCCCCTTTTATATGTCCCGAAGAGACACGACGATCCCTCGAGCGGGCATCGGTTCTAGGAGAGCGAAGGGAGGCGTCGGTTGCGGGACAAACTGCAACGACGGTTTTGGGCAAGGGGAGATTTCCCCCTAATTACAGAATTATATTTAACACTGCCAACCCACGAACACCGCTGCTTTCGCCCGGACACACACACGCACACACCGTGTCACTGCTAGGCTGGCCCGCGCGCAAGGCACAGGGTGAATTTGAAACGGAGATGGCGCTGGAATGGCGCGTACTCTAGCAGCGTTTATATGTTCGATACCAGAACACTTACCATGGAACAAGTTATTGCTGCACGCATGTCGACACAAGAGGGAAAAGTGGACATTGGTTACAAGGTAGAAGGGGCGTAAAATCCGAGAAACTAATTTTTATGTTTAAATCACCCACCCTTTAAAATTTTATACGATACTTTTATCATCCAATTTGAGAATTTGAAGCAAAACTATGCCCAACAGAAATTCTGGCCAATGGTTGCACATCATTACACATTACAGTTTAAGTAACACGATAAAGTACCATCATATGGAATCAGTGCACAAGTAGTACAATTTCAACTATGACAGCAGATGAACACCAAAATGTTGGTTCAAACATTAGAATACAAGACAGCCAACAGGTTCACCAGATCGACAATATGGAGAACGATAATCCAACGGAGCAGAGAAAAAGTCGTCTAAAGGTAATCCAACGGAGCATAGAAAGAGTCATCTAATGGTAGTCAACTCTGACTCCACGCACATATGTAAATCCGAATCTATCAGATTTTTCCCCATGCCCAGGTGGGCGCAAATCATCGAGCTCATCATCCGGGTGGCGCCAACACGGCTTGGGCACAGGCCACCTGTTTCCATCATTTGGTAATTTTCCATGCATAGTAATGTTATCGGCAGTTTTTATGCAAAATATCAAAGAGATGCGTAAATTAAAGGCATACCTAATTGGTTTATCAACACTGCCAACTTCATCAACGGTGCTGTCGAACACAGTAGGCTAGATTTAATAGAAAGATTTATTTTTTCCTTTGAGAAGATGCAAAAATTAGCATGTCATGCAATCATCTCAAACCTCACATGGCATGCACTTGAATACGTCAAACAAACATTCTAAGTATGCATACCTTTTTCCCTCAAACTGTGCCAGCAGTCGACAAATATGATCCTTAAACACGAAGGGGGTCCCTATTTTCTTATCATAGAAGTTCATGCCAACAAATCTCCCCCTAAAGTCAAACAGGGGCCCTCCAATCCCGGCCTAGCAAGCAAAAGCGACACTGAATTTTTTCGGATGGAGAAGTTTCCATTTGTAATGGTGAAGGGATATGGTTTAGTACATCATGCGATGGATACGTCAACTAAGAATATCGCCAAGAGCAATACTAACCTTAGTGATTGTACAACTGGAGTACCGAAGATCTCTGCAATCAAGCATGCCTGACCAGTCAGTCCGTTTTCCATGTGTAGCCATTAACATGCCTGATTTGAAGCAGCGCCCAACAGCTACTACATTCGGATCTTCAAGAATTCTAGGGTCCCACTTTTCTTCAAGAATCTTAGATGAACAAAGAGGACGGAACTTCTCGACATCAACAAGAGCAACATTGTAATGTAAATTACAATGTTGTAATATCCCTTTTTTGCATCCTTCGTTTGGAATATTGACTTCAATCTGCAAATCGCACTGTGAGACCTAAGCAGAAAATGCAAGGACCACATCAAGAACAAACCTTCAAGTTTTCAGCAATCTTGTTTCCATCGTTAGGATCCCGAATCAAACTTGCTGAAGTCAAAATGGTGGTGCATCCATTCCAATCAATAAATAAGCCTGTGCATGCAAAAATCCTTGTTTCTCCTGCATATATACCAGTTATAATTGATAGCCAAGTTGAAATGTGGAGAAGTATATAGCACATCACTCTGAGATTGATTACCGATGAATGAAGCAAGTGAGACAACAACTTGATGGAAATGATTAGAAATTGTTTTCCTGAGTCGGCTCCAGACACCTTTACCAGAATCATATACTTCACCAAAAGTCTCTTCGAAAGTATTAACCAAAATCAAGCCCTCTGTTCAATGATAGACGGTAGAATAGTTGTCAGAGGCAGAGGAAATGCGTAAATGAGCGCAATGCAGGACCAAATTACAAGCATTGACTAACCACTGATAGTAGTTGTTGATTGCTTTGGATAGCCCAAGGAGTCTAGATCCCCATATATGTCTAGGTTCCCAAATCAGACACACATATGAAGATAGTGTAAATAAGGTTAGCTGATTAGCATTGAGGTCATGAGAGATATGAACTATAAAATGTCTGGCCACGTGTTCACCTCTTGGATAGTGCATATAGGGCCTGGGTTGTATTTCCTCATATCTCCGTAGTGTTACAGGCCTGCAGGACATAGTAAACTTGCAACTCAAGTAAAATGGACGAAAACATCACACATACGCAGCATCAGATGAATAGAATTGCAAAAAGTAAGGGATAATATCCCAGTGTTGTTGGGAAACGTAAGATTAGTTTAGTACAGTATAGGAGATAAGTTATTTGTCTGCCTGTATGAAAGTGGACATGTAATTGTACTTATATTTGTACCCCATACAAATCAGACAATGAATCAAGAGTATTTATTGTTTAGAGAAGTATATCCTAGTTATCCTATTATCAGAGCAACCACCTGCTGCTCCGCCATCAATGGCTAGCAGCAGGGTTTTCTCGTTGGCGCTGCTATTAGACAGGGAGATTAAACGCAGATTGGCAGTTATTAGTGCAGCAGTCACAGTGCTGAGGGCGGAGGGCCAAGCCCCTCACGAAGGTGACAAACTGACAATGGTGCAATCGGCAACCGTAGCTGACCAAGGCGCTACAGCGCATCTGCTTAAGGTTTACTGTATCGATGTTGGCTGAAGGCTGTGTCTTCGGAGGTGGAGGTGGCACCAGATTCGGTTGACATGAAGACAAAGATGCCATCGCCGGCGGCGGTACAACCATACTACCTTCAGCAGCAGTAATGCTGCTTCTACCATCTAGGGCAATCGCGGAGATGAGTCATCGGCTGCCACAATGAATATGAGGTCGGTGGAGGCCACTGCAAGGCCTCTAAGACTAGTTATCCTGGGATGATCCGAAGGGCAAAGTTGTGTGGAGAACTGAGCAAATACTACACAACCTCTAGGTTCAGGAGACTATCACAAACCCTTCACATTTCAAGTCCGAACAAAACAAAAAACATTACTTAAATTAGAAAAATCTACCAAGTTCGATATTGAAGCAATGTGGGTATTCTTGGCAGAGGCAGCAAAGAATCAAGTTGATATCAAGGGAGAAAAAAAATGGAAACTGCAAGAAACTAAAAATTAAAGATAATAAAGCTACAAAAGGAACAACACCCAACAATCCAGATTCTTGCAAGATTCATAAGCCTTGAAAGTTGTTTGGCAACTGAAATGGCTTATAGTTTAATTAAGCTCCAGTATTACTCAAAAAACTAAAATCCAAGGAGGAAATTGTATAGGAATAAGGGTGAACAAACTTTGGTAAGCAAATAAATGCAAATACACATGACATACCTGACTACCTTAACTTCCATGTTTGGCACAAATTGTTCCAAATGTTTGATAATTATACTAGTTGGCAAAAAAGATGTTCTTTCCTCAACCGAAGAAAGGTTCATGCCAACAAAGTTTCCATCATAATCAAAAAGTGCTCCGCCTTCCCAATCCTAGCAAATATGACAAGGGTTACATTGGAACCAAACAAAGTGAAATGTCATTTTTATGCATCAGAGTTACTTTTCAGTGCATATAGTTACATATCAAATACTCAGACCAAAGAGCAAGTGTACCTTGGAGATTTTACAAGTTGAGAACATAAGCTCTTTGCCATTTTCAGATCCACTTGTATCATCGGTCAGTATTCCACTTGTGACCATTAATTTGCCAGTGGTTGCACATGCTACAGATACTACCTTACTACAAGGAAGAAATCCCAGCTGATGATAGAGTTTCACTGGATTAACACCAAGGGTGAAAAGCTTTATGCTGACAAGAGCAATTCCCTGATCGAAATTATAGTCCCCCAATGACCCTCTGGCAACATAGCCTTTGCGCTGCACTTGGATCTATAATGATACAGAATGGTGCAGTTAACTTACGTAAACAAGAAAATTAAGTGAATGATGATTAGCAGCACCAACCTTCAAGCCATCATGGCCTTCTCTTTTAAGATCATTGAAAGCTCTGACCAAACTTGCTGAAGTCAGAAACCTTGCAAAATGAACCTGGCAGTGCACGGCTATGCCTGAGCACGCAAATAACACATCATGTCCTACACAATGATGTAACTTTGGTCATCTATAACTAGCATTGTAACATTATAAAATAAAATTATTTTAAAAAAGAGGCTAGAAGGGTGAAACAACATAGTCACCAGCACACAAAGCAAGGCAGACAACATTTGTAGAAAATTCTGAAGTAACTTGTTCACTGAGCTCACTCCAGATGCTTTGACCAGAATCGCTTTCAATTTGTTCTTCCAAAGTGCTATCCCGATGTAAGTCACCTAGGTAAACAAACATGAGACAGCGCAGTTGTGAGTGCTCCAATAGATCTGGAAAAACATGTGTAGAATAATGAAGTGTTGGCAGACCTGAAATCGACAAATCAAGAATCTCTTCTCTACCAATGCAAGTTCTATTCTTTTTTGAGCTTTCTCTGAGATTTTCTATGAGACCATCATCGGTACCCCTCTTAATTTGCAGCATATTCCCAACACTGAACCACAAAAAAGTAAAGTCTCAAAATGTTCTGTCATCAACAGTAACACAAGGTTATAGAATCATCACAGATCATCAAAGAAAAGGTCCCTATTTTAAGTCTTACAGTTTATGTCAGATGATATGGTCCTTGAGCTAATACATTATTTACTAAACCCGCAAAATTAACTTGGATAACCCCGACGCGTGAACAGAGTGCGTAACCCCTCAAAAAAAAAAAGAACAGAGTGCGTAAGATCAGTGCAAAAAATTATTGCGCTAGTCCCGGACATAAGTAGAACGCACAAATTTTAACTGCTGTTCGAAAAAGAAAGAACGCAACCCAATTTCAGGTTGGGGTTAAACCGTTCAACTTTGCACATCGTAAGGGCGAATCCAGATGGTGCGCATCCAAAACTTGTTGAGATTTGTTTTGGATTAACTAATCACCGGCAGACGAAAACTCATACCTAGGAGAACAGTGCCCAATGTTGCGGACGGTGGTGGAGACAGCAGGCACACGACGAGGCAGAGGGGAACAGCGATGGCGGCGACGAGATGCGGAGAAGACGGTTGCGGTGATGCTAAGCTACCGTAAGGCGGCAGCTCTAGGGAACACCTGATGCTACACGATAGATTTTAGAGCGGCGTGGATGGGGATGGATTGGAACTTGGGTAGGTCAGAACACGAGAGCGGCGCGGAGGAGGAAGGGGTCAATCCGGGAGGAAGAGGAAAGGTATTTCTTCGCAAGAAAAAAAAAGTTAAATGCACCGGAGGTCCTAAAAGTTTGTCGCTGTGTCACTTTAGTCCTATTTCTTTAAAAATGCACCTTTAGGTCCTAATTCTTTAGTAAATGGTTCATCCGAGGTCCTTTTTTTAATTAGGGGTCGTTGACCTGCCCGCGTGGTGCGTTGACCCATGCCACGTCGACAGAGGGCACAACAGCCAGGCGAGAAACTTTGCAATATGGCCCCCTCCCCGATCTATCCCCCTCTTAGGCGGCAACATACCAGACGAAATTGGAGCTTGCGCCGGCAGCGGCGACGACGCTGACAACGCACTACCATGCTCCTCTTCTTCAACTACTTCCCCGCCGAGGAGCTTGAAGTGCCGGCCATGGCTAGGGTTAGGGTAAGGGAGAGAAAGGGGGGATTTGGGGAAGAAATAGAGCCAGGGACCCAGGAATGTGAAGAAGTGTTTTTAGGGGGTTTTTTGTTAAAAAAATAGCAACCTCTGCAGCCTCGACACAACAACGAAACTTTTAGGACCTCCTGTGCATGTAACTCAAAAAAAAAGGTCTATCCATCCATATAGGTACCTGAAAAATAAATCTTATAAGTCACTTTTACTCCCAGCGTCGGGATCACGGATGAACGGTCAGATCTTCTTCTTT
>NC_041389.1:488195150-488213480 GCF_002162155.2 Triticum dicoccoides | reverse complement strand
CGTGTTGGCCGTCCCTCTAATTCCCACACCATCGGTGAACAACTCCGTCAATCCCCTGCACCCCACATCTAAGATAGATAAGGGCATGTATAATGGTTGATAAGATAGTCTTATCTTAAGACTTGCATGTAATTTAGAGATAACAAAGAAAAACGTCTACAATGGGTCATCTCTTAGCCTTATCTTCAATAACTAGCTATTCCTAAAAATATGGTGAGACATATTGTGCTAAGAGATCATCTCTTCTCTTCTCTTAAATAAGATAAGACAAGGCTTTTCTTATGAGTTCTCTCTCCTCCACCTCATCATTTATCATACGTGGCACTCCTAAGATAGCACCATTGTACATGCTCTAATAGGGTTGCTGCTTTCCCCTAAGATAAATAATGTGGTTGTTGCTTTCCCCTAAGATAGATAGTGGGGTTACTTCTTCTCTTGCGAGGTTGCTTCTTTTGTGGCAAGGTGGGTCTCCCTAAACCGAAGAAAAAACGAATAGGAAATGGTTGGAAAGAAAGACACCGTAGATGAGTCACTATAAATATACGGTAGCACTAAACTGCGCGGGCGCGCAAAATGCCTTATTCTACTCGCCGATCGCTAATCACCCCCGCATAGAGCGCACCAAACCCCCTAATTTTGTGGGAGTAAATGGAAGTAGAAAATATAGTAATCTATTTAATTTCCATTACCATCACATGCGCCCACCTCCGTGGTTCCATACTAACCGCTAATCATGATTGTAAAACCACATGCTACAAAAAGTAATGGAATTAAATTGGTTACTGCTAGTCACGCACAATGCTTGGCTCCTCAACCTAGTCATTTTCGTAATCATAGTAAAATATCCAGCAAAAATAGTAATAAAGTTCAATGTATTAGTATGTGACATGCACGACTCTCCATCCCACAAACCCTGGTAAAATAGCTGGCAAATATGGTAATGTTATTACCACAAGTTTGAAATGTAGTAATAGAATTACGACAAGACGCTACAAAAACTATGATGCAAATCAAAACCACATGGTTATTTAGCTGGTAATGTCGTAAAGTTGGTAGGTGCTAATTAAGGTGTAGTGGGGCATCTACTCCTTCGTTTCTAAATATTTGTCTTTTTAAAGATTTCGAATGGACTACCACATAGGGATGTATATAGACATATTTTAAAATGTAGATTCACTCATTTTGGTCTGTATATAGTCACTCGTTGAAATCTTTAGAAACACAAAGTATTTAGGAACGGATCTGTAGTAAATCACGTTCAGATGTACAAGGCTCTAGTTTTGCAAGATACTTAATGGAACTAGTTCACATCGTAATACAAGCTCTTGCCCTTATCTGGAAAAAAAATACTTCAGCTCATTATTACTCCCTTCGTTCCGACATATTTGTCGCTGGGGAACTTCTCCGACCAGGTGAAAACAAGAAAAAGTACCAAACTACCCTCAATTTGAAATTCTTGTCGTTGGGGATCGTCGTCTTCCTCCATCGCTCCTCCCCTCCGCCAGGCTCCACCCCACTGTTGCAGCTTCGGCGTCCGTTCGCGCCGGCCGCAGCTCCCTCGCCGGCCGCCTTCCTCCGCTCCAATCGAGAGCCCAAACTCGTACGCAGCTCCCTCCGTCCGCCACAGCCTCCAGCCGCCGGCGACTCCTCGCCGTCGCGTCGCCCGGGCTCCTCCCCGCACCGACCAGCAGCAGCGCCGCCCGTGCTCCTCCTCCTCCTGCCTCAGCCTTCCAGCTCCTCGATTCAGGCACTGGAGCTCCGGATCCGGCGAATTGACCTCCGTCTGTCTCCTTCCCACACTGACCAACATCAGCAGTAGCGCCGCCCGCGCTGCTGTTTGAATTGATCAAAATTGTTAATCGCCAAAGAAATTGATCGCCAGAGTTGTACCACTTCTTCTGGCCACAGACAGAAATTGATCAGATGTGTGCTGAACTGCTGATTGACCAGGACGTCTTCGCGCCAGTCACAACGAGCTTGAATTGATCGCCAGAGCAATTTTTAATTGATCAACAAGGAGCGGCCACTGTCCATCTGTTCACCTGTCAAAACAAAACAAAGATCAGCAAGGAGTACTCCATTTGCTGGAGCAAAAAATTGACAAATTAGCAGATCAATAGTAGGTGAGCTACTCCATTTTTATGTGCTCCACCTGCTACAAGAAATTCAGTGTACTCATGCTTCTAATTGTACTCTTGCAAAAAATTTACTCCATGCTAGTACTCCATATCATGATTAAGTACTCAAGAAAACAATTATAAATAGTCAGTAATTGACAGTAACATCCCACAAGGTTATGTGCTTTAAATTCAGTTAAATTTGATTAATGGAAAAGATTCACCTAGCAAGGTTTATTTGACATGGAGTAGTTTATTTCATAGGAGTAAACACTAGCAATATTGACATGGAGTAGTTTATTTGAATGAGTAAACAATAGTAACATTAATGCATTTGCATTACTGCTAATAATGACCGTGTGCAACTTTGAAACTTTTGCATTACTACTGATAATGACCATGTACTACTGGAGTAGTTTTGCATTCAGTAAAGGAGTAATTAACAGGAAATGTTGTGTGGGCAAGGGTGTGTGTGTGCTCAAACAAGAAGAGAGCAAGCAAGCAGTTAACTGAAACTGAAATATTTTCAGTAACAGTATTGCTGTCACAGTGACTCGCTTTCCATTTAACTTGATTTACTGAAACACTAGCTGGTGAACTACTCCAAAATACACTATATACTGGAGTACTGTACTAAAGGCCTGATTTTATATCTAGTGTAATCCAAAATACACTATATACTGGAGTACTCAGTACACTTATACTCCACACTCAAAAATATACTGAATTTAGGGAGCACTAACTGAATATATATGTACGTACTGAATATAGAGTTATATAAATTTAATACACCCGTTATCTACTCTTGTTCACAGTACAAATTTAGGTGCATATAAATTAACTGAATTAACATCTGAACATTTACATCTACCTCTTGCAAAGGAGTGGCAAATTAACTGAATTTTCAGAACAGGCAAATGTAATAGGTTGACTACAGTGAATCCAATTTGCAATCTTGACTACATAAATTTTGCAAATAATCCAAGGGGACAAATACAACACTGGCAAAGTCAATTCAGGTTTATTTGAATTGACAGCAGTGTAATCATCTCAACAGCACCTAAATCCAGTTATCCTAAATTCAGTTATCTTACTGTGAATTCAGGTTTGTTTGAATTGTTGTACAACAAAGATTTGACTACTCCAAATTCAGGTTTATTTGAATTGTTGTACAACAAAGATTTGACTACTATAAATTCAAGTTTATTTGAATTGTTGTACAACAAAGATTTGACTACTGTAAATTCAGCTATCCTAAACTCAGTGATCCTAAATTGCTGCATCATCTTCTACTTGTTCTTCTACTTCTACTTGTACTTCTCTTTCTACTTCTTCTTCTACTTATACTTGTACTTATTCTTCTTCTTCATCTTGCGTATTCATATCTTCAGGACAAAATGGATCTCCCAGACCTCAACTTCACTCCACCTGCAGAAGATATGGACGAAATGGATGAAGATGTAGAAAATGAAATGGAAGGAGATGCAGAAGATGGAATGGAAGGAGATGAAATTGTTCAAAATCCAGGTATAGTTACAGTTGATCATTTCATCACTTGATCATTTAATAATTTCTTTGTTGTATGTCTTGGTGCAGGTGCTAGGCAAGTTGGTAGAAAAAATAAAACCCTCAATGACCAGCAAAACTTTGCTGCTTATGTAGCATTGCATACACTATGTATGAGTAGAGGAGGCACTTTTAAGAGAACTGATACGCAAGACATTGTAATTTTTTTGGAGTGGGTGTTTGGAATATACAAAGAATTTGGAGGAAAGCAATGTTGCAAATACAGCAAGGTCAAGAGGTGGGTGTTGCCAATCAGATAAAAGGAAATTGTGTAAGAAAGCCTAATGACATTAACCTAGAAAAAATCCTAACAATCCCATTAAACAGAAGGTCTACTATTAGGTCACTAGCCTGGCAACTGGGATGTAGCCCTACCACACTTCATAGAAAGTTTATGCTGGATTTGATAAGGAGGCATACAGACTGTGTGAAGCTGGCTCTAAAGGAAAAGAATAAGATGGATAGGATGAAATTTTATTTGTCGATGCTTGATGAGGCAACAACAACAACTGCGAGGCCTAAGTTCAAGACTATGCATAATGTTGTCCATATTGACGAGAAGTGGTTTAACATGACAAAGAAGAATAGAACATATTATCTGCTGGATGGGGAGGAAGAGCCTACGAGGCCTATACATGGCATTGTATTGGCAACGTGATGTTCTTAACGGCCGTTGCTAGGCCAAGGTGGGACAGTGAAGGAAACGTGACCTTGTCTGGGAAAATCGGTATCTGGCCATTCGTGAAATAAGTTCCTACTCAGAGGAGAAGCGACAACAGGCCCAAAGGTACAATAGAGACAAAGTCAATAAAGGTCGACAGAAAAGTGATGAGGGAGTTCCTGATAGAGAAGGTCTTGCCAGCGATACAAGTTGTTTGGCCAGAAAGTGATGCTGGACAGACCATCTACATTCAGCAAGATAATGCTAAGCCCATATCTTGCCAGATGACCCAGAATTTCTATCAGCTGTCGCAAAAACTGGACTTGACATTAGAATAATACAACAGCCCACCAACAGTCCTGATTTGAATGTGCTTGACCTGGGGTTTTTCAACTCGCTGCAATCCTTGACAGATTTTTTGAGTCCTAAAACACTACAAGACCTTATTGCAGGTGTTTTGGAGGAATTTGAAGGCTATGAGGTTTACAAGCTCAACAATTTTTTCCTAACTCTACAGTTGTGCATGATTGAAATCCTGAACCATGCAAGGGGCGATGGGTATAAAACACCACATGTTAACAAGGAAAGGCTTGAGGGTCATTGGCAGCTACCTCCAAGACTAACACGCCCTAAAGAGGTTTACGCAAATGCCCTATACAACTTAGAGCTAATGGAGAGGGTTCGGTGATGAGGCTTGTGCTGCTTGACGAGGCTTGTTCAGATGCTTGACATGAGGCTTGTTCAGATGCTTGACATGAGGCTGTGATGCTAGTGATGCTTGCGATGAGGCTGTGATGCTAGTGATGATGCTTGTGATGAGGCTATGATGCTAGTGATAACGCTTGTGATGCTTGCGATGAGGCTGTGATGCTAGTGACGATGCTTGCGATGCTTGCGATGAGGCTGTGATGCTAGTGGTGATGCTTGCAGTGAGGCTGTGATGCTGTGACAGCCTGGTTTTTGCCTTCTCTCTTTTTCCGGATTTCTTTGCAACTGATTTTGAATTTGGAGTTTTGAATCAATTCAAATGGGCTTAAACACTTGGGCATGTCCTTGATTTTCACCCAAGTGACCCATCCCTGTCAAAATCATCATTCTTTCTCTGAAAAATCTCAAAATGACCCAAGGAATATTTTTCATAAAAGGAAAATATTCATTTTCCTCTCTGAAATTCAATTCAGCAACATATGCTCCAAAGCAACCCTCATTTTTCTTGCACCGAAAAATCTAAGAAAATTCACAAATATTCTGTGGACCTTGGCACACCTCCCCGAGCAAAAATATTGCATAAGTTTTTGGAATATTTTTGCTACAAAAAATATTTTATGTTCTGGCCTCAAAATGCAGTTTCTACAACAAGTATATTTTTCCTTGATCTTATGAGGATGATTTTTCTTGAGCCTCATTACCCTCCTAAGAAAACCTTAACCCCAGGAGATTAGCCCTAAACTCTTTCTAGAACCTCTCCAAAAATAGTGCCAAAGTTTCTGACCAGAAACTTGCTGGCTAGCTCACGTTCCAACTGGTCGGCCTGACAGTGTGCCATCTCTTCCTCTAGACTAAACACTGCCACAGACAACACACTAGACACGGCTTGGCATCGCCTAGGCGCCGTTTTGACCGAGCTAGCATGGTGACCGCGTGAGGACACGGCCTTGGCAACGCGTTCGACGCGCTCTGCATTGTGCTCGTGCTTCTGTTCAACGCATGCTCGTCTCAGAGCTCGCCGACGACTGTCGCACCATTCCACCAGCTTCGTCTCATTGCCCTTGACCTCTCCTTGGTGCTTACCAATGCCGGAGCCGCCGGAGCATGCACGGGCATGCACTTCTGTGCTCGTCCACAGGCTCCACAGTGGCCGCGTGATCACTGGGCCCTCTCCACCCCTCCTTGGCACCACTCTTCGCCGTGCACCGCTTCCAGAGAGCTCCGGCGGAGCCGTGAACCCCCATCCCCTCCTCCTATAAATACCGAGCCCCCTGGCCTCTCCGATCTCACTCATCCACTCCGCCATCCACCACAAGTAGTAGAGGAGCCGCAGCCCGGCCGGGCAGGCCTTGGATCGCCGTCCTCAATCTCGAGCTCACCGGTGATCCCCTCTGCTTCCCCCCACTCATCCATCCCCTCTCGAGCTCATGCCACTTCTCCGACGACTCCATGGTGCCTGCCGACCCATTTGGAGCCCCTCGAACCACCTCTCTCCGTCGTCTTCTTCAACTCCGGCGAAACTCGACAACCGCTGCTTGGGAGGTTGATTCCGAGCTGCTCCGGCCACCTCTCTACGAGCCATGGGTACAAGCAAGTGCGCTGTGACCCCCTCTAGCTTTCTATCCCTCTCAGATCGGCTGATGATCCCTCCTCGCCGGCTTGAGCTCCGGCGGAGCACCGCCACCCCTCTGTTTCTCTCTCTCCACACCTGACAGGCAAGGCCCACTGCCAGCCTCTCCACTCGCGCCCGAAGCGGTACGAGTGGAGGCGTATTCTCAAAATACGCTTTCGACGTCACCCCCTGGAATTCTTTTAATTGAATTTAATTCAAATATTTTGACCAGAAACTTTGACCAGCCATAACTTTTAAACCATAAGTCCAAATGAGTTGATTCTTTTTGCATTGTGTTTGTTTTGAAAAGTTCTAGCAGCGCACCAAAATGGAGATTTTTCTCAGCTGTCTAGAATTTCTGGTGATTTTTAGAATGATTCTTGATATTTTGTTTTGCCGTTTTTAATTATTTTCAGAGGGAGAAGCTTGTCTTGAAGATAAGCAGGAGGAGTGTGAACCTCCTTTGCACTAAGGCAAGCCACACTAACATTTGTATGGTGTCATTTCAATATCTATGATTTTTTTCCAACTTGAATATGAATTATTTCATGCATTTAATTATTTAAAGGAATATTTCTTATGATAGTTACTTTGTCATGGTTGAAATGCTTAGTTTATAGTATTGTTTGAATGCATGGACTAGTTTAAGGCAGTAGAATTTTTTTTGATTGTGTGGTTATGCTCTTGGATATGATTGATAGCATTTTCTTTATGTGATGAATTGATTTTAATATATTATGGTATAACCAAAATGATGAGTGTTAAAACCAGTGAAGTAAAATCAGTAAAGCTTAATGATGAGTAGTGCAAGTAGAAAACAATGATGATGTTGATCTATTTATTTTAATTGCTTTGTAATGCATGTCGAATAGTTGCATGTTCATGGCATATTGTGACTCTAGTATTTTCACTTCAAGTAAACCTGATGTTAATTCAACGTGAACATAATGTTGATCGATTCATAGTGCCACAGAATCGAGTTTTCCCAGTGCACCACATTTGCCAGCTTTCAAGAAAGTCTTATCAGATCAGAGTGCTTCCCGTGTCTAGATCGTGTCCACATCGATGTCCCTATGCTATGGAGTTCCACACCGTTGTCGTTCTGATGCCGCGGAGTTATCGTGATCGAGACCCCTTCATGTTCATTAAATAATGTACATATAGTTCAGACGCACCGTGTGTGCCTCTTGGCCTCGCTACTTGATGTAGTATCAAACCTATGTTTCCGCTAGCATCAATAAAGCGGTTGTTTTCTGTACCAAGTTGTTGTGTGTTGCCAGGAGACTTGATCTATGGGCTGGCAATGCAGGGTAAACCGGTTGCTCTGAGCTGGGGTGCCATAACGCTTGGTATCAGAACCGCGCTAACTGTAGGACATGCTAGACTGTCATCGCGCTAGTTGAATGGTAGCTAGTTTAGTTTGAGTGACGGTAGTGATAGAAATTGGTTGCTGCATTGCATGCATTTTAATTATTATTATTATTGCTAACCGTCTAATGATTGTGAGTGTAGATGGCGCCAGTTCCATTCCTGTACCAGTCCGAGCCAACACGGTACACCTCACCGCATCTGCTTCAGAACGTGTGGCGTCGACTTTACCTAGAGGGTGCTGATCTAGTGTACCAGGTGTACTATAGGGAGCATGTGGCTGGCTCACTGTACGAGTATTACGCGGAGGCCACTTTACACCATAGTTTCCCTTCCGGCGCTTACACCCATTCCTCTAAGGGTGGTTTCGCTTCCACGCCATCTTAGGCCATCCAGTTTGCTGCACTCAAGGCTCTTGTAGACTTGCGCTACAACGAGGTTCACATGCAGGCCCATCCAGGTTTCTATTTCTACCCGTCTCTGCACGAGAACGGGCGTATCCGCTTTCCTTTTATTGATCCGGCGTGCGATCGTCCTTCTAGCCACCTTTCTCGCTATATCACTGCCAGTTATCTCTTGATCTATGAGTTGGCCCGAGAGTTAACCCAAGCCCGGATAGCTCTTGTCGCTGCTCGGAATAGGAACTCTCCACCTACTGTCGGATTTACCCCTTTCGTTCGTCAAGCCTCTGCTACTCCTGTTACTCCGGTGACCACTCAGGGTACCACGAACCCTTTGGTAGTGATTCCTCGCAGTGCTCTTGCTGTGTGGGCTTCCCTTGTCGCTACTCTTGTAGACCCTATGCTCCAGTCTCACCCCGCACCTGCCCCTGAAGGAGAGTCCTCGAGGCAGCGCTATCGTGTCACTTTTGACCCAGAGGTTTCCACTATCAGCTCAAGATCTGAGTCCGGCTCAGGAGAGGAGCCCGCAGCACTAGCCGAGCACTAGATCGTTAGAGTATCCGCAGTCGTCATGAGGTTGATGTACGGATGTAGTCGAACGTGTCATGATGCTTAGTTTCATGTATGAGGGTAGTCGAACCCGTCATGATGTTTATTTTTCATGTATGAGTCTATGTATAATTATGTTGGGACTTTTAATTATTCGCCTTGATTTTTTTCTCTGTTTTCTTCCGGGTTTTTCGCTGGCTTTTCTTCCCATTTTTGGATATTGCTCATCTCGGTTGCTTTATACTGGGCAAACAAACAATAGGATGACGCGGGGAGGCAGCAGCAGCCACACTTGTGAGGATGTCCCTGTTCGTCGCTCCGCAAGACAGGCAGGACATTCCCCCGAGCCGTATCCTCCGCCACCGCCTCCACCGCCACATCCGCCATCCACCGAGTAAATCACACGCATGTTTGAAGAAAGAAGGAACAACGATCTGATTGAGCTATTGAAAAGTGTGCAAGCTATGATTGGGCAAGAAATCAGAATGGTCATCACTCCAAGCTGTCAGATTTTCAGAGGACCAAGCCTCCCGACTTCAGTCAAGTTATCGATCCTTTGGAAGCCGATGATTGGCTAAGGACTATTGAGAAAAAGCTTGAGATTGCTTGCACTGAAGAAGCTGATAAGGTTCCGTTCACCATGCATTATCTTGAAGGAGCTGCCGCTATATGGTGGGATAATGCTAAAGCTATGTGGCCTACGAACGAAGAAATTACTTGGACTAAATTCAAGGACCATTTCCGCAAGTGCCATATTCCCGCCGGGATTATGAAGGTCAAGCAGCACGAATTCCTTGCTCTCACTCAAGGAAGCCTGTCAGTAAGTGAGTACCTGCATAAGTTCAACCATTTGGCCCGTTATTCTCTCTATGATGTGGCCACAGAAGAAAGGAAGTTCGATAGATTTCTTGGAGGACTGAATTAACACCTTGCTACGCCTTGAGCTTGCGTTGGTTTTCCTTGAAGAGGAAAGGGTGATGCAGCAATAGTAGCGTAAGTATTTCCCTCAGTTTTGAGAACCAAGGTATCAATCCAGTAGGAGGCTCCTCAAAAGTCCCACGCACCTACACAAACAAACAAAGAACTCGCAACCAACACAATAAAGGGGTTGTCAATCCCTTCACGGCCACTTGCGAAAGTGAGATCTGATAGAGATAGTATGATAATATAAATATATTTTTGGTATTTTATAATATAGATGCAAAAAGTAAAGATGCAAATAAAAGTAGATTGGAAGAAAATATGATAAGAGATAGACCCGGGGGCCATAGGTTTCACTAGTGGCTTCTCTCAAGATAGCATAAGTATTACGGTGGGTGAACAAATTACTATCGAGCAATTGATAGAAAAGCGAATAATTATGAGATTATCTAGGCATGATCATGTATATAGGCATCACGTCCGTGACAAGTAGACCGACTCCGGCCTGCATCTACTACTATTACTCCACACATCGACCGACTCCTGCCTGCATCTAGAGTATTAAGTTCATAAGAACAGAGTAACGCCTTAAGCAAGATGACATGATGTAGTGGGATAAACTCAAGCAATATGATATAAACCCAATCTTTTTATCCTCGATGGCAACAATACAATATGTGCCTTGCTGCCCCTGCTGTCACTGGGAAAGGACACTGCAAGATTGAACCCAAAGCTAAGCACTTTTTCCATGGCAAGAAAGATCAATCTAGTAGGCCAAACCAAACTGATAATTCGAAGAGACTTGCAAAGATAACTCAATAATACATAAAAGAATTCAGAGGAGATTCAAATATTATTCATAGATAAACTTGATCATAAACCCACAATTCATCGGATCTCGACAAACACAC
This sequence comes from Triticum dicoccoides, assembly GCF_002162155.2. NCBI lineage: Eukaryota > Viridiplantae > Streptophyta > Magnoliopsida > Poales > Poaceae > Triticum > Triticum dicoccoides. The sequence goes on along the minus strand of NC_041389.1, from coordinate 488,202,666 downwards.
TGCAAAAAGAGTTTACATCGAATAGATATCCACAAGAGAGGGGGAGAACATTGTATTGAGATCCAAAAAGAGAGAAGAAGCCATCTAGCTAATAACTATGGACCTGTAGGTCTGTGGTAAACTAATCACAACTCATCGGAGGGGCTATGGTGTTGATGTAGAAGCCCTCCGTGGTCGATTCCCCCCCCCCGTTCAGAGCGCCGACGAAGGCTCCACGATGGGATCTCGCGGATACAGAAGGTTACGGCGGTGGAAATTGTGCTTTGTTGGCTCCCTGGATGTTTTCGAGGTACGTAGGCTCATATAGGAGGTAGAAGTACGTCGGTGGCCGCCCGAGGGGCCCACGAGACAGGGGGCACGCCCTATAGGGGGGGGGGGCGCCCTCCTATCTCGTGGCTGCCTCGGCTGCTTCTTGACTTGCACTCCAAGTCCTCTGGATCACGTTCGTTCCAAAACTCACGCTCCCGAAGGTTTCATTCCGCTTGGACTCCGTTTGATATTCCTTCTTCGAAATACTGAAATAGGCAAAATAACAGCAATATGGTCTGGGCCTCCGGTTAGTAGGTTAGTCCCAAAAAATGATATAAATGTGTAAAATAAAGCCCATAAACATCCAAAAGGGGTAATATAATAGCATGGAACAATCAAAAATTATAGATATGTTGGAGATGTATCAAGCATCCCCAAGCTTAATTCCTGCTCGTCCTCGAGTAGGTAAATGATAAAAATAGAATTTTTGATGTGGAATGCTACCTAGCATAATTCTCAATGTAATTTTCTTTATTGTGGCATGAATGTTCAGATCCAAATGATTCAGAATAAAAGTTCATATTGATAAAAGAAATAGTAACACTTCAAGCATACTAATCAAAGTAATCATGTCTTCTCAAAATAACATGGCAAAAGAAAGTTCATCCCTACAAAATCATATAGTTAGGCTATGCTTCATTTTCGTCACACAAAGATGTTCCCAACTTCTATACCCCCGATGACAAGCCAAGCAATTGTTTCATACTTAAATAATCTCAAACTTTTTCAACCTTCATGCAATACATGAGCGTGATCCATGGATATAGCACTAGGGGTGGAATAGAATATGATGATGGGGATTGTGTGGAGAATACAAAAAAGGAGAAAGTCTCACATTGACGAGGATAATCAACAGGCTATGGAGATGCCCATAAATTGATGTCAACATGAGGAGTAGGGATTGCCATGCAACGGATGCACTAGAGCTATAAATGAATGCTCAACAAAAGAAAACTAGTGGGTGTGCATCCAACTTGCTTGCTCACGAAGACCTAGGGCATTTGAGGAAGCCCATCGTAGGAATATAAAAGCCAAGTTCTATAATGAAAAATTCCCACTAGTATGAAAAAGACAACTTATGAGACTCACTATATGAAAAACATGGTACTACTTTGAAGCACAATATATGAGACTCACTACATGAAGAACAAGGTGCTACTTTGAAGCACAAGTGTGGAAAAAGAGATAGTAACATTGCCCCTTTTATTTTGTTTATTTTTCTTTTTTTCTTTTTTTTCTGTTTCTTTTTTTTTCTTGGCCTTTCCTTTTTTTGGCCTTTCTTTTTTTCTTTTTCTTTTTGGGCAATGCTCTAATAATGATGATCATCACACTTTCATTGATTACAACATATGAATTACAACTCGAAACTAGAACAAGATATGACTCTATATGAATGCCTCCGGCGGTGTACCGGGATGGTGCAATGAATCAAGAGTGACATATATGAAAAATAATGCATGGTGGCTTTGCCACAAATACGATGTCAACTACATGATCATGCAATGGCAATATGACAAAAGTAAAGTATGTCATGATGATGATGAACGGAACGGTGGAAAGTTACATGGCAATATATCTCGGAATGGCTATGGAAATGCCATAATAGGTAGGTATGGTGGCTGTTTTGAGGAAGATATAAGGAGGTTTATGTGTGATAGAGCGTATCGTATCACAAGGTTTGGATGCACTGGCGAAGTTTGCACCAACTCTCAAGGTGAGAAAGGGCAATGCACGGTACCGAAGTGGTTAGCAATGGTGGAAAGGTAAAAGTGCGTATAATCCATGGACTCAACATTAGTCAAAAGAACTCATATACTTATTGCAAAAATTTAAAAGTCATCAAAAATCAAGCACTACACGCATGCTCCTAGGGGGATAGATTGGTAGGAAAAGACCATCACTCGTCCTCGACCGCCACTCATAAGGATGCACAAGCCAGGTACACTTCATGTTTCAAATTTGTTACACAACTTTAACCATACGTGCATGCTACGGGACTTGCTAACTTCAACACAAGCATTCTTTAAATTCATAATCACCCAACTAGCACGACTTTAATATCACTACCTCCATATCTCAAAACAATTATCAAGTATCAAATTGATCATAGCATCCAATTCACTTCCTATGATAGTTTTTATTATACCCAACTTGGATGCCTACCATTCTAGGACCAATTTTATAACCATAGCAAATACCATGCTGTTCTAAAAGACTCTCAAAATAATATAAGTGAAGCATGAGAGACTAGCAATTTCTACAAAATTAAGTCACCGCTGTGCTCTAAAAGATATAAGTGAAGCACTAGAGCAAAAACTATCATGCTCAAAAGATATAAGTGAAGCACATAGAGTATTCTAGCAAATTCTAACCAAATAGGCTTCTCCCAAAAGGTGTGTACAACAAGGATGATTGTGGTAAACTAAAAAGCAAATACTAATATAATACACGATGCTCCAAGCAAAACACATATCATGTGGCGAATAAAAATATAGCTCGAAGTAAAGTTACCAATGAACGAAGACGAAAGAGGGGATGACTTCTCGGGGCATTCCCAAGCTTAGGCTTTTGGCTATCCTTGAATATCTTGGGGTTCCATGGGCATCCCCAATCTTAGGCTCTTGCCACTCCTTATTCCATAGTCCATAAAAGCTTGACCCAAAACTTGAAAACTTCACAACACAAAACTCAACAGGAAATCTTATAAGCTTCGTTAGTGAAAGAAAACTAAACCACCACATAAGGTACTGTAATGAACTCATTCTTTATTTATTGTGGTGTTAAACCTACTGTATTCCAAGTTCTCTATGGTTCATACCACTTAATACTAGCCATAGATGCATCGAAATAAGCAAACAACACACGAAAAACAGAATCTATCAAAAACAGATCAGTCTGTAGCAATCTGTAACTAATGCAAACTTCTGGAACTCTAAAAATCCTACCAAAATAGGAAGTCCTGGACAATTTGTCTGTTGATCAGCAGCAAAAATAGTCAACGCAAAAGCACGTTTCTGTGATTTAACAAAACTAAATTCATGCGTGCAAAGTTTCTGTTTTTCAGCAGAATCAAATCAAATATCATCATAGGTTATCCTTGTCACGCCCAAGATGCGACCCTATCCTAAAGGAACTCGAAGGTCCCACCAAGGATAGAAGCGCATCTTGAAGACGCTTTTGCAAGGTGGATATCATTACATCAACATTACATAATAGATGGGGATACATACATAAGGCATACAATGCCACACGAATACAACAATACATCATACACAAGATCGACATCCGACTACGGATGAAACACAAACAGAAACTCAAACGACATCCACCCTGCTAGCCCAGGCTGCCGACCTGGAACCTATCCCCTGATCCAAGAAGAAGAAGAAGAAGAACTCCAAGACAAGCAAACATCGCTCTCGCGTCATGATCATCGCATAACCTGTACCTGCAACTGTTGTTGTAGTAATCTGTGAGCCACGAGGACTCAGCAATCCCATTACCATGGGTATCCAGACTAGCAAAGCTTAATAGGAAAGGAAGGGGTAAAGTGGGGAGGTTGCAGCAGCGACTAAGCAATGATATGGTGGCTAACATGCGCAAATGAGAGCGAGAAGAGAAACAAAGGAACGGTCGTGAAGCTAGCAATGATCAAGAGGTGATCCTGAACTCCTACTTACGTCAATCATAACACAGAAACCGTGTTCAATTCCCGGACTCCGCCGAGAAGAGACCATCACGGCTACACACGCGGTTGATGCGTTTTAATTCGGATCAGGTGTCAAGTTATCTACAACCGGACATTAACAAATTCCCATCTGCCACATAACCGCGGGCACGGCTCTCGAAAGTTTATACCCTGCAGGGGTGTCCCAACTTAGCCCATGACAAGCTCTCGCGATCAACGAAGGAATAGACCTTCTCCCAGGAAGACCCGATCAGTCTTGGAATCCCGGTATACAAGACATTTTGACAATGGTAAAACAAGACCAGCAAAGCCGCTTGATGTGCCGACAAATCCCGATAGGAGCTGCACATATCTCGTTCTCAGGGCACACCGGATGAGCCAGACGTCGGGTTGGCATAGACCCTGGTTGCCCAGGGGGCGCCGGACATCGCTCGGTTTGGACCAGCACTTAGACAAGCATTGGCCCGGGGGGGCTAAAATAAAGATGACCCTCGAGAGAGCGACTCCCAAGGGAAAAGTAGGTGGTGGTGAGGCAAATGGTAAAACCAAGGTTGGGCCTTGCTGGAGGAGTTTTATTCAAAGCGAACTGTCAGGGGGGTCCCATAAATCACCCGATCGCGTAAGGAACGCAAAATCCGGGAACATAACACCGGTATGACGGAAACTAGGGAGGCAAGAGTGGAACAAAACACCAGGCATAAGGCCGAGCCATCCACCCTTTACCAAGTATATAGATGCATTAATAATATAAGAGATATTGTGATATCCCAACAAAATCCTGTCCACCATGGAGAAATCTTGAACTTCACCTGCAGCTAGCAACGCTATAAGAGGGGTTGAGCAAAGCGGTAACATAGCCAAACAATGGTTTGCTAGGAATGGTGTCAAAGGTTAGAGGTTCATGGCAATTTGGGAGGCTTGAAGAGCAAATGATAGGTAACACAGCATAGCGATAGAACGAAGCAACTAGCATAGCGATGATAGTGGTGAGATCCAGGGTAGCGGTCATCTTGCCTGAAATCCCGCAAGGAAGAAGAATGAGTCCATGAAGAAGAAGAACGGATGAAGCCGAACCAACCATAGACGAACGAATCCTCACGATCGCAATGAAACAGGAACTAACAATAAGAAGCACACAACATGGTAAACACACCACACATGAACAAGGCATGATGCACAACAAACATGATGCATGACAAGGCTACATGAAGCTACTCATGGCAAGAGACGATGCAAACAAGAGCAACACGTCAAGACAAGTTTAAATGAGGCCGGAAACAACATATAACAATTCCGGTAAGTCCTCATATGCAAATTTCGAAATTGGTCCAGATCTGAATAAACTTATGTTCAAGTTGTTAAACAGCAAGTTAAGATGCACCAAGATGATCTACACGAGATTCTAGTCAAGTTACATATAAAGTTCATTAGATTCGGAGCTATGGTCTAGAAGATATGAGCAAAACAAGTTAAACATGGCATTGATGCAAAATGCATACAAACATCAAGCAAACACCTCAAAACAAGGATGCAACATGATAATATGAAACTACATGCAAAATCAAGCAAGTTTCATATAGAGCACACTCAAAACGGAGCAACGGTGCAACACACACACACACACTATACAAGTCATAACAACAATCTGTCCATAACAACAACTAGGCATCTTGCAAGTATCAAAACAATAAGCTACAACACCCCAACATGATAACAAAAGGCATGGGCATGAAGTAATGGTAAAGCATAACAAAACATGAACACTGAGCTATCTCCAGAAATCACTAGAACATGCTCCAAAACACATGGTAGGATTGCAAATAATAACAGTTTCAGACTTTGCAGAAATAACATCAGGTTGCAATGTTTAGAGCAAGCAAACAACATGTTACAGGAACATATCATGGCAAACAAAGGCATGGCATGAATCTACTAATTGCATAGATGAAAAGTCCCTTACTGACCATGAGCCAAAAAGGCACAGAAAATGTGATGGCACCCATGTAAACATGGCAAGTTATATGACAGATTCATACATGGCAGGAACAATAATAAGTAGGCATGTTGGTGAGCTTGAACCACTCACCACAGAGCAATACATGGCATGGCAAGGCAACCAACAGTAAAAAGACATGTTTATGAAGCTAAGCATGTCAAGAGCAAGGTCATAGGGTGCATGGAACACTAGCAAAACACATGGGAACAAGTGAACTTAATGTTAACAGGCTGATAGCAACATTATCAAGCAATTTTAGAGCAAGATTACAACAAGCTACAGCAACCTATAAATGCAACCAGGGGCATTTATGGATAGATCATGACATGTAGATCAAAACATGTTTATAGAGCATCTCCAGATTATGCATATAATAATTAGTAGCAACATGTTTATATAGCATCACGAAATAACAGATTCAGCCTAGCAAAATAGCAACATGATGAACCCTACTTAACAAGCTCGATTCACTCACCACAAGTCATTGCATGACAAGATAAGCATATCATCATTAAGAAGACATGTTTGTGAAACAAGCCAAGTCAAGAAAAAGTCCAGAGCATGCAAGGATCAACTATAGCAAGCTTGGCCAAATTGAATAACACGTAAACAATCTGCCAGGAAACATTTTGAAGCAAAAGTAGAGCACTCAAATGACATGCTAGACTACTCCATAATTGCAAACAAGGGCATGAATGGATATACAATAACCATATATTCAAAACACCCTTACTGATGTATCTCAAAATAAGCACGAATCTCTCTGTAGCATCAAGTTTATATGGCATCAAAATAACAGCAGAACAGAGACCAAAATCAGCAATATCACGAAGCCTAGTTTGCATGCTTGTGCTAGTCACCACATTGATCACAAAAATACATGGCATACACCCCTGGAAAGATGGCATGGCATAGATTAAAACACATGTAGACATCAACCTCATAGGATGCACACATCAAACATGGCAAAATTGACAAATGAGCAAGTTATAACAGTTTCAGCAGGTTAACATCAACATGCACTCTTCCAACAGCATTTCGGGCATCAATATGAGATCAAATGAAAATGATGCAATGGAACGAAATGAAGTACTCGTCGAGGCGAACAATTTGACATATTACACGCACGAAATGGAGCTACGGATGCAGAGATACAATGCGATGAACATGTCATGAAAAATACAGGAATATGGGGACTTAGGCAAATTATACCTCCGCGAAAAGTGGACGACAGGATCCCGGGGTAGGGCTGCGTTTGGATTGCCGGACCGGTGGAACTGGTCCACCCGGACCGGATCTGGCCGGGGTTGACTCCGGCGAGCTCTCCGGCGAGGGGGAGGCCGGCGAAGGGCACGGGACGACGGAGGAGGTCGGGGACGGCGCGGGGGACACGGTGGCCGGCTCCGGCGAACGGAGGCGGCGCGGGGCCGGCTGAGGGCGGCGGAGGACGCGGCAGCGGCGGCGCCATGGCCGGGCGCGGGCGGAGCGCGGGCGGATCTGGGGCGGCGAAGGCGAGGGAGCCTCGG
>NC_041389.1:488188826-488194858 GCF_002162155.2 Triticum dicoccoides | reverse complement strand
GGCGGCGGGCCGAGCCGTGGCGGGGCGCGCGAGGGAGCGGGGATGCGGCGGCGGGGCGCTCGGGCTCGTCCGGGCCCCGATGGGCTCGGGCGGGCCCCGATCTGGGCCAGGAGGGCCGGCGCGGTGGAGGCGAAGGGCTGGCGGCGGAGTGGACGTGGCGGTTTCTGGTTGGGCGAGGAGCGGCGGCGGACGTGTCCGGCTGCGGGATGGACACGTCCGGCGGCGAGAGGTGGAAGAAGACTAGGGTTTGGATGAAAATTTCGGGGGAGGGGACTATTTTATAGGTAGAGGGAGCTAGGAGAGTCCAAATGAGGAGCGGTTTTCGGCCACGCGATCGTGATCGAACGACCGAGAGCATGGAGGGGAGTTAGCTGGGCTTTGGGCCACTTTGGAAGGGGTGTTGGGCTGCAAACAAAAGAGGCTTTACGGTTACCCGGTTAACCGTTGGAGTATCAAACGACCTCCAAATGGCACGAAACTTGACAGGCGATCTACCGGTGCTATACCAAGGCCGCTTGGAAAACCTCGGGCCATTCCTAGAAAGTTTAACACCCACTCGCAACAAGAGACAAAAAGGGGGACGCGGAGGACATACAAGTGCCGAATTGCAAAACGGACAACGGGGAAAATGCTCGGATGCATGAGACGAACACGTATGCAAAATCAGATGCACATGATGACATGGCAAAATGCAACACGCAAACAAATGACATGGCAACAAAGGCGAATAACTGGCAGACACCTGGCGCATCGAATCCGGGGCGTTACAACACTCCTCCAATAACAAGAGATCTCGTCCCGAGATCTTAGGACCGAGACGGAAGGGAAAAGGGATGAGGTGAAACAAGAACTCATGAGAAGAAGCAAAGAATCGAGAGCACTCGAGAAGAAGAGAGCAACGACGAGAAAGACAAGAATAGAAAGCTCACGAAATCCGATAGACTATGAAATCACTCCGGGGAAATCAGAAGAGTCAGGTAAGATCCTGGGAAAAGACCTGTGGGTTAGGGCCCACTAAAGAGAAAAACACCGTTAGAAAAGGGATGTTGAACAGATAGAAGAAGCACCGGAACAATTGAAATATTTGAATGAGGTGGCAACCTCGAATTAACTCGACCACAGGCGAATCTCCTGAGATGTCTTCCGAACTCCGGAATGATTGAATGGCGAGAGGCAAAACGAGCGAGGAGAACACTTGAGCCGAGGAAAAGAATATGATCCACACCGAAAAACTAGAATTGAATCCACCTGAGAGATAAAGAGATGAAGAATGCCCACCGAGACGAGAATTCACCAATTGAAATAATTGAGGGAAGACTGAAGAGACTCCACACTAATGGAATTGACGGTCGAAAGAGACTCATGCTCCGGAAGAAAAGGGTGGGATGGCGGGAAAACACAGGCAACTGGAAGGGGGAATCGACGAATATCTTGAAGAGAAAACACCGGTTGAAATCATTGAGGAAAGAAAGCAAAGACTTCGCACGAGTAGGAAGGATACTCGATTACGGACTCTGGTTCTGATAAGAAAAAAAAAGAGGGCGGGTGGGAAAAACACAGACAACTTCAGACAGGGAAAAACAATGACGTCGGAGGAAGAACTGAGGATTGATCTCGCGAAAGACAAAGAGGTTCGAGTCGACTTGACGAGAGATGCACCGGATAAAAAGAGCTGAAGAACAACGATCAGAAAACCAACTGCGTGATCCTAAAGAAAAATTGGAATGGGAAGAGGAGTAATTCAAAACACCTACGTCAAGATTCCTCACCAGAGCGACGAAGGGGGCTGAGGAGTAAAAAGAATTCCTACTCTCCGATATAACTAGACTCCGAAAAAGTTTTCTTCTAGACTCAACAACGGTCAAACTACACGATCAATCAAGGGGGCTCCTATGGTCGGTCGAGGCTCTGATACCAACTTGTCACGCCCAAGATGCGACCCTATCCTAAAGGAACTCGAAGGTCCCACCAAGGATAGAAGCGCATCTTGAAGATGCTTTTGCAAGGTGGATATCATTACATCAACATTACATAATAGATGGGGATACATACATAAGGCATACAATGCCACACGAATACAACAATACATCATACACAAGATCGACATCTGACTACGGATGAAACACAAACAGAAACTCAAACGACATCCACCCTGCTAGCCCAGGCTGCCGACCTAGAACCTATACCCTGATCGAAGAAGAAGAAGAAGAAGAACTCCAAGACAAGCAAACATCGCTCTCGCATCATGATCATCGCATAACCTGTACCTGCAACTGTTGTTCTAGTAATCTGTGAGCCACGAGGACTCAGCAATCCCATTACCATGGGTATCAAGACTAGCAAAGCTTAATAGGAAAGGAAGGGGTAAAGTGGTGAGGTTGCAGCAGCGACTAAGCAATCATATGGTGGCTAACATACGCAAATGAGAGCGAGAAGAGAAACAAAGGAACGGTCGTGAAGCTAGCAATGATCAAGAGGTGATCCTGAACTCCTACTTACGTCAATCATAACACAGAAACCGTGTTCACTTCCTGGACTCCACCGAGAAGAGACCATCACGGCTACACACGCGGTTGATGCGTTTTAATTCGGATCAGGTGTCAAGTTATCTACAACCGGACATTAACAAATTCCCATCTGCCACATAACCGCGGGCACGACTCTCGAAAGTTTATACCCTGCAGGGGTGTCCCAACTTAGCCCATGACAAGCTCTCGCGATCAACAAAGGAATAGACCTTCTCCCAGGAAGACCCGATCAGTCTCGGAATCCCGGTTTACAAGACATTTTGACAATGGTAAAACAAGACCAGCAAAGCCACCCGATGTGCCGACAAATCCCGATAGGAGCTGCACATATCTCGTTCTCAGGGCACACCGGATGAGCCAGACGTCGGGTTGGCATAGACCCTGGTTGCCCAGGGGGCGCCGGACATCGCTCGGTTTGGACCAACACTTAGACAAGCATTGGCCCGGGGGGGCTAAAATAAAGATGACCCTCGAGAGAGCGACTCCCAAGGGAAAAGTAGGTGGTGGTGAAGCAAATGGTAAAACCAAGGTTGGGCCTTGCTGGAGGAGTTTTATTCAAAGCGAACTGTCAGGGGGGTCCCATAAATCACCCAACCGCGTAAGGAACGCAAAATCCGGGAACATAACACCGGTATGACGGAAAATAGGGCGGCAAGAGTGGAACAAAACACCAGGCATAAGGCCGAGCCTTCCACCCTTTACCAAGTATATAGATGCATTAATAATATAAGAGATATTGTGATATCCCAACAAAATCCTGTCCACCATGGAGAAATCTTCAACTTCACCTGCAGCTAGCAACGCTATAAGAGGGGCTGAGCAAAGCGGTAACATAGCCAAACAACGGTTTGCTAGGAATGGTGTCAAAGGTTAGAGGTTCATGGCAATTTGGGAGGCTTGAAGAGCAAATGATAGGTAACGCAGCATAGCGATAGAACGAAGCAACTAGCATAGCAATGATAGTGGTGAGATCCAGGGTAGCGGTCATCTTGCCTGAAATCCCGCAAGGAAGAAGAACGAGTCCATGAAGAAGAAGAACGGGTGAAGCCGAACCAACCGTAGACGAACGAATCACGATCGCAATGAAACAGGAACTAACAAGAAGAAGCACACAACATGGTAAACACACCACACATGAACAAGGCACGATGCACAACAAGCATGATGCATGACAAGGCTACATGAAGCTACTCATGGCAAGAGACGATGCAAACAAGAGCAACACGTCAAGACAAGTTTAAATGAGGCCGGAAACAACATATAACAATTCCGGTAAGTCCTCATATGCAAATTTCGAAATGGGTCCAGATCTGAATAAACCTTATGTTCAAGTTTTTAAGCAGCAAGTTAAGATGCACCAAGATGATCTACACGAGATTCTAGTCAAGTTACATATAAAGTTCATTAGATTCGGAGTTACGGCCTAGAAGATATGAGCAAAACAAGTTAAACATGGCATTGATGCAAAATGCATACAAACATCAAGCAAACACCTCAAAACAAGGATGCAACATGATAATATGAAACTACATGCAAAATCAAGCAAGTTTCATATAGAGCACACTCAAAACGGAGCAACGGTGCAACACACACACACACACACACTATACAAGTCATAACAACAATCTGTCCATAACAGCAACTAGGCATCTTGCAAGAATCAAAACAATAAGCTACAACACCCCAACATGATAACAAAAGGCATGGGCATGAAGTAATGGTAAAGCATAACAAAACATGAACACTGAGCTATCTCCAGAAATCACTAGAACATGCTCCAAAACACATGGTAAGATTGCAAATAATAACAGTTTCAGACTTTGCAGAAATAACATCAGGTTGCAATGTTTAGAGCAAGCAAACAACATGTTACAGGAACATATCATGGAAAACAAAGGCATGGCATGAATCTACTAATTGCATAGATCAAAAGTCCCTTACTGACCATGAGCCAAAAAGGCACAGAAAATATGATGGCACCCTTGTAAACATGGCAAGTTATATGACAGATTCATACATGGCAGGAACAATAATAAGTAGGCATGTTGGTGAGCTTGAACCACTCACCACAGAGCAATACATGGCATGGCAAGGCAACCAACAGTAAGAAGACATGTTTATGAAGCTAATAATGTCAAGAGCAAGGTCATAGGGTGCATGGAACACTAGCAAAACACATGGGAACAAGTGAACTTAATGTTAACAGGCTGATAGCAACATTATCAAGCAACTTTAGAGCAAGATTACAACAAGCTACAGCAACCTATAAATGCAACCAGGGGCATTTATGGATAGATCATGACATGTAGATGAAAACATGTTTATAGAGCATCTCCAGATTATGCATAGAATAATTAGTAGCAACATGTTTATATAGCATCACGAAATAACAGATTCAGCCTAGCAAAACAGCAACATGATGAACCCTACTTAACAAGCTCGATTCACTCACCACAAGTCATTGCATGACAAGATAAGCATATCATCATTAAAAATACATGTTTGTGAAACAAGCCAAGTCAAGAACAAGTCCATAGCATGCAAGGATCAACTATAGCAAGCTTGGCCAAATTGAATAACACGTAAACAATCTGCCAGGAAACATTTTGAAGCAAAAGTAGAGCACTCAAATGACATGCTAGACTACTCCATAATTGCAAACAAGGGCATAAATGGATAGACAATAACCATATGTTCAAAACACCCTTACTGAAGTATCTCAAAATAAGCATGGATCTCTCTGTAGCATCAAGTTTATATGGCATCAAAATAACAGCAGAACAGAGACCAAAATCAGCAATATCACGAAGCCTAGTTTGCATGCTTGTGCTAGTCACCACATTGATCACAAAAATACATGGCATACACCCCTGGAAAGATGGCATGGCATAGATTAAAACACATGTAGACATCAACCTCATAGGATGCACACATCAAACATAGCAAAATTGACAAATGAGCAAGTTATAACAGTTTCAGCAGGTTAACATCAACATGCACTCTTCCAACAGCATTTCGGGCATCAAGATGAGCTCAAATGAAAATGATGCAATGGAATGAAATGAAGTACTCGTCGAGGCAAACAATTTGACATATTACACGCACGAAACGGAGCTATGGATGCAGAGATACAATGCGATGAACATGGCATGAAAAATACAGGAATCTGGGGACTTAGGCAAATTATACCTCCGCGAAAAGTGGACGACGGGATCTGGGGGCAGGGCTGCGTTTGGATTGCCGGACCGGTGGATCTGGTCCACCCGGAGCGGATCTGGCAGGGATTGACTCCGGCGAGCTCTCCGGCGAGGGGGAGGCCGGCGAAGGGCACGGGACGACGGAGGAGGTCGGGGACGACGCGGGGGACATGGTGGTCGGCTCCGGCGAACGGAGGCGGCGCGGGGCCGGCTGAGGGCGGCGGAGGATGCGGCAGCCGCGGCGGCAGCGGCGGCTCCATGGCTGGGCGCGAGCGAAGCGCGGGCGGATCCGGGGCGACGAAGGCGA
>NC_041389.1:488157363-488188233 GCF_002162155.2 Triticum dicoccoides | reverse complement strand
GGCGGGGCGTGCGAGGGAGCGGGGATGCGGCGGCGGGGCGCTCGGGCTCGTCCGGGCCCCGATGGGCTCGGGCGGGCCCCGATCTGGGCCAGGAGGGCCGGCGCGGTGGAGGCGAAGGGTTGGCGGCGGAGTGGACGTGGCGGCTTCTGGTTGGGCGGGGAGCGGCGGCGGACGTGTCCGGCTACGGGATGGACATGTCCGGCGGCGAGAGGTGGAAGAAGACTAGGGTTTGGACGAAAATTTTGGGGGAGGGGACTATTTTATAGGTAGAGGGAGCTAGGAGAGTGCAAATAAGGAACGGTTTTCGGCCACGCGATCGTGATCGAACGACCGAGAGCATGGAGGGGAGTTAGCTGGGCTTTGGGCCACTTTGGAAGGGGTGTTGGGCTGCAAACAAAAGAGGCTTTGCGGTTACCCGGTTAACCGTTGGAGTATCAAACGACCTCCAAATGGCACGAAACTTGACAGGCGGTCTACCGGTGCTATACCAAGGCCGCTTGGCAAACCTCGGGCCATTCCGAGAAAGTTTAACACCCACTCGCAACAAGAGACAAAAAGGGGGACGCGGAGGACATACGAGTGCCGGATTGCAAAACGGACAACGGGGAAAATGCTCGGATGCATGAGACGAACACGTATGCAAAATGAGATGCACATGATGACATGGCAAAATGCAACACGCAAACAAATGACATGGCAACGAAGGCGAATAACTGGCAGACACCTGGCGCATCGAATCCGGGGCGTTACAATCCTATAGGTTTTACTTGGCACAAACACTAATTAAAAGATAAAAACACATCTAAACAGAAGTTAGATGCAAGAGTTATTACTAAACAGGAACAAAAACAAAAAACACAAAGAAAATTGGGTTGCCTCCGAACTAGCGCTATCGTTTAACGCCCCTAGCTAGGCAAAAAAAAACAAAGATAGATCTAACGAGTGCCATCTTTGGCACTAAATTCATAAGTAGCACGCATGATAGATTCATAAGGTAATTTGACTTTATTTCTTGGAAAGTGCTCCATGCCTTTATTTAATGGAAATTGGAATCTAATATTCCCTTCCTTCATATCAATAATCGCACCAATCGTTCTAAGGAAGGGTCTACCAAGAATAATAGGGCAAGAAAGATTGCAATCTATATCAAGAACGATAAAATCTACGGGCACCAAATTTCTATTTGCAACAATAAGAACATCATTGATCCTTCCCATTGGCTTTTTAATGGTGGAATCCACAAGGTGAAAATTTAAAGAGCAATCATCAAGATCATGGAAACCTAGAATATCACATAAAGTTTTCGGAATCGTGGAAACACTAGCACCCAAATCACACAAAGCAAAACACTCATAATCTTTAATTCTAATCTTTATAGTAGGTTCCCACTCATCACTAAGTTTTCTAGGTATAGAAACTTCCAAATTAAGTTTTTCGTCATAAGATTGCATCAAGGCATCAACAATATGTTTGGTAAAAGCTTTATTTTGACTATAAGCATGAGGAGAATTAACAACGGATTGCAATAAGGAAATACAACCTTTTAAAGAGCAATTATCATAATCAAATTCCTTGAAATCCGAGATAGAAGGTTCAATATTATTAGAAGTTGAGGATTCTCCAATCTCACTTTTACCAAATTTAGAATTAAGATCTAAAGATTCCGAATTCTTGGGACGCCTTCTAGGCAAAGTTGATTCATCATCAGTCCCATAATCATCAAAATTCATATTGCAAAACATAGATATGATAGGAGACGCATCAATAACTTTAAGATCTTCATCATTATTTTCATGGAAACTAGAAGAACACGCTTTTACAAAGCAATCTTTCTTAGCACGCAATCTAGTGGTTCTTTCCTTGCACTCATTAATGGAAATTCTCATGGCTTTGAGAGACTCATTGATATCATGCTTAGGAGGAGAATATCTATGTTTAAGAGAATCAACATCAAGCGAAAGTCTATCAACGTTCCTAGCCAAATCATCAACTTTGAACAATTTTTCTTCAAGCAAGGCATTAAAATTCTTTTGAGAAATCATAAATTCTTTCACACTATTCTCAAAATCAGAAGGCATCTTATTAAAATTACCATAAGAATTATTGTAGGAATTTCCATAATTATTAGAGGAATTACTAGGGAACGATCTAGAATGAAAGTTTCCTCTATAAGCATCGTTTCCAAAACTATTCCTACTAACAAAATTCACATCCATAGATTCATTATTATTCTCAATCAAAGTAGACAAAGGCATATCATTGGAATCAAGAGGAGTATTTTTAGTAGCAAACAACTTCATAAGTTCATCCATCTTTCCACTCAAAACATTGATTTCTTCTATATCATGCACCTTTTTACTAGAAGATCTTTCGGTGTGCCATTGAGAATAATTAGCCATAATATTATCAAGAAGTTTTGTAGCATCTCCTAACGTGATTTCCATAAACGTGCCTCCCATGGCCGAATCTAAGAGATTTCTAGAAGCAAAGTTCAAACCAGCATAAAATTTTTGTATGATCATCCATAAATTCAAACCATGAGTAGGGCAATTGTGAATCATCAATTTCATTCTTTCCCAAGATTGGGCAACATGCTCATGATCAAGTTGTTTAAATTTCATAATATCGTTCCTAAGAGTGATAATCTTAGCGGGAGGAAAATACTTAGAGATAAAAGCATCTTTGCACTTGTTCCAAGAATCAATACTATTTTTAGGCAAAGACGAAAACCAAACTTTAGCACGATCTCTAAGTGAAAACGGAAATAACTTCAATTTAACAATATTGTTATCCGTATCTTTCTTCTTTTGCATATCACACAAATCAACAAAGTTGTTTAGATGAGTAGCGGCATCTTCACTAGGAAGGCTGGCGAATTGATCTTTCATAACAAGATTCAGCAAAGCAGTATTGATTTCACAAGACTCAACACATCATTAAGAGGAGCAATCGGAGTACTAAGGAAAACATTATTATTGGTATTCGAGAAATCACACAATTTGGTATTATCTTGCGCCATGGCAACAAGTAATCCAACACACAAGCAAACAGAAAAAGGCAAGCGAAAAAGAGAGGAGGAGATTGGGAAAGAGAGGGCGAATAAAACAGCAAGGGTGAAGTGGGGCAGAGGAAAACAAGAGGCAAATGGCAAATAATGTAAATGCGAGGGAGATGGGTTTGTGATGGGTACTTGGTATGTCTTGACTTGAGCGAAGACCTCCCTGGCAACGGCGCCAGAAATCCTTCTTGCTTCCTCTTGAGCTTGCGTTGGTTTTCCTTCAAGACGAAAGGGTGATGCAGCAATAGTAGCGTAAGTATTTCCCTCAGTTTTTGAGAACCAAGGTATCAATCCAGTAGGAGGCTCCTCAAAAGTCCCACGCACCTACGGAAACAAACAAAGAACTCGCAACCAACGCAATAAAGGGGTTGTCAATCCCTTCATGGCCACTTGCGAAAGTGAGATCTGATAGAGATAATATGATAATATAAATATATATTTGGTATTTTATAATATAGATGCAAAAATTAAAGATGCAAATAAAAGTAGATTGGAAGCAAATATGATAAGAGATAGACCCGGGGGCCATAGGTTTCACTAGTGGCTTCTCTCAAGATAGCATAAGTATTACGGTGGGTGAACAAATTACTGTCGAGCAATTGATAGAAAAGCGAATAATTATGAGATTATCTAGGCATGATCATGTATATAGGCATCACGTCCGTGACAAGTAGACCGACTCCGGCCTGCATCTACTACTATTACTCCACACATCGACCGACTCCTGCCTGCATCTAGAGTATTAAGTTCATAAGAACAGAGTAACACCTTAAGCAAGATGACATGATGTAGAGGGATAAACTCAAGCAATATGATATAAACCCCATCTTTTTATCCTCGATGGCAGCAATACAATACGTGCCTTGCTGCCCCTGCTGTCACTGGAAAGGACACCGCAAGATTGAACCCAAAGCTAAGCACTTCTCCCATGGCAAGAAAGATCAATCTAGTAGGCCAAACCAAACTGATAATTCGAAGAGACTTGCAAAGATAACTGAATCATACATAAAAGAATTCAGAGGAGATTCAAATATTATTCATAGATAAACTTGATCATAAACCCACAATTCATCGGATCTCGACAAACACACTACAAAAAGAGTTTACATCGAATAGATATCCACAAGAGAGGGGGAGAACATTGTATTGAGATCCAAAAAGAGATAAGAAGCCATCTAGCTAATAACTATGGACCCGTAGGTGTGTGGTAAACTACTCACAACTCATCGGAGGGGCTATGGTGTTGATGTAGAAGCCCTTCGTAGTCGATTCCCCCTCCGGCGGAGCGCCGGCGAAGGCTCCAAGATGGGATATCGCGGATACAGAAGGTTACGGCGGTGGAAATTGTGTTTCGTTGGCTCCCTAGATGTTTTCAGGGTACGTAGACTTATATAGGAGGAAGACGTACGTCAGTGGCCGCCCGAGGGGCCCACAAGATAGGGGGCGT
Source organism: Triticum dicoccoides (assembly GCF_002162155.2). NCBI lineage: Eukaryota > Viridiplantae > Streptophyta > Magnoliopsida > Poales > Poaceae > Triticum > Triticum dicoccoides. Next base: position 488,183,728 of record NC_041389.1, on the reverse strand, counting down.
GCCCTTAGGGGGGCCCCCTCCTATCTCGTGGCTGCCTCGGCTGCTTCTTGACTTGCACTCCAAGTCCTCTGGATCACGTTCGTTCCAAAAATCACGCCCCCGAAGGTTTCATTCTGTTTGGACTCCGTTTGATATTCCTTTTCTTTGAAATACTGAAATAGGCAAAAAAACAGCAATACGGGTTGGGCCTCTGGTTAGTAGGTTAGTCCCAAAAAATGATATAAATGTATAAAATAAAGCCCATAAACATCCAAAAGGGGTAATATAATAGCATGGAACAATAAAAAATTATAGATACGTTGGAGACGTATCACACCTCAGATGCACTCAGTATGCTTGACTTTCCGGATTTCCAAACTATGGTAAACAAAGCCATCATTACAGAAAGAGAACACAAGCTCGTGCACGACAATAGACCCACCAATAATGATAGCAAGTGAAAATTCGAGCCTAAGAAGGATGGACAACCAGTGCAGAAGGCTCGTACCTGGCAGTAGACTCATGTTGAGTACAAGCCCAATTGGCAGCAGAACATGACCAAGACCACTACTGAAGTCAAGAATGTCGCAACCAGCCCGGTGCACGAAGAATATCAGTGCAACAATTCATGCATCAATTGTGGGCAAACTAGACATTATGCTAGACAGTGCCCCAAGAACGGCAAGCCAAATGCCCTAGTCAGGCCGCAAGTCAACCACATGGGGCCATACCATGTCCAGAGGACCATCCAAGGGCAAGTTCACCACCTCTCCATAGCCGAAGCCCAAGAGGACCCGGAAGTCGTCATTGGTATGTTTCCTGTTAATATCGTACCTGCAATAATTTTATTTGACTCTGTGCTTCCCACTCTTTTATTTCGCGGAGTTTTGTTGCCCAAAACAAGTTTCCTTGCTCGATTTTGGGAAAAAGTATGATGGTACAATCCCCGGGATCCGTGCTCAGAAGCAATCTGGTCTGCCGTAATTTGGAAATTGATATCAAGGGACTCTATTTCCCAACTTCCTTGATAGTCATCGAGTCTGCCAAGTTGGATATTATTTTAGGGATGAACCGGTTGACCCAATATCAAGTGTGCATCAACTGTGTGACCAGAGAAGTCATCTTGACAAGCCAGGAAGGTCAAACCACAAAATTCTATGCCCGTAGGAGCATACCCAAGAAAGAAATGGTCTTCACCGCTGTAGTTGAAGAATTGGAGTTAATTCCTGTGGTCAGTGAGTTTCTAGATGCATTCCCTGAGGCATTACCAGGAATGCCACCAGACCGGGAGCTTGAGTTTGCAATTGATCTTGTGTCCGGGACCGCACCGTTATACAAGGAGTACTATCGGATGCCTTCGTCAGAATTAGTGGAATTAAAGAAATAACTTGATGAGATGCTTCAGAAAGGATACATCCGTCCGAGCTCTTCACCATGGGGATCACCCGCAAAATTTGTGGACAAGAAAGACGACAGTCTTCGGATGTGTGTGGATTACCGCTAGTTGAATGATGTCACTATCAAAAACAAATATCCACTACCGAGGACTGATGATTTGTTTGATCAACTCAGTGGGGCAAAAGTATTCTCCAAGATTGATTTTAGGACCGGATACCACCAGCTCAAGATCAAGAAGGAAGATATTCCTAAGATCGCGTTCACTACTCGATACGGTCTTTACGAATATACAGTTATGTCTTTCGGCCTCACCAATGCCCCTGCTTTCTTCATGCATATGATGAATAAGGTATTCATGGATTTCTTGGATAAGTTTGTGGTGGTCTTCATCGATGACATCCTCATATACTCGAAAGGGGAAGAAGAACACAAGGAATACCTCAGAGCAGTTTTGCAAAGGCTCCGTGACCATCAACTATATGCGAATTTCAGCAAATGTGAGTTTTGGCTCAAGCAAGTCGGATTTTAGGGCATGTTCTCTCAGCGGAAAGCGTAGCCGTGGATCCAAGTAAGGTGAAGGACATGCTTGATTGTACGGCACCCATGACAGTATCCGAGATCCAGAGTTTGTTGGAAATATGCCCTAGAGGCAATAATAAAATGGTTATTATTATATTTCCTTGTTCATGATAATTGTCTATTGTTCATGCTATAATTGTGTTATCTGGAAATCGTAATACATGTGTGAAGATATAGACCACAACACGTCCCTAGTGAGCCTCTAGTTGACTAGCTCGTTGATCAACAGATAGTCATGGTTTCCTGACTATGGACATTGGATGTCATTGATAATGGGATCACATCATCAGGAGAATGATGTGATGGACAAGACCCAATCCTAAGCATAGCACAAGATTGTGTAGTTCGTTTTGCTAGAGCTTTTCCAAATGTCAAGTATCATTTCCATAGACCATGAGATTATGCAACTCCCGGATACCGTAGTAGTGCTTTGGGTGTGCCAAACGTCACAATGTAACTGGGTGACTATAAAGGTGCACTACGGGTATCTCCGAAAGTGTCTGTTGGGTTGGTACGAATCGAGACTGGGATTTGTCACTCCGTATGACGGGAAGGTATCTCTGGGCCCACTCAATAATGCATCATCATAATGAGCTCAATGTGACCAAGTGTCTGGTCACAGGAACATGCATTACTGTACGAGTAAAGTGACTTGCCGGTAACGAGATTAAACGAGGTATTGGGATATCGATGATCGAATCTCGGGCAAGTAACGTACCGATTGACAAAGGGAATTGTATACGGGATTGATTGAATCCTCGACATCGTGGTTCATCCGTTGAGATCATCGAGTATCATGTGGGAGCCAACATGGGTATCCAGATCCCACTGTTGGTTATTTACCGGAGAGGCGTCTCGGTCATGTCTGCATGTCTCCCGAACCCGTAGGGTCTACACACTTAAGGTTCGGTGACGCTAGGGTTGTTGAGATATTAGTATGCAGTAACCCGAAAGTTGTTCGGAGTCCCGGATGAGATGACGGACGTCACGAGGAGTTCCGAAACGGTCCGGAGGTGAATATTTATATATAGGAAGTTCAGTTTTGGCCATCGGGAAAGTTTCGGGGGTCACTGGTATTGTACCGGGACCACCGGAAGGGTCCCGGGGGTCCACCGGGTGGGGCCACCTATCCCGGAGGGCCCCATGGGCTGAAGTGGGAGGGGAACCAGCCCCTGGTGGTCTGGTGCGCCCCCCTTGGGCCCCCTACACCTAGGGTTGGAAACCCTAGGGGTGGGGGCGCCTCACTTGCCTTGGGGGGCAAGCCACCCCCTTGGCCGCCGCCCCCCCTTGGAGATTGGATCTCCTAGGGCCGGCGCCCCCCTTAGTGGCCCTATATAAAGAGGGGGGAGCGAGGGCAGCCACACCCTAGCCCCTGGCACCTCCCTCTCCCTCCCGCGACACCTCTCCCTCTCGTTGTGCTTGGCGAAGCCCTGCCGAGATCGCTGCTGCATCCACCACCACGCCGTCGTGCTGCTGGATCTCCATCAACCTCTCCTTCCCCCTTGCTAGATCAAGAAGGAGGAGACGTCTTCCCAACTATACGTGTGTTGAACGCGGAGGTGCCGTCCGTTCGGCGCTAGGATCTCCGGTGATTTGGATCACGACGAGTACGACTCCCTCAACCCCGTTATCTTGAACGCTTCCGCGCACGATCTACAAGGCTATGTGGATGCACTCCTCTCTCTCGTTGCTAGATGACTCCATAGATTGTTCTTGGTGAAGCGTAGAAATTTTTTATTTTCTGCAACGTTCCCCAACAGTGGTATCAGAGCTAGGTCTATGCGTAGTTACTATGCACGAGTAGAACACAAACTTGCTATGGGCGTAGATGTTGTCTTTTCTTGCCACTACTAGTCTTATCTTGCTTCGGCGGCATCATGGGATGAAGCGGCCCGGACCGACCTTACACGTACACTTACGTGAGACAGGTTCCACCGACTGACATGCACTAGTTGCATAAGGTGGCTAGCGGGTGTTTGTCTCTCCCACTTTAGTTGGAGCGGATTCGATGAAAAGGGTCCTTATGAAGGGTAAATAGAAATTCGCATATCACGTTGTGGTTTTACGTAGGTAAGAAACATTCTTGCTAGAAACCTATAAAAGCCACATAAAAACATGCAACAACAATTAGAGGACGTCTAACTTGTTTTTGGAACATATGCCTTGTGATGTGATATGGCCAAAAGGATGTGATGAATGATATATGTGATGTATGAGATTGATCATGTTCTTGTAATAGGAATCACGACTTGCATGTCGATGAGTATGACAACCGGCAGGAGCCATAGGAGTTGTCTTTATTTTTGTATGACCTGTGTGTCATTGAATAACGCCATGTAAATTACTTTACTTTATTGCTAAACGCGTTAGCCATAGAAGTAGAAGTAATCGTTGGCGTGACAACTTCATGAAGACACAATGATGGAGATCATGATGATGGAGATCATGGTGTCATGCCGGTGACGAAGATGATCATGGTGCCCCGAAGATGGAGATCAAAGGAGCAATATGATATTGGCCATATCATGTCACTGTTTGATTGCATGTGATGTTTATCATGTTTTACATCTTATTTGCTTAGAACGACGGTAGCTTAAATAAGATGATCCCTCGCAATAATTTCAAGAAAGTGTTCCCCCTAACTGTGCACCATTGCGAAGGTTCGTTGTTTCGAAGCACCACGTGATGATCGGGTGTGATAGATCCTAATGTTCGAATACAACGGGTGTAAGCCAGATTTACACACGCAATACACTTAGGTTGACTTGACGAGCCTAGCATGTACAGACATGGCCTCGGAACACGGAAGACCGAAAGGTCGAGAATGAGTCGTATAGAAGATACGATCAACATTAAGATGTTCACCGATGATGACTAGTCCGTCTCACATGATGATCGGACACGGCCTAGTTGACTCGGATCATGTTTCACTTAGATGACTAGAGGGATGTCTGTATGAGTGGGAGTTCATTGAATAATTTGATTAGATGAACTTAATTACCATGAACTTAGTCTAAAATCTTTACAATATGTCTTGTAGATCAAATGGCCCACGCTAATGTCGCCCTCAACTTCAACGCGTTCCTAGAGAAAACCAAGCTGAAAGATGATGGCAGCAACTATATGGACTGGGTCCGGAACCTGAGGATCATCCTCACAGCTGCAAAGAAGGATTATGTCCTAGAAGTACCGCTAGGTGAAGCACCCATCCCAGAGAACCAAGACGTTATGAACGCTTGGCAGTCTCGTGCTGATGATTACTCCCTCGTTCAGTGCGGCATGCTTTACAGTTTAGAACCGGGGCTCCAAAAGCGTTTTGAGCAACACGGAGCATATGAAATGTTCGAAGAGCTGAAAATGGTTTTCCAAGCTCATGCCCGGGTCGAGAGATATGATGTCTCCGACAAGTTCTTCAGTTGTAAGATGGAGGAAAATAGTTCTGTCAGTGAGCACATACTCAGAATGTCTGGGTTGCACAACCGCTTGACTCAGCTGGGAGTTAATCTCCCCGATGACGCGGTCATTGACAGAATCCTTCAGTCGCTTCCACTGAGCTACAAGAGCTTTGTGATGAACTTCAATATGCAGGGGATGGAAAAGACCATTCCTGAGGTATATTCAATGCTGAAATCAGCGGAGGTAGAGATCTAAAAGGAACATCAAGTGTTGATGGTGAATAAAACCACTAAGTTCAAGAAAGGCAAGGGTAAGAAGAACTTCAAGAAGGACGGCAATGGAGTTGCCGCGCCCAGTAAGCCAGTTGCTGGGAAGAAGTCAAAGAATGGACCCAAGCCTGAGACTGGGTGCTTTTATTGCAAGGGAAGTGGTTACTGGAAGCGGAACTGCCCCAAGTACTTAGCGGACAAGAAGGCCGGCAACACCAAAGGTATATGTGATATACATGTTATTGATGTGTACCTTACCGGCACTCGTAGTAGCTCCTGGGTATTTGATACCGGTGCGGTTGCTCATATTTGTAACTCAAAGCAGGAGCTGCGGAATAAGCGGATACTGGCGAAGGACGAGGTGACGATGCACGTCGGGAATGGTTCCAAGGTCGATGTGATCGCCGTCGGCATGCTACCTCTACATTTACCTACGGGATTAGTTTTAAACCTCAATAATTGTTATTTAGTGCTAGCTTTGAGCATGAACATTGTATCTGGATCTCGTTTAATACGAGATGGCTACTCATTTAAATCCGAGAATAATGGTTGTTCTATTTATATGAGAGATATGTTTTATGGTCATGCCCCGCTGGTCAATGGTTTATTCTTAATGAATCTCGAACGTGATGTTACACATATTCATAATGTGAATACCAAAAAATGTAAGGTTGATAACGATAGTCCCACATACATGTGGCACTGCCGCCTTGGTCACATTGGTGTCAAGCGCATGAAGAAGCTCCATGTTGATGGACTTTTAGAGTCTCTAGATTATGAATTGTTTGACACATGCGAACCATGCCTCATGGGCAAAATGACCAAGACTCCGTTCTCCGGAACAATGGAGCGAGCAACCAACTTATTGGAAATCATACATACTGATGTGTGCAGTCCAATGAGCGTTGAGGCTCGCGGAGGCTATCGTTATGTTCTCACTCTCACTGATGACTTGAGTAGATATGGGTATGTCTACTTGATGAAACACAAGTCTGAGACCTTTGAAAAGTTCAAGGAATTTCAGAATGAGGTAGAGAATCAACGTGACCGAAAGATAAAGTTCTTACGATCAGATCGTGGGGGAGAATATTTAAGTCATGAATTTGGTACACACTTAAGGAAATGTGGAATCATTTCACAACTCACGCCGCCTGGAACACCTCAGTGTAATGGTGTGTCCGAATGTCGTAATCGCACTCTATTGGATATGGTGCGATCTATGATGTCACTCACGGATTTACCGCTATCATTTTGGGGATACGCTCTAGAGACAACTACATTCACTTTAAATAGGGCACCGTCTAAATCCGTTGAGACGACACCGTATGAATTATGGTTTGGGAAGAAACCTAAGCTGTCGTTTCTAAAAGTTTGGGGATGTGATGCTTATGTCAAGAAACTTCAACCTGAAAAGCTCGAACCCAAGTCGGAAAAATGCGTCTTCATAGGATACCCTAAGGAAACCATTGGGTATACCTTCTACCTCAGATCCGAAGGCAAGATCTTTGTTTCCAAGAACGGGTCCTTTCTGGAGAAAGAGTTTCTCTCGAAAGAAGTAAGTGGGAGGAAAGTGGAACTTGATGAAGTACTGCCTCTTGAACCGGTAAGTAGCACAGCTGAGGAAGATGTTCCTGTGGTGCCTGCACTGAATAGAGAGGAAATTAATGATGATGATCAAGGTACTTCGGATCAAGTTACTACTGAACTTCGTAGGTCCACGAGGACATGTTCCACACCAGAGTGGTATGGAAACCCTGTCCTGGAAATCATGTTGTTAGACAACGATGAAGCTTCGAACTATGAAGAAGCAATGGCGGGCCCAGATTCCAACAAATGGCTTGAAGCCATGCAATCCGAGATAGGATCCATGTATGAAAACAAAGTGTGGACTTTGACAGACTTGCCCGATGATCGGCGAGTGATAGAAAACAAATGGATCTTTAAGAAGAAGACGGACGCGGATGGTAATGTTACCATTTATAAAGCTCGACTTGTCGCTAAGGGTTATCGACAAGTTCAAGGGGTTGACTATGATAAGACTTTTTCTCCCGTAGCGAAGCTAAAGTCCGTCCGAATCATGTTAGCAATTGCCGCATACTATGATTATGAGATATGGCAAATGGACGTCAAAACGGCATTCCTTAACGGCCATCTTAAGGAAGAACTGTATATGATGCAGTGAGAGGGTTTTGTCGTTCCAAAGAATGCTAACAAGGTATGCAAGCTCCAGTGCTCCATCTATGGGCTGGTGCAAGCATCTCGGAGTTAGAACATTCGCTTTAATGAAATGATCAAAGCGTTTGGGTTTATGCAGACTTATGGAGAAGCCTGCGTTTACAAGAAAGTGAGTGGGAGCTCTGTAGCATTTCTCATATTATATGTGGATGACATACTTTTGATGGGAAATGATATAGAACTTTTGGACAACATTAAGGCCTACTTGAATAAGTGTTTTTCAATGAAGGACCTTGGAGAAGCTGCTTACATATGAGGCATCAAGATCTATAGAGATAGATCGAGACGCCTCATAGGTCTTTCACAAAGCACATACCTTGATAAGATATTGAAGAAGTTCAAGATGGATCAGTCCAAGAAGGGGTTCTTGCCTGTGTTGCAAGGTGTGAAATTGAGCTCGGCTCAATGTCCGACCACGGTAGAAGATAGAGAAAAGATGAGTGTCGTCCCCTATGCCTCAGCCATAGGGTTTATCATGTATGCCATGACCTATACCAGACCTGATGTAAACCTTGCCGTAAGTTTGGTATGAAGGTACCAAAGTAATCCCGACATGGAACACTGGACAGCGGTCAAGAATATCCTGAAGTACCTGAAAAGGACTAAGGACATGTTTCTCGTATATGGAGGTGACGAAGAGCTCGTCGTAAAGGGTTACGTCGATGGTAGCTTCGACACAGATCTGGATGACTCTAACTCACAAACCGGATACGTGTATATTTTGAATGGTGGGGCAGTAAGCTGGTGCAGTTGCAAGCAAAGCGTCATGGCGGGATCCACATGTGAAGCGGAGTACATGGCAGCCTCGGAGGCAGCGCATGAAGCAATCTGGGTGAAGGAGTTCATCACCGACCTAGGAGTCATACCCAATGCGTCGGGCCCGATCACACTCTTCTGTGACAACACTGGAGCTATTGCACTTGCCAAGGAGCCCAGGTTTCACAAGAAGACCAGGCACATCAAGCGTCGCTTCAACTCCATTCGTGAAAATGTTCAAGATGGAGACATAGATATTTGTAAAGTACATACGGACCTGAATATAGCAGATCCGTTGACTAAACCTCTCCCTAGAGCTAAACATGATCAACACCAGAACGCTATGGGTGTTTGATTCATCACAATGTAACTACATTATTGACTCTAGTGCAAGTGGGAGACTATTGGAAATATGCCCTAGAGGCAATAATAAAATGGTAATTATTATATTTCCTTGTTCATGATAATTGTCTATTGTTCGTGCTATAATTGTGTTATCCGGAAATCGTAATACATGTGTGAATATATAGATCACAACACGTCCCTAGTGAGCCTCTAGTTGACTAGCTCGTTGATCAACAGATAGTCATGGTTTCCTGACTATGGACATTGGATGTCATTGATAACGGGATCACATCATTAGGAGAATGATGTGATGGACAAGACCCAATCCTAAGCATAGCACAAGATTGTGTAGTTCGTTTTGCTAGAGCTTTTCCAAATGTCAAATATCATTTCCTTCGACCATGAGATTGTGCAACTCCCGGATACCGTAGGAGTGCTTTGGGTGTGCCAAACGTCACAACATAACTGGGTGACTATAAAGGTGCACTACGGGTATCTCTGAAAGTGTCTGTTGGGTTGGCACGAATCGAGACTGGGATTTGTCACTCCGTATGATGAAGAGGTATCTCTGGGCCCACTCGGTAATGCATCATCGTAATGAGCTCAATGTGACCAAGTGTCTGGTCACGGGATCATGCATTACGGTACGACTAAAGTGACTTGCCGGTAATGAGATTAAACGAGGTATTGGGATACCGATGATCGAATCTCGGGCAAGTAACGTACCGATTGACAAAGGGAATTGTATACGGGATTGATTGAATCCTCGACATCGTGGTTCATCCAATGATATCGTCGAGGAGCATGTGGGAGCCAACATGGGTATCCAGATCCCGCTGTTGGTTATTGACCGGAGAGGCGTCTCGATCATGTCTGCATGTCTCCCGAACCCGTAGGGTCTACACACTTAAGGTTCGGTGACGCTAGGGTTGTTGAGATATTAGTATGCAGTAACCCGAAAGTTGTTCGGAGTCCCGGATGAGATCCCGTCACGAGAAGTTCCGGAATGGTCTGGAGGTGAAGATTTATATATAGGAAGTTCAGTTTCGGCCAGCGGGAAAGTTTCAGGGGTCACCGGTATTGTACCGGGACCACCGGAAGGGTCCCGGGGGTCCACCGGGTGGGGCCACCTATCCCGGAGGGCCCCATGGGCTGAAGTGGGAGGAGAACCAGCCCCTGGTGGGCTGGTGCGCCCCCCTTGGGCCCTCCCTACGCCTAGGGTTGGAAACCCTAGGGGTGGGGGGGGGGCGCCTCACTTGCCTTGGGGGGCAAGCCACCCCCTTGGCCGCCGCCCCCCCTTGGAGATTGGATCTCCTAGGGCTGGCGCCCCCCTTAGGGGCCCTATATAAAGAGGGGGGAGGGAGGACAGCCGCACCCTAGCCCCTGGCACCTCCTCTCCCTCCCGTGACACGTCTCCGTCTCGCTGTGCTTGGCGAAGCCCTGCCGAGATCACTGCTGCATCCACCACCACGCCGTCGTGCTGCTGGATCTCCATCAACCTCTCCTTCCCCCTTGCTGGATCAAGAAGGAGGAGACGTCTTCCCAACTGTATGTGTGTTGAACGCGGAGGTGCCGTCCGTTCGGCGCTAGGATCTCCGGTGGTTTGGATCACGACGGGTACGACTCCCTCAACCCCGTTCTCTTGAACGCTTCCATGCGCGATCTACAAGGGTATGTAGACGCAGTCTTCTCTCTCGTTGCTAGATGACTCCATAGATTGTTCTTGGTGAAGCGTAGAATTTTTTTTATTTTCTGCAATGTTCCCCAACAGAGTTTCCTTGGATTAGGCGGATACTACCGCCACTTCATCGAAGGTTTCTCTAAGATTGCCAAGCCAATGACAGAGCTCCTCAAGAAAGGTCAAGCCAGCTCCGGTAGACAAAAGAAAACTAAGTACTACTCGACTATATAGGCAGGAGCCTCCGCGCTTGCTTTTAGTGTTGCTCTCTTCACACTGTCTCGGCCTCTCTAGATCTAAACACGACAGAGGTGGCCACTCTCTCTCTCTCTCTCTCTCTCTCTCTCTCTCTCTCTCTCTCTCTCTCTCTCTGCTCACCGCTGGTCACAGATCCAGCCGGATCCTCTCCGCCGGGGAAGGTGAGAAGGTGCAATGTTCACGCGGTCGTCCTCAGCGACAGCTCTTACCCACTGCTGGGTGCGTCCCGATCAGCCTGCCTTGCCATTCTCTTCCAAGCACCGCTGGCGAGGGAGGGTCTCCGACCCCTTCTTCCTCGCTGCCGTAGTGTGGGCAGATCCGGCCTCCCACCACCCACCTAGAGACATCCCGGCGACCATCAGGTATAACTTCCTTTGAAACCGGCCTTGCTCTACTTCCCGAGCTCCTGACGTCACTGCATTTGTATCTTTTACTATTTCTCAGGCCCCCTCGTAGATAGGATCGATTGGCTGTTCGAAAACCACCTAATTTTTTTTACGTTTAAGAGGTAAAACTAGTTCATGCACTCGAATCTAGTACTACTTGGTTCAAACAAGGAAGAAAGGGTGTGGGGGGTGGGGGAGGATTTGTTACCTGAATCTAGGACTTGGTCGAAAGAGGAAATAATGGGGGCGAAAAGTAGCAGAGACTGGCTATCCAACTGGTCTCTAGGTCTAATAGGGAAATAAAGGGAAACGCGGTACAAACTCAATATAAACCCGATCTATTGGTTGAAAAAGGAAAGAAAGTGGGGACCGGGGGACAAGTCAACAGAGTAAGTCCAGCACTAGATTTGCTAGCCTCACACAGTATAAGGTGGCTATACCGAACAAAAATGGGACCAACCCAGATATCTTGTTCTGATGTTTGTTGCCTCGAGCCACTCTTATGTAATGCCACTGGTAAAATGTAGCAGTCGCACTATTAAAAGTAAGGACATGTTAAACTAATGTTGTTTTCAATGTAATGCCTCCAGTAATATGAATTAATGGCACTTCTTTACATGTCCTGCTAAAATTTCCCATTAAGGTAAGTTGGTTCTTTTCGTTAGAAATGCAACTGTCCTGGTCCGCCTACTCTCTCGTGCCCAAAGTAATTTCATATTTAACGGTTGTCATAGTTAATCCTAATGCCCACACTAATATCTAGCAATGCCACTGCTTTAGAAATTGCTACTGTCCTTGTAGGATTGCCACTCAGATAAGGAACATGCTTCTTTTCATTTGATGCATGTTTCATCACTTGTTAGTCACCCTCCTTTCCACCTTTTTTGTGCAAATAGAGATATACATTTCACGCTCGATCTTAGTTGAACTGCACAAATGATATCCAAATTATAGTTGAGCATTCGAGGAGCTTCACAACCAACCTTGATGTTGCTCAATTTTATTGCAACTAATGAAGAAGAAGCTCTGTGGGTTTCGTTTTCTGATGGAAATGGAACCGGGGCTGGAGCCCTTTTCTTAATTTTTTTTGAAGAAGCTGCTAGCTCACGGGACATTGCTTCATATTAGGTGAACTGCACCAAAAGGTCCCATGAATTGAATCATCCATGTTGGTGACTGAAAGAGCCAACTTCAGCATCCTAGTCTAAGCACCCCGGCCTCCATCCTTGCGACGCACGGTAGACCTTGTTTGCCACCTGCTCGCCCCTAGTGTCACTGATAAAATGAAGTAATAATACAATTAAAATAGAGCGAGTGTCATCTCTATCATTTCATTTCCAATGTAGATAAAGAAGGTGCTTCTCTTTGTTAAAGTATGTTTCATAAACTAGTCCCATTGTTAATGTTTAAGCGTTTCTGCAAACTGGGGTGCTTAATTTTAGTTGATATGTAAAAAATAGAGATTTGAATGTCTCAAGGCGCCTCCTTGTACTACTGCTGTACACTGATGTTCATCACTGGCAGAAGGTGTATCTGGGAGACTTGGGATGATGTCCAGTATGAGGCGTACCGTATGAGGCGTCGCAGGGCCCATCTCGCCCTTGCAGCATGGCATACTATGATACTATCGCAATATTTTCTTCTATTTATTTTGTGTGTTTCATCAACTAGTGCCACTATAATGTAATCATGCTTTTTCATTATCTATGCAAACAGGGTTATTCAGCTGCATTTTGGTGGAACTGCACAAATGTACGTACGGAACCGGCATATATGCAGAGTGCGAGGTGTGCCAAGTAAAAATTACTGACACCAACCATGCTGCATGCACGCATTGGCATCCACCACCACCAGTGGGATGTGTGGCGCTCTCTGTGGACGGATCTTTCTCGGCAGCAAATCCTCTAACCAAATACTAGTAGCTTATATTGGCAGTTTTCTAGGGAGTACTCTTTTCTGAAAGAAGCACCAATCTATTTTTCTTTATTTGTACACTGTGTCACAACTTTGACCCAAAGGTCCAGAGCTATTTTAGGGTGATTGGCGTAGTACTCGGAGACTGATTGTAAGCATGATTTTCATTAGCTGTCACACTTATTGTAAGCATGATTAGGTGGAAGATTAGGTTAGTGCGAAGCTTACCTTAAATCCTACCGCCGCCGTTGAAATGAGGCGAGCATCGAGGGAACCATGGAGAATGGCGGGGAAGCGACGTCGCGCCATCCGGCCTCCGCTTGCGGTGGGAGAATGAATACTCATGTGGCTCCGGCTAGCTCTGCACCCTCATGAATGGCACACCATACTCGATCAATTCGTTATCCTTTGGGTGCTCGACCTTCGACCTGTACGCCCACCACCTCCGCCTGACTGTCGCCGCGGGCGAACCTGTCTGCTCCATCGCCCATAGAAGATACTCGATGAACTCGTAGGACTGCGGCGTGACTACCGCCGAGGAGTACATGTACATCGCCGCCCGCATTACCTCCGTCTCGCTCTTTCGCATAGATTGCCACATGGCCTGCACCGTCCTCGAAATCTCCGACTCAATGTCAAACCAACTAAGGATCTCCTTCAACCTGGCTAACTTTGCCTGGTCACCGCCGGCGATCTGCCTGATTTGCTGCTGCATCCTCTCCATACATGTCCTTCTGAGTGGTCCGGTGCTAGCTTCGGAAGATGGGAGGAGAGAAGGTGGTCTTGCAATAGAGAAGAGGGAGAGGTGAGATGGTGATTTTGGAATGGAGATGATGGAGAGGATAGGAGGTGGTTTGCAATGGAGAAGATCAGAAGAGGGAGAGGCGAGACGGTGGTTTTGGAATGGAGATGATGGAGAGGAGAGGAGGTGGTTTTGGAAGGGAGATGATGGAGAGGAGAGGAGGTGGTTTTGCAATGGAGAAGATTAGAAGAGGGAGAGGCAAGACGATGGTTTTGGAATGGAGATGATGGAGAGGAGAGGAGGTGGTTTTGCAATGGAGAAGAGGGAGAGGAGCGTGCGGCAGCGATTTAGGATTGGGCGAGAGGGCCGGCGTGCTCTGACTGGATCAAAATCAAAATCAATTTACCCTTCAATTAAGAAAGCGACTGCTACCTCTTGAGCACTACATTGGATTTCCCCGAAGAGGAGAGGATGATGCAGCAAAGTAGCGTAAGTATTTCCCTCAGTTTTTGAGAACCAAGGTATCAATCCAGTAGGAGACCACGCACAAGTCCCTCGTACCTACACAAAACGATAGCAACTCGCAACCAACGCGATTAGGGGTTGTCAATCCCTTCACAGTCACTTACGAGAGTGAGATATGATAGAGATGATAAATAATATTTTAGGTATTTTTGATAGATAGATGCAAAGTGAAAAGTAAAAGGCAAAGTAAAAACAAAGCAAGTAAATAAAGTGATGGAGATTGATATGATGAGAATAGACCCGGGGGCCATAGGTTTCACTAGTGGCTTCTCTCAAGGGCATAGGTATTGTACGGTGGGTGAACAAATTACTGTTGAGCAATTGACAGAATTGAGCATAGTTATGAGTATATCTAGGCAATGATCATGTATATAGGCATCACATCCAAGACAAGTAGATCGAAACGATTCTGCATCTACTACTATTACTCCACTCATCGACCGCTATCCAGCATGCATCTAGAGTATTAAGTTAAAAACAGAGTAACGCCTTAAGCAAGATGACATGATGTAGAGGGATAAATTCATGCAATATGATAAAAACCCCGTCTTGTTATCCTCGATGGCAACAATACAATACGTGCCTTGCAACCCTTTCTGTCACTGGGTAAGGACACCGCAAGATTGAAACCAAAGCTAAGCACTTCTCCCATTGCAAGAACTACCAATCTAGTTGGCCAAACCAAAAAGGATAATTCGAAGAGACTTGCAAAGATAACTCAATCATACATAAAAGGATCCAGAGAAGAATCAAATATTTTCCATAGGTAATACTGGATCGTAAACCCACAATTCATTGATCTCAACAAAAACACCGCAAAAATAAGATTACATCGAATAGATCTCCACGAGAGAGGGGGAGAACATTGTATTGAGATCCAAAAAGAGAGAAGAAGCCATCTAGCTACTAGCTATGGACCCGAAGGTCTGAAGTAAACTACTCACACTTCATCGGAGGGGCTATGGTGTTGATGTAGAAGCCCTCCATGGTGGATGCCCCCTCCGGCGGAGCTCCGGAACAGGCCCCAAGATGGGATCTCATGGATATAGAAGGTTGCGGCGGTGGAATTAGGTTTTTGGCTCCTGTTCTGATCGTTCGGGGATAAGTAGGTATATATAGGAGGAAGGAGTACGTCGGTGTAGCATCAGGGGGCCCACGAGGTAAGGGGGGCGCGCCCGGAGGGGGCCCTCCACCCTCGTGACCGCCTTTGGCACTTCTTGGAGTAGGGTCCAAGTCTCCTGGATCACGTTCGGTGAGAAAATCACGTTCCCGAAGGTTTCATTCTGTTTGGACTCCGTTTGATATTCCGTTTCTTCGAAACACTGAAATAGGCAAAAAACAACAATTCTGAGCTGGGCCTCCGGTTAATAGGTTAGTCCCAAAAATAATATGAAAGTGGAAAATAAAGCCCAATATAGTCCAAAACAGTAGATACGTTGGAGACGTATCAGGCATCCCCAAGCTTAATTCCTGCTCGTCCTCGAGTACTTTAATGATAATTTTTTTTTGATGCGGAGTGATACTTTGGCATAATTTCAATATAAATCTTATTACTTGTGATATGAATATTCAGATCCGAAAGATTCAAGAGAAAAGTTCATATTGACACAAAAATAATAATAATACTTCAAGCATACTAATCAAAGCAATCATGTCTTCTCAAAATAACATGGCAAAAGAAAGTTCATCCCTACAAAATCATATAGTTAGGCTATGCTTCATTTTCGTCACACAAAGATGTTCCCAACTTCTATACCCCCGATGACAAGCCAAGCAATTGTTTCATACTCAAATAATCTCAAACTTTTTCAACCCTCACGCAATACATGAGCGCGAGCCATGGATATAGCACTATGGGTGGAATAGAATATGATGATGGGGATTGTGTGGAGAAGACAAAAAGGAGAATGTCTCACATTGACAAGGCTAATCAATGGGCTATGGAGATGCCCATCAATTGATGTCAACATGAAGAGTAGGAATTGCCATGCAACGGATGCACTAGAGCTATAAGTATATGAAAGCTCTACAAAAGAAACTAAGTGGGTGTGCATCCACCTTGCTTGCTCACGAAGACCTAGGCCATTTTGAGGAAGCCCGTCATTGGAATATACAAGCCAAGTTCTATAATGAAAAATTCCCACTAGTATATGAAAGTGACAAAATGAGAGACTCTCTATCATGAAGATCTTGGTGCTACTTTGAAGCACAAGTGTGGTAAGAGTATAGTAGCATTGTCCCTTCTCTCTTCTTCTCTCTTTTTTTATTTGGGCCTTTCTCTTTTTTATGGCCTCTCCTTTTTTTTGTCCGGAGTCTCATCCCGACTTATGGGGGAATCATAGTCTCCATCATCCTTTCCTCACTTGGGACAATGCTCTAATAATGATGATCATCACACTTTTATTTTTCTTACAACTCAACAATTACAACTCGATACTTAGAACAAAGTATGACTCTATATGAATGCCTCTGGCGGTGTACCGGGATGGTGCAATGAATCAAGAGTGACACGTATGAAAAATAATGCATGGTGGCTTTGCCACAAATACGATGTCAACTACATGATCATGCAATGGCAATATGACAAAAGTAATGTATGTCATGATGATGATGATGGAAGTTGCATGGCAATATATCTTGGAATGGCTATGGAAATGCCATGATAGGTAGGTATGGTGGCTGTTTTGAGGAAGATAAAAGGAGGTTTATGTGTGATAGAGCGTATCGTATCACGGGGTTTGGATGCACCGGCGAAGTTTTCACGAACTCTCAAGGTGAGAAAGGGCAATGCACGGTACCGAAGAGGCTAGCAAAGGCGGAAAGGTGAGAGTGCGTATAATCCATGGACTCAACATTAGTCAAAAGAACTCATATACTTATTGCAAAAATTTAGAAGCCATCAAAAATCAAGTACTACACGCATGCTCCTAGGGGGATAGATTGGTAGGAAAAGACCATCGCTCGTCCCCGACCACCACTCATAAGGATGCACAAGCCAGGTACACTTCATGTTTCAAATTTGTTACACAACTTTAACCATACGTGCATGCTACGGGACTTGCAAACTTCAACACAAGCATTTCTCAAATTCACAATTACCCAACTAGCACGACTTTGATATTATCACCTCCATATCTCAAAACAATTATCAAGCATCAGACTTATCTTAGTATTCAATTCTCTCAAAAGAAAGTTTCACATATCTCGAACACTAAGTATATTAACATTAAGCAAATTACCATGCTATTAATGACTCTCAAAATAATCTAAGGGAAGCATGAGAGATCAATAGTTTCTTTAAAACAAATCCACCACCGTGCTCTAAAAGATATAAGTGAAGCATAGAGCAAAAATTATCATGCTCAAAAGATATAATTCAAGTACTATGAGCAAAACTATCAAGCTCAAAAGATATAAGTGAAGCACATAGAGTATTATAACAAATTCCAATTCATATATGGCTCTCTCAAAATATGTGTACAGCAAGGATGATTGTGGTAAACTAACAAGCAAAGACGCAAATAATACAAGACGCTCCAAGCAAAACACATATCATGTGGTGAATAAAAATATAGCTCCAAGTAAATTACCGATGGAAGTGGACGAAAGAGGGGATGCCTTCCGGGGCATCCCCAAGCTTTGACTTTTTGGTGTCCTTGGATTATATTGGGGGTGCCATGGGCATCCCCAAGCTTAGGATCTTGCCACTCCTTGTTCCATAATCCATCAACAGAATTCACCCAAAACTTGAAAACTTCAGAACACAAAACTCAACAGAAATCTCGTGAGCTCCGTTAGAGAAAGAAAAGAAAAGACTACTTCATGGTACTGTAATGAACTCATTCTTTATTTATATTGATGTTAAACCTACTGTATTCCAACTTCTCTATGGATTATTAACTATTTTACTAGCCATAGATTCATCAAAATAAGCAAACAACACTCGTAAAACAGAATCTGTCAAAAACAGAACAGTCTGTAGCAATCTGTAACTAACGCAAACTTCTGGAACTCTAAAAATTCTACCAAAATAGGAAGTCCTGGAAAATTTGTTTATTGAACAGCAGCAAAACTAATCAATGCAAAAGCATGTTCCTGTGATTTAACAAAATTATATTCGTGCATGCAAAGTTTTTGTTTTTCAGCAGAATCAAATCAACTATCATCGTAGGTTATCCTATAGGTTCTACTTGGCACAAACACTAATTAAAACATAAAACCACATCCAAACAGAAGGTAGATGGATTATTTATTCCTAAACAGAAGCAAAAAAAAACACAAAATAAAATTGGGTTGCCTCCCAATAAGCGCTATCGTTTAACGGCCCTAGCTAGGCATAAAAGCAAGGATAGATCTAGGTATTGCCATCTTTGGTAGGCAATCCATAAGTGGCTCTCATGATAGATTCATATGGTAATTTATTTTCTTTCTAGGGAAGTGTTCCATACCCTTCTTTAATGGAAATTGGAATCTAATATTTCCTTCCTTCATATCAATAATTGCACCAATCGTTCTAAGGAAAGGTCTACCAAGAATAATAGGACATGAAGGATTGCAATCTATATCAAGAACGATAAAATCAACGGGCACATAATTCCTATTTTCAACAATAAGAACATCATTAATTCTTCCCATAGGCTTTTTAATAGTGGAATCCGTAAGATGCAAGTTTAGAGAGCAATCATCAAAATCACGGAAATCTAGCAAATCACATAAAGTTTTGGGAATAGTAGAGACTGTAGCACCCAAATCACACAAAGCATGAAACTCATAATCTTTAATTTTAATTTTAATAGTAGGTTCCCACTCATCATAGAGTTTTCTAGGGATAGAAACTTTCAACTCAAGTTTTTCTTCATAAGATTGCATCAAGGCATCAACAATATGTTCGGTAAAGGCCTTATTTTGACTATAAGCATGAGAAGAATCTGGCACGGATTGCAACAAGGAAATACAACCAATCAAAGAGCAATTTTCATAATTAAATTCCTTGAGATCCAAAATAGTGGGTTTAGCAACATCTAGGTTTTTATTTCTTTCAATCCCACTTTCATCAAATTCATCATCAAGATCTAGAAACTCTGAATTCTTAGAATGCCTTCTAGGTAAAGGAAGATCATATTCAGTTTCATCAAGATTAATATTGCAAAACAAAGATTTAATGGGGGACACATAAATAACTTTTAGATCTTCATATTGATTTTCATAGGAATTGGAAGAACACACTTTAATAAAGGCATCTTTGGAAGCACACATCCTAGCGGTTCTTTCCTTGCACTCATCAATGGAAATTCTCATGGCTTTGAGAGACTCATTGATATCATGCTTAGGAGGAATAGATCTAAGCTTTAAAGAATCAATTTCAAGAGAAATTCTATCAACGTTCCTAGCCAAATCATCAACTTTAAGCAATTTCTCTTCAAGCAAATCATTAAAATTCTTTTGTGAATTCATAAAATCTTTAACACTACTCTCAAATTCAGAGGGCATCTTATTAAAATTTCCATAAGAGTAGTTGTAGGAATTTCCATAATTATTAGAAGGATTACTAGGATAATTCCCTCTATACGCATTGTTTCCGAAACTATTCCTACCAACAAAATTCACATCCATAGATTCATTATTATTCTCAAGCAAAGTAGATAAAGGCATATCATTGGGATCAAGAGGAGTATTTTTAGGAGCAAACATCTTCATAAGTTCATCCATCTTTTCACTCAAAACATTGATTTCTTCTATAGCATGCACTTTTTTACTAGAAGATCTTTCGGTGTGCCATTGAGAATAATTAGCCATAATATTATCAAGCAATTTTGTAGCATCCCCTAACGTAATTTCCATAAACGTGCCTCCTGCTGCCGAATCTAAAAGATTTCTAGAAGCAAAATTCAATCCGGCATAAAATTTTTGTATTATCATCCATAAATTCAAACCATGAGTAGGGCATTGCGAAGCATCAATTTCATTCTTTCCCAAGATTGGGCAACATGCTCATGATCAAGTTGTTTAAAATTCATGATATCGTTCCTAAGAGTGATGATCTTAGCGGGAGGAAAATACTTAGAGATCATAAAAGCATCTTTGCACTTGTTCCAAGAATCAATACTATTTTTAGGAAAAGATGAAAACCAAACTTTAGCACGATCTCTAAGTGAAAACGGAAATAACTTCAATTTGACAATATCGTTATCCATATATTTCTTCTTTTGCATATCACACAAATCAACAAAATTGTTTAGATGAGTAGCGGCATCTTCACTAGGAAGGCCGGCAAATTGATCTTTCATAACAAGATTCAACAAAGCGATATTGATTTCACAAGACTCATCATTATTAAGAGGAGCAATTGGAGTACTAAGGAAATCATTATTATTGGTATTCAAGAAATCACACAATTTGGTATTATCTTGCGCCATGGCAACAAGTAATCCAACACACAAGCAAAGAGAAAGGCAACAGAAAAAGGCAAACGGGAAAGAGAGGAGGAGATTGGGAAAGAGAGGGCGAATAAAACGGCAAGGGTGAAGTGGGGGAGAGGAAAACGAGAGGCAAATGGCAAATAATGTAATGCGAGAGATAGGGATTGTGATGGGTACTTGGTATGGTTGACTTGCTTGCGTGAGCCTCCCCGGCAACGGTGCCAGAAATTCTTCTTGCTACCTCTTGAGCACTGCGTTGGATTTCCCCGAAGAGGAGAGGATGATGCAGCAAAGTAGCGTAAGTATTTCCCTCAGTTTTTGAGAACCAAGGTATCAATCAAGTAGGAGACCACGCAGAAGTCCCTCATACCTACACAAAACGATAACAACTCGCAACCAACACGATTAGGGGTTGTCAATCCCTTCACGGTCACTTACCAGAGTGAGATATGGTAGAGATGATAAATAATATTTTTGGTATTTTTGATAGATAGATGCAAAGTGAAAAGTAAAAGGCAAAGTAAAAACAAAGCAAGTAAATAAAGTGATAGAGATTGATATGATGAGAATAGACCCGGGGGCCATAGGTTTCACTAGTGGCTTATCTCAAGAGCATAGGTATTCTATGGTGGGTGAACAAATTACTGTTGAGCAATTGACAGAATTGAGCATAGTTATGAGTATATCTAGGCAATGATCATGTATATAGGCATCACTTCCAAGACAAGTAGATCAAAACGATTCTGCAACTACTACTATTACTCCACTCATCGACCGCTATCGAGCATGCATCTAGAGTATTAAGTTAAAAACAAAGTAACGCCTTAAGCAAGATGACATGATGTAGAGGGATAAATTCATGTAATATGATAAAAACCCCATCTTGTCATCATCAATGGCAACAATACAATACGTGCCTTGCAACCCTTTCTGTCACTGGGTAAGGACACCGCAAGATTGAACCCAAAGCTAAGCACTTCTCCCATTGCAAGAACTACCAATCTAGTTGGCCAAACCAAAAAGGATAATTCGAAGAGACTTGCAAAGATAACTCAATCATACATAAAAGAATTCAGAGAAGAATCAAATATTTTCCATAGATAATACTGGATCATAAACCCACAATTCATCGATCTCAATAAACACACCGCAGAAAGAAGATTACATCGAATAGATCTCCACGAGAGAGGGGGAGAACATTGTATTGAGATCCAAAAAGAGAGAAGAAGCCATCTAGCTACTAGCTATGGACCCGAAGGTCTGAAGTAAACTACTCACACTTCATCGGAGGGGCTATGGTGTTGATGTAGAAGCCCTCCGTGGTGGATGCCCTCTCCGGCGGAGCTCCGGAACAGGCCCCAAGATGGGATCTCGTGGATACAGAAGGTTGCGGCGGTGGAATTAGGTTTTTCGCTCCTGTTCTGATTGTTCGGGGATACATAGGTATATATAGGAGGAAGGAGTACGTCGGTGGAGCGTCAGGGGGCCCACGAGGTAGGGGGCACGCCCTCCACCCTCGTGACCGCCTATGGCACTTCTTGGAGTAGGGTCCAAGTCTCCTGGATCACGTTCGATGAGAAAATCACGTTCTCGAAGGTTTCATTCTGTTTGGACTCCGTTTGATATTCCGTTTCTTCGAAACACTGAAATAGGCAAAAAAACAGCAATTCTGGGCTAGGCCTCCGGTTAATAGGTTAGTCCCAAAAATAATATAAAAGTGGAAAATAAAGCCCAATATAGTCCAAATTAGTAGGTAAACTAGCACGGAGCAATAAAAAATTATAGATACGTTGGAGACGTATCAGCGACCCCACATTAACTAGTCTCCCTTTTATTCTGGGTCATAATTGACCATGATTTTCGCATATAAAATATATGTTATACGTTGCAAAAATAATATAATTTGAAAGTACATCCAGATATGAACCAAACGATACAATTTTTGGTGACATGCATTCACATTTTGCTTGTCAAATACAGTACGTGGTCAAACGTTGACCCAAAATACGCAAAACAACAAAAAATACTTCCCAGACCAGTGCCGCTCTTCCGCTCTTCTCCTCTTAAACCACCGCCGCTCCTCTCCTGTTCCAATCTAAATCCATCGCCGTTCCTCTCCTCTTCCATTTCAAAACTACCGCCCCTCCTCTCCTATTCCAGTCCAAAACCAGCGTCGCTCCTCTCCCGTTCTAATCCAAAACCAGCGCTGCTCCTCTCCTCTTCCATTCAAAAACCACCGCCGGCGAGTGAAGGTGTTGTGGAGAAGTAGATCGATGGAGGAGTACAACCGATACGTGAGGATCGCAGACGGCGACCCTGTGAAGCTAGCTAGGATGTTGGAGATACAGTCTTGGTTTGACAACAAGGACCAACTAGCGGCGACGGTGACATCCATGGCCAAATATTAGCAACAGAGCGAAAAGGCAGCGATACTCCCGGAGGGAGTCGCGCCAGAGTACATAGAGCTGCTCCTCTGGGCCATGGAGCAAACAGATTCACCGAATCCGATCGTGAGGGAGCGGTGGTGGGAGTATCGATCCCAGATGGAGCATCCGCCAGAGATTGAAGGATCGAGCATCTACAGGGTGCTGTTTGTGAGGGTGTCCTGCCAGAGCGAGCCGGTGGAGTCTTCATCGACCGAACCCAATTGCAAGAGGAGAAAAGCAGTTGGCCCGACGACGCTTCCCCGCCATCGTCTCCCTCGCCATTCACATCGTCTCACGGGGCGGCTGTCTGCCGCCGAGGAATAGGAGGGGGCTGCCCCCCAGCCCAATAGTCGGGCAGGTTGTGAATTGTCAGGAGGAGCTTAGGGTTGTCAGTATTTGCAGGTTGTGAATTATGTTTTGTGTTGTGCATTTGAGAGTACTTTCAGATATGAATGTCTTTTCAATTTCAGATTTGCAGTATTGAGCATATGAAGAATTTTATGAATTCTAGATATATTTTTAGCACTTAAAAAATGTAGTTTCATAGGAGTATAAAAGTGCAGACGAGAAGAAACTGCAAGTTTCAGTTTCAGATAAAAAACTGCAAGTTCAGTTTCAGATAAGAAACTGCAACTTTCAGAGGCAGAGCATTTATATTAACACGGCTTTTTCAAACAGGGTTAACATCATGTTGGAAGTTTTATTCATGGTCGAAAATGGAACTACCAGCCAGTTAACATCATGCTGATCAACATTCATGCATAGCACATCTTCATATCATGCACAGTCAAAATGCCCACACAATGTCGAGTGTGCGAAACACAGAGAAAATGAGGGACAAAGTTTTGGCAAGTGTTGGACGTGGTTTTGGGCTGCCCCGTCTAGGCTTTCATTTTTAACATGCGCCGCCCACGACCTCGGATGGGAGGGCCTGTTTGTATTTTCTTAGGGCTGTCATGTATCGACCGGCCTATGAACCTCCCATCCGAGGTTTTATTTTTGGCACCCCAATTTCTATATTTTTTTGAAGAAAACACAGAAATCTGTTCTATTTTTCTATATAAGAATAGGAACGCCAGGTCCAACTTATGTTTCCCTTCTAACTATATTATATATATTTAAATTATTTTATATGTTATTATATACTATTTTTATTGTCATCATATATTTAACAGATACTTACATATGTAAGAAAACAATATCCCACATCTTATTAACTTATAAAAATAATTTCTTAACAAATAAAATCCTGGATTGTTTTGGCATGAAAATCCTAGTGATTGTGTACAAAAGCTTGGTAAGATTGAAGGACGAATGTAATAATATCACTTATTATTTAAATATATTTATAAAAAAATGCTCAGCCCCTTTTTGTTTTTGATAACATTGCTGGCCCAACCCAACATTATAATTAGAATCAACCCAGCAAAATCGTGTATTTCGAGAAAGTGCAAATGGCCTGTAATTTTTTAGGAAATAAAATAAATGGGCCGCATGGACGCTACATTATTTGTTCACCCAACCCAGCTAATGGCTGTAATTCAAAAAAAAGATCAAATTGACTGTAAATTCTACCGCGCAAAAAAAAGATTGTAAATTCTGAAAAAATGGGTTGAATACGTGCCACATTTTCGGAGGCCGAAATGCGGGCCAATAGGTCAAAGCCAACGCAAGTCATTGTCAATTTAGTCAACAAATGATTCTGACATGTTAGCCGTTGGATTTACATCCAACGACCGGCATCCATCTTCGATCTCTCGTCTTCTTCCTCCAGCGCCGCCGGGACCACCTCCCGCCTCCTGCTGCTAGCAGCTCTGCTTAGCACGCTTCGCTATGGAGCGCTACTCCACCGGTTGCCAGGCCATCCCTCCACCCCTCCACACCTCCTGTTCTTCTCCACCGACTGTCGAACCACACCGCACTAGAACCAGTTAACCCTCGTACACCTCTCCGTCTGCGACTCTACTCCCGCGTCTTCCCATCTCCGGCTCGTTGCTGTCCGGGGCCTCGCCGTCGTCCACCACCTTGGATGCGCTCGGCGTGGTGTGGTCAACAAATGACACCATCGGAAGTAGACTGTGCGTGGAGAGGTTGACAGCTGGGTCCATGGCCGCACACAAGGAAATGCCTCCTTATTACGCGCAAAATAATGATTCCTCCACCTGACATCTGGGACCCACCGGAAGGGCCTCTATATTTCACGAAAAAAAGTGCCCCCCGCTGACATGTCGGACCCACCAGCTATCTTCGCATGCAAGGAAGTGCCTCCTTACTACGCACAAAAAAATGAATACTCCCCCTGCCAGCTGGAACCCAGCATACTAGGAGGCTGACTTGTGGACCTACCAAGTTGACGGGGACGGAGGGCTTTGTCAACTTAGTCAATATGAACGATTCTAGCTCCTGTTACCGTATGATGTTCATCCAACGGTCGTAGTGCTTCTTCAACCTCTGGTCTTCTTGCTCCAGCCGCCCAAACCAGCGCCGGTCGTGTCGCGTGCTCCTGCCTCCCGTGGCCGGCAGTGATGCCGCGGAGGCCTCACCGCCCCCTAGTACTCCCACCGCTGGCCAGGCCATCCCTCTACTCACCCACACCCCTTGTTATTCTGCGGTGATAGCAGCCTCACATCGCAACCGAACCAGTGAACCCTCGTATTCCTCTTCGCGTGGGCATCCACTGCTGCGTCTTCCCCGGCTCCGAGTCGTCCCCTTCCTAGGCCTCTCCGTCGTCCACCACCGTGGTGCTCTCGGCGCGGCGTGGTCAACGTGGTCAAGGAAAGACTTCCATCGGACGTGGACTGTACGCGGAGAGGCTGACAGCTGGGTCCACGGCCGCAGCAAGGAAGTGCCTCCTTATTACGCGCAAAATAATGATTCCTCCACCTGACAGCGGGGACCCACCGGACGGGCCACCGTATTTTGTGAAAAAAACATTTCCCCCTGACTGCTGGGACCCACCAGCTACATCTTCGCACGCAAGGAAGTGCGTCCGGGCAAAAAAAATGATTCGCCCCCTGACTGCTGGGACCCACCTGCTACATCTTCGCACGCAAGGAAGTG
>NC_041389.1:488156144-488157123 GCF_002162155.2 Triticum dicoccoides | reverse complement strand
CAAGGAAGTGCGTCCGGGCAAAAAAGAAATGATTCGCCCCCCTGACTGCTGGGACCCACCAGCTACATCTTCGCACGCAAAGGAAGTGCGTCCCGGCAAAAAAAAAACGATTCGCCCCTCTAACTGCTGGGACCCACTAGCTACATTTTCGCACGCAAGGAAGTGCCTGACAGTCGGGACCCACTTGGTCGAAGCATACGTAGCGTTGTCATTCTTGTCACGAACGTGTACGTACATATATACTGGTCGATGTAGAGGCGCGCACGTGTCGTAGTAGAGGCGTGTACGTTTCGTAGTAGAGGCGCGCACGTAGCATGTACACGTACATACAACGGCCAGGGTGCACGAAAGAAAATACGGCCACGTACGTACATACGAGCGGGTCTCGAACGCCTACTCGCGCATATGTACGGCGAGAGCTCGTGTACATGGCTGGGTCGGAACAAAGAAATAGCGTCGTTGTCGTGTTCATGGGGAGGCAACGAAATGCGTCGTGTTCATGTGGAGGCAACGAAATGCATCGTGTTCATCGGGAGGCAACGGAACGCGTGGGAGCCAACCGGCTGGGTCGGAACGGAATGCGTGGTCATGTTCATCGGGAGGGCTTGGACGTAACAGGCAATGGAAACGAGGCCTGGCGTACCGCATAACAGAGGAAACGGCCTTGTGTTCATCCGTCTATGTTCATCGGGAGGGGTCTGGCGTACCGCAAAACGGAGGAAACGGACCTCCTACGGTCGAAACGGGGGTCCTGTTGATCGGGAGGGGTGCGGCGTACCACAAAACGGACGAAACGGACCTCCTACGGTCGAAACGGGGGTCCTGTTGATCGAGAGGGGTGTGGCGTACCGCAAAACGGAGGAAATGGACCTCCTACGGTCGAAACGGGGGTCCTGTTCATCGGGAGGGGTGTGGCGTACCGCAAAACGGGACTCCACGGGATATTCTTCATCTCCACCGTCGACCTCCTCCAGCCTCC
>NC_041389.1:488139208-488155744 GCF_002162155.2 Triticum dicoccoides | reverse complement strand
CGGGGTCCTGTTCAACCACCCCTCCACGGCCACCCCTCCACACCACGGGGTCCTGTTCAACCACCCCTCCACGGCCACCCCTCCACCGTCTACTATTCATCCATCCCTCCACACCACTGGGTCCTGTTCATCCAGAGGCAACGCCACCACTCACTGTTCATCCACCCCCCCGCGATGCTCACTGTTCATCCAATTGATCGGCTTCAGGTAGCAGCAGTAGCGAAGGAATCGCTTGATCGGGTTCAGTTAACAGCCATCGATCGATCGCTCGGGTTCAGTAACGCGTAGCCTGCAGTGCAATCGCTCGGGTTTAGTTAGAGCCCAATGCCTCGCTCGGGTTCAGTTAGAGCCAATGCCTCGCACACACGCGCTTACGTGTACGAGAGAAACGCGCATTGCTCAGCCCCCGACCTCCCACCGTAACCGGCAACTCCCCGAAATTTTCCTCCCCTCGCTTCTACCATGGTTTTTTCCGTCATGAACGGCCAAAAGAATGTCATGCAGCTGCGTCTCCGGCTCGCCCAGGACGAAAAGCCCATTTTCTGTCTTTATTTTTTGTCATAGAAGTAGGAGCCCACCACATCTATGATGATACCGGGTTTTGTCACAATTATTGTCATAGAAGTGTCATATGTATGACAGAAATTTTTTTCGTTCGGCCCAAAATGTCACGGATGTGTCTTTTTTTTGTAGTGCTTGTGTGTCGAGCTAGGCTGTGGAATCGTTAGGTAGGCAGGCTGGGGAGAGAGTGTTCTTCACGCGCATGCCAGAGTTCGAACCTCTCAAGGGTCTGCGGAACCTCGGATCTGACACATGCACCATTCATACACCCTACCGACACATGCACCCTTCATACACCCTACCTAACACTGATTTGTGATTCATATGGTTCATGTTCCGTGGAGTACTGTAGCACCATACTCTCCGTGCGATGTAGACCTAGTTCTATTAACATTGATCTCACCGTTCATTCTTGACCGGACAGTCAAAAAAGGGGCATGTTACATTACTGTTCATAGTTGACATGCGCACAACATCATTTTTATCATCATATCTTACTACACTAGCAACAATATTATGGTACTGATGTATGTACCACTGCACATGCCTAGTAGAAGGAGTATTGTGTGTTCAAGTGGCTGTTGTGTTTCGCACTCCGCTGTCGTAAGTGGAAATGCTCGTTGTAATCAATTTTTTTCAGAAACAATGGACATGCTGTACCGTGCAGATCCTCCTCGGCGATCATCGGGAACCTTGCTACTCACTTTCGCTGACGTGTGGGACAACCAGCATCGGTATCAACTTGCCATGCACTAAATTACTCTATACTAGAGTGCACAACTGCATGGTAGACTACCTCGGTCTAAGTGTTGTAGTAATGCCCAATGACCATCAAATCACAAAACCCTCACCTTTGCAGCAGTAAGTTGGATGGATGAAGCAACCATCATTTCACTCTTCTCCCTCAGCATCCTCTCTTGAAAAAAATCTCAACTCGCTTCTCCCTCATCTTCTTCCTCATTTCTTCAAGAAAACCCCAACACGCTTCTGCCATTGTTCTTCTCTCCCAAAGAAGGAAAGGTGAGCGCATCAATGGTGTTGCTTCTTGCCAAGGCCCGGTCTTGCAACCCCATGACTGATCCGATAACTCCCTCTCTGTTCTTCTTTTGGGTTTGTGATTATGGTTTCTTTTCTTTTATTTATATTTGGTAGTTTATTGATGGACCCTGGAGCACCGCCCGAAGTGATGTCTATGGCTCTGGCCAAAACCGTCCAGGCTCAGGGTACAAAGAAGCGCAAGCACCCCACTGAGACTACTGGAGACAAGCTCAAGGCCATCGCCCTAGCCAAGCCCCCCTCTCCGGGATCCCTTGTTAAGCCAGTCCACGTAATATCTCTTCCTGGCGATCTTGATCGTGCTTTTTCATCTAACACACAGTACTAGTACTAGTAGTGCAACTTTCTCGGTGATCTTGCATGTGATTCTTGTGTGCGAAATGACGGTTCAAAATTGCTCTTTTGACCAAAACATGCAAGAGGTTGACATACATATGACTTTTGCACATAACACTGAGTTTTACTTTCAACTACTTCATGAACATCAATGCTACTTGTAGGAAATGCAAGATTTTAGCTCTCATGCCTTTGAAGAGAGTATAGTAACCTCAGTAACT
Source organism: Triticum dicoccoides (assembly GCF_002162155.2). Taxonomy (NCBI): domain Eukaryota; kingdom Viridiplantae; phylum Streptophyta; class Magnoliopsida; order Poales; family Poaceae; genus Triticum; species Triticum dicoccoides. The sequence continues at coordinate 488,153,570 of NC_041389.1, read as the reverse complement.
TGTGTTATCGATATTGCAAGTAATCCATCTGCTCTCATGCCTTTGAAGACATGTTCTAGTGTCTTTGTTCACTCATTTCTGTGCGTATATGTAGTCTTATATGGAGTAAAATATCGAAAATCATCTTATATTTCTGAATGGAGGTAGTAATAAAATATTTGGTTTCTATTTGAATTAGAATCAGGTCCGTGATGGAGATGAAGTTCTCAAAGTCATGTTGTGTGAACTGGAAGACCTGAGGATGAGTTCTACTAATAAACTATCGAGCTGTTGTGTCCTTGTCGCCACGTGTCATGAACATGTGTTTTCCTGTAGCATCGTTGTCAGGCGTGTTCTCGAGAGTGTACTTCACCACAACAATTTCCTAGTTGTTCCTTCGATTATGAAGGGTGTTGTTCTTGTAAAGCTTCCCGACAAATCTAATGCAGACTGTCTTCATTGTCATGTTTATGAGTGGAAAGACCACTCTGTTAGGTTGTCCAAGGTTGACGAGATGGCGATGGTGCCGGTACACTACAAGAAATCCATTAATACATGACGGATTTCCGGTGACGTTCTGGGAATCCGTCATGAACCGGCCTTGTACGGCCCCAAAGCCCGCCGAAGCCCGCTAGAGCCCGCCTAACCCATTCCTCATATAAAACCTAACCCTAAGCCTCTCCCTGCCCCCATCTCTTTCTCCCTCCACCGCCGCCCCCATCATCTTCTTCCTTCTCCCAGATCCACTCCTTTCCGTCCTCCGCACACCCACCGCTCCCACGGTCTTTCCTTCCTCGTCCCAATCCCCACACCTCCCCGGCCTCTCCCGTCCTTCCTCCATTTACAATCCTAGTGGCAACCATCACACGGCTATCCCCTCTGGCCCTCCCCTCTGCCCTATCTTCACGGTGATGGTTGATCTGCAGCATGTGATGCTGATCTGCCGAGTTTGACGGAGGCGGCAGCCCGAGTGATGAGATCCGCGTCTTGGGCACGCGTAGATCCAGCATGGGCTCAACCCCCGATGTTGGCCTTGTAGGAGGGGAGCGACCGTGCGGTGGCCGGTCTAGGATAATGGCTCGCGGGAGGCCGTAGTGTACCCTAGCCGCCACTGGATTCCGGTGTGGCTCCCGCCCCTTCTGTTGGCTTCCTCGACACCATGGCCTCATGCTGCTGCTTCGACCACATGTCAGGTTCATTTGCCTGCGCTGGTAGCCATAACAACCATTCGTGGGCAGGGTGGGAAGCCTAAGGCTGGTGCGTGGACTCCCTCTTCGATTGATTGCTTAAGGAACATGTATACGAGTGAGATGTGTGTGCGTGCAGCAGCCCGTGTTTTGTGTTTGCGGGTTTCCTCTCTGAATTTTAACACTGAATTTTCTCTGTATCTTTACACTGCAAGGTACCCAGTATAGACAGAGGGCACATGTTCATCAACCGGCTGCACTGTGCTATGTGGGCTTCTAATTTTGTTTAATTTTTGACCCAGATCTAATTCAGTTTAGATTTTTGGACAGTTTGATGTATCTCTGTTCTCTAAATCAATATAATTAAGTGTACTATATGCATTCAGTTTAGTTTTCTATCAAAATATAATTCAGTATGAATCAGTGTAATCAGGTGGTGAATAATTTCATCAAATAGGAGACATGATTTCTGTTACTGTGTTAATATGACGACATGTTCTGTTTAGAGTTTTCTCCATACACTTCTATCTATATTGTAAACAACAGCTCGGTGAATATATATAACCAAAATCAAGTTTAATCTGAATCTAAGAAGAAAATTACATCAGTACAGTGTGGCAGTTCTACAGTTATAATACAGAGGTTTAAACCTGTTCATTTGTGTACTAAGCACATGTAGTACTGCTACTGTTAGTTATGTGCCTACTAGTACTAGAACCAATGCCACGTTAGTTCACTGTCCCTTAATCTAGAGGCACACACCAAGCTAGCAATTGTCAACACATTGATACCCATTTCTTCAACCTGTGTAATCCCTGCCTCCAAGCCAGGTCGCCCTTTGCAATGGGCCGACAAGGGTTGATGTCTACTGTCTGATCCTAAATCTTTTCGCTGATGCTTTCCCATTTTTTTATGATCAATTAACACTGTAACTCACCCTGATTATGATCTCTGTTTTTTGGGATGTAGGTCTAGGTGGTGCTATAGCAGCCGTGCCGCTGCGCGGTGCACAATAGAGCTCGAGAGGGTGGCCGTGATAACTGTGGTGGGGCTGCTCTGTGATCAACCATAGGTTGGTTCTCTACTGCCACTCCTATGATTTCTCCGGTATTTCCATTCCTCAGCTCAACTGCTACAGTACTGCACCTATTTAGTTGATCTAGTTCTGAGTTAGGCATTTTTCACCATGGTGTTATTTTCTACTAATTTGTTTCTGCCCCTTGGATCTTGGTGGTGAAATTTATCATCTCATGCACTTGAATTAAAAGTAACCCCGGCATGCGTGTTGTTAAGAGCAATAACTGATACATCCTATCCAGTGTCTCTTAAGAGAACCATTTGCCACTTAGTTCTATAGATTTATTAGTGGCCACGGCTCATAGTTATTTTGCATGCCATTTGAAGTTTACTTGTCAAGCAATTGATTTTTACTACTATAAGTGCCTTGGATAAACATTTAGTTTCTTGTATATACTTGTTGACACATAAAAATATTGAAGCTTACGCCCGCCAGATCGATGAGCAGCGGCTTCACTTCATTGATATTGTTTGTTAGTGATGTCGTTTTCTCAGCAGGTTTATATGGCCTTAACTACCGCTGAGTACTTGTGTTCTCCGATGTATGTTCTATTATGTTGTCACTTATGTCAACTTGATTAGACTTTCATTTAACCCACTTTTCTTTGGATTAATTTTAGACAACCTCATGTTTATTTTTGTTTTAAAGTAGATACTTTGTTATTCTCATATTTAGTCATGGTAAAATTTAAGAACTTTGGACGACAAGTAATTTATTTTTGAAGTCTGTTCTAATTCTCTTATTTCTACTATCTACTATCTAATATTGTTGTAAATATGTTAGGTATGATTGGGTAGCGTGCTTTTTGATGCTGGCCATCACAATCCGCCATGACATGATACTTACCATCAGGAGGGCCGACGACAAGAACGTGAATAACAACCTCAATAGTATCATATATTCTGTTGTTGTAAATTGGATTGTACTTGTAAATTGGATTGTACTGGTTCCTGACCTTGTGTGATATATCTTGTCAATATATTCTGTAAATTTCATTTCATGGAGGATTTTGTAAACTGAACCAATGGATGGCTGCATATTGAATATCCGTGTCATATATGATAACAGTTTGGAAATACTTCATCTTGGCCGAGAGTTGGTATTATGATTTGTCTAATGCATCATGCTAAAATATGTACTGGTTCAAAATTGGTGTGGTAATTCAATTTGTGCCTAAATCCATGACGTTTTGTGTGACGAAAAATAATGTCCACGTAGGCAGCCACGTCATTCCAATTGGTTGATCGAAAAATCCTACGTGGCGTTGGTCCTGTGACAGTTTATTCCGTCATGAATGGTTGGGCCTAGTTTGGGCTGGGCGGGCTTGGGGGTAGATCCATGACGGACAAGGACTGTCATGGAAGGCCTGATGTCAAATTATGACGCGATATACATGACGGATTTCAAATCCGTCATCGATAGACACCGATGACAGATTTGCACTGATGCATGACGGATGAAGACCGTCACGTATTAACAGGTTTCTTGTAGTGGTAGACATCTCTCACGAAGTCCATGGCCTAGTCAGTTATGTGGGGTACATCCCGTAGGTCGGTGGCAAGAAATAGTCTATTTAGTTTAATTAGTTTAACTTTGCTTGTCTGTAGTAAGTAATATTGTTCAGTACTTGATTTGTGTGTGTGAACCCTGTATGGTTTAGTACTGCCACTTTTGTTGTGTGGTGAGTCCTGAGAACAGTCTATGTTAATGTTTGTCCACTCAATTCAGTATGTATATTTTGAAGTATCCAGATCATCTTTTTTGTGAGGATGGTTTATCAATTATTGTTATAGTCTAATATATGTATGCATTGCAGGGTTTATCTCATCCACCAGGATTTCCAGTCCCATGGATGTTCGCTCCAAACGAGCTGTTACCACCTTTGTACTGTCCTGCTTGTGGGAGTAAGTGCGGGCCCTGCATGCCACCCGTAATTAGATGATCAACCTTCAGTTTACCACTTGAACATAGTGATATCCTAGTTAGGATTCACTCGTGTCACATCAAGTAAATCTTATTGATTTACTATCTAAATCTTGTTGTTTTACTGTCATGTTTTCTTACTTTTGCAGTTTTGCTGCAATTTTAAGATGCAGGTTTTGCCATGTGACATTCGTTATAGAATAAACCATTTGGTTTGCTTTATGATGGTTATTTCTACAGGTTTCACTTCTTATGTCGTGTCAGTAATGAAGGCACTGTCCATCACTTATATTAATGGACACAATTGGATCAGTCTGTTATCTGAGTACAATCTGAAGTTCGACGATGAACTGCAGTTTGTTTTAACAAACACACCACAATTAGTCCTTCTCGTGTTTGAAAGAAGTGAAGAAAAAGACTGGATCAAGGTCACGGAGCCGAGTGAAGTTAGAAAGCTGAAGTATGAAATCATAGCAGACCAGAGACGATCGCTGCTGTCTCGCACGTCGGTACCACCTTCAGCATCAGACCGAGCACCGGCACCTCCTCTGACGGCACTGGCTCTAGCACTAATAGCGACAGCAACTCAGTCTGATCCAATAGAGGATTAGGCACCGATCATGTCAGCGGATCAGGCTAATCTACTGGAGGATCGGGCACCAACACAGACACCTACTCCGACACTGGCACTAGCTCCACAAGGAGCACCATCTCCGGTAGCAGCAACAACACTACCAGTCACACCGACACGGGTACCAGCAACAGCTCCTGCACCCGCACCAACACTTAAAGTTGCACTTGCATCTACTCCGGCCCGTGTAGCGGCAACAGAACCAACACTTGCACCGGCAACAGACTGTGACAGCCTGGATTTTGCCTTCCCTCTCTTTCCGGACTTCATTTGCTCTTGCTTTGAATTTGGGTTTTTGAATCAATTCAAATGGAATTAAACACTTGGGCATGTCCTTGATTTTCACCCAAGTGACCCATCCATCTCTCATTCAATTTTCTTTCTCTGAAAAATCCCAACATAACCCAAGGAATATTTTTCATAAAAGAAAAATATTCAATTTCTTCTCTGAAATTCAATTCAGAGACTTGTGCTCCAAAGCAACCCTCATTTTTCTTGCTCCTAAAATTCTGAGAAAATTCTCAAATATTCTTTGAACCTTGGCCCACCTCCCTATGCAAAAATATTGCATACTTATTTGGAATATTTTTGCTACAGAAAATCATTTTTGTTCTGGCCTCAAAATGCAATTTCAACAGCAAATGTATTTTTCCTTCCTCTAATGAAGCTGAACTTTCTTGAGCTTGTTTACCCTCCTAACTAAACCTTAACCCCATAGAATCAGCCCTAATCATCTTCTAGAAGCCCTCCAAACTTGGCGACCAAGTTTCTAACCAGAAACTTGCCAACGAGCTCAAGTCTCATCCAGTCGTCCTGGCAGTGTGCCATCATCCTTCCTAGACCTAACACTGCACGAACAACATGCCAGACATGGTTTGGCAATGAGTGGGCGCGGTCTTGACCATGCCAGCGTGGTGACCGCGTGTGGACACGGCTCTGGCAACACGCTGACGCGCTCTGCATTGCGCCCTCGTCTCTGTGTCGCGTGTGATCGGTCCAGAGCTCGCCGATGACTGCTGCACCGCGCCACCACCTCCGTTTCTTCTCCCTTGACCTCTCCCTGGCGCTCGCTGACATCAGAGACACCGCAGCGGGCTCGAACCCGACATGGCCAAAGCCACAGTGTGCCTCATGCCTCTGTCTTCTTCCTCCATCGCCTCTTGTGCTCGTCCGCACGCTGCACAACTCCCGCGTGAGTCCTGAGCCCCTCCACGCCTCGCTGACACTGCTCGTCGTCACTCACTGGCTTCCAGAGAGCTCTAGCGGAGCCACGTAACCCTCTCCCCTCCGGCTATAAATTCGGGCCCCTCCCACCATTCTGAGGACTCCAAACCCACCACCCAACCTCCACAAGGCCGCAGCATAGCCGCAGCCCGACCGGGCAGGCCTCTGGCCGCCTTCCCTGACCCGACCTCGCTGGCGATCCCCACCACCCCTCCTCCTCACTCCGGTGCTCCTCAAGCTCGAGCCACTCCTCAGGCGACTCCTTGGAGGTCCACTGGTGCCGTTTGGACATGTTGGAGCCCCTGGAACCACCCCTCTCCATCGTCTTCTTCCTCTCCGGCCAGACCCGACCATAGCCGCCGCTTGAGAGCTTGGTAGCGAGCTGTTCTAGCCATCTCTCATCGAGCCACGGGTACAGGCAGGTGCGCCTCGACCCCCTCTTTCTTTCTATCCCTCTGGATTCGGCCAAGAACCCCTCCTTGCCGGCGTGAGCTCCAGTGAAGCACCACCGCCGCTCTGTTTCTCTCCTCCTCCCTCCACACCTGACCGGCGGGGCCCACTGTCAGCCTCTCCACTCGCACCCGAAGCGGTACAAGTGGAGGCATATTATAAAAATACACCATCGACATCACCCCCCTGGTTTTCTGTTCGATTCAAATATTTGACCAGGAACATTGACCAGCTATAACTTTTAAACTATAAGTCCAAATGAGTTGATTCTTTTTGCATTGTGTTTGTTTTGAAAAGTTCTAGCAGCACACCAAAATTGAGATTTTTCCTTGCTATCTAGAATCTCTGGTGATTCTCAGAGTGGTTCTTGATATTTTGTTTTGCTGTTTTTAAATATTTTCAAAGTGAGAAGCTTGTCTTGAAGATAACTAGGAGGAGTGTGAACCTCCTCTGCACTAAGGCAAGCCACACCAACATTTTGATGGTGTCCTTTCAATATCTATGATTTTTCCAACTTGAACATGAGTTATTTTCATGCATTTAATTATTTAAATGAATATTGCTTAGTGCTAGTTATTTTGTCATGCTTGAATTACTTTGCTATGGCACTGGTTGAATGCATGAGCTAGTTTAAGTCAGTAGAAAAAACTTTTATTGAAGTGATTATGTTTTTATGAATAATGGTAGTTCTTTATGTGATAAATTGATTTTAATATATGATGTTATAATTAAAATGATGCATGTTAAGAACTAGTGTAGTAGAACCGGTAAAGTTAATTTGATGAGTAGTGCAAGTAGGAAATTTTGATGATGTTGATCTGTTTGCTTTGAGTGGTATGTTGTGCATGTCGAATAGTTGCATGATCATGGCATATGATGACCCGAGTTATTTCATTTTAATATTAAACCTGATGTTAATCCAACTTGAACATAACGTTGATCGAGTCGTGGTGCCACTGAATCGAGTTTTTCCCAGTGCGACCACATTTGCCTTTATGGGGAGGTCTTGATTCGGTCCGTTGTCATGCCTCTAGTCGGTGCCTCCAAAGAGGGAAGGTTATGGGCGTGTTGTACCCTGGCCCGATAAGCAGACATAACCTTGTGTGCCCGTTTGTTGTTATGGTACCTTGTCCTCGTTTGGGACCATTTTTCCACGACGGTGGTTGTTGATGCCTTTGGTAGGCACGGGGCCACCCATAACTTAGCCTATTGGGGAGTTGGTCGGAGTGGCCGGGAGAGTGTCATGGCAGTGGGAGGGTTTCATCGGAATGCCATTGGTCCACCCGAATGGGATGACGAGGCCATGGATTCCATGGTGTGGGTAAAGTGCGCTACCTCTACAGAGTGTATTTAATCTATTGATAGCCGCGTCCTCTGTTACGGACATAGCTCGTGAGTAAGTCACACCATGGATCAACATTAATAAGTAATCTTGCACACTAAAAGTTTATTGTTGGCACTAGCTATGTGATGATGTGTGAGATCATGAAGATGATCGTGGTGGGAACCTTAGTGTTGGTTCAATTGTGATCCGGGTATGATCACCGTTCAGTTACGAGGTAACCGTCTGGTAAGGGAGTCCGAGTGACTCGGTGCACAAGTTAATTTCACCACATATGTAGTATGATTTGCATTGCATTAACCTAATTAATTGTCATGATATTGTTTGTCATTATGCTTATGTTTGTTGTGAGCTTGCAAGTACATTCAATGTATTGACCTGGCGTGTCATGCCAGATTTTAGGCAAGTCGTATCGGATCGGAGAGCTTTCCGCGTCTAGATCATGTCCACATCGGTGTCCCTGTGCTATGGAGTTCCACTTCGTCGTCGTTCCGCTGCCGCATAGTTATCATGATCGAGGCCCCTTCATGTTCATTAAATAACATACATACTGTTTAGCCGCACCGTGTGTGATGCTTGGCCTTGCTACTTGATGTAATGTCAGACCTATGTTTCTGCTAGCATCAATAAAGCGGTTGTTTTCTGTACCAAGTTGTTGTGTGTTGCCATATGACTTGATCTCTAGGCTGGCAATGCATGGTAAACCGGATGCTCTGAGCCGGGGTGCCACAACGCTTGGTATCAGAGCCGTGCTGATTGTAGGACACGCTAGACCATCAATGCGCTAGATGAACGGTAGTTGGGTTAGTCTGAGTGCCCGTAGTAATAGAAACTGATTGTTGCATTGCTTGCATTTTATTTGTTGTTATTACTAACCGTCTGATGATTGTGAGTGTAGATGGATCCAGTTCTGTTCATGTACCAGTCTGAGCCAGCCCCATACACATCGCCGCACCTGCTTCAGAACAAATGTGGTGACGACTCTACCCAGAGGGTGTTGATCCAGTGTATCAGGTGTACCAGGAGAATCTGGCAGGTTAGCTGTACGAGTACTACGCGGAGGTCACTCTACACCACAGTTCTCCTTCCAATGCTTACACCCGTTCCTCTAAGGGTGGTTTCGCTTCCATGCCATCTCAGGCTATCCAGTTTGCTGCACTCGAGGTTCGCATGCAGGCCCACCCAGGTTTTTATTTCTACCCGTCTCTTCACGAGAACGGGTGTATCCACTTCCCTTTTATTGATCCGACATGTGATCATCCTGCTAGCCACCTTTCCTGCTATATCACTGCCAATTATCTCTTGATCTATGAGTTAGCCTGAGAGCTGACCCGAGCCCGGATAGCCCTTGTCGCTGCTCGGAATAGGAACCCTCCACCTAGTGTCGGTTTCACTCCGTTTGTTCCTCCAACCTCTATTACTCTGGTTACTTCGGTGACCACTCAGGGTACCACAAACCCTTTGGCAGTGACCCCTCGTAGTGCCCCTGCTGCGTGGGCTTCCCTTGTCGCTACTCCTGCATCCCCTATGCTTAGATCCCTCCTCACACCTGCCCCTGAGGGAGAGTCCTCAAGGCAGTGCGGCTGTGTCACTTTTAACCCGAAGGTATCCACTATCAGCTCAGGATCTGAGTCCAGCTCAGGAGAGGAGCTCGCCGCAGTGCCAGCTGAGCACTAGATTGTTAGAGTACCGCAGTCATCATGAGGTTGATGTACGAATGTAATCGTATACGGCAAAGGTCTTCCACGACGGACGGCAAAGGCATGAATGGCGGACGGCAATAGGCTCCGGCAAAGTAAGGTCCGGTAAAGAGCTACTTTGCCGTCTGCTTTTGGTGGCTGACAGCAAAGGGGCCTTTGCCATCAGCAGCGGACGGCAAAGAAAGTAGATGGCAAAAATTGTGCTGTTAGTTTGTTAGGTGGCTAACGGCAGGCCTTTCCCGTCCGCCGCTGACGGCAAAATTTGTCCTGCCTTTGCCATCCGTCGTATGATGTCAGCTAGACGTCACTACATGGCAGGCCTTTGCCGTCCGCCGCTGACGGCAAAATTGTTTACTCTTTGCCGCCTGCCACTGTAGGCAAACTAACCAAATGGGTCAGCTCCCAAGAAGCACAATTGGCTGCCACGTGTCTTCTTTGCCGTCCGCGACTGTTGGCAAAGAGCCTGTTGCCGTCGGTGGCAGACGACAAAGAGCCTGCATATTGGCTTTTTTTCTGTTTTTTAAATCCAACAATTTTCACAGCAAATATATATGACATATATAGATATATTTCACAGGGCTATTTAACAGACATATGACATATCCAGCACATAAGTTTCACCGTACATACATATATAGTTCCATCCATTCATACATAGCAAGTTGCACATACACATAAGTTGCAACCATTAGGAAGTTGCACATACATATTACAATGCAAAGTTTCATCAAGATAGCAAGTTCCATCGTAGCAAGTTAGAAGAATACTAGAAGAGAATGAAATAAAAAACAAGCACTCCATCATAGCAAGCTAGCTTCCGAGAAGTGAATGAAATCTGCAAAATGGCAAATAAGAAAGTTAGGAAAAGGTGACTAGAAGAAGAAGACTAGAAGAAGAAGCACGCCATCGTTTGTGAGGTAACATAGGTGAAATGGATCATTTATGAGCTAACTTAGGTAAAATGCATCAATTTAGAGCTAACGTAGGTAAGATGGGTCATTTTGGAGCTAACGTAGGTAAAATGGGTTATTTTGGAGCTAACGTAGGTAAAATGGGTCATTTTGGAGCTAACGTAGGTAAAATGGGTCATTTTAGAGCTAAGTAGGTAAAATGGATCATTTTGCAGATAATCTAGGTAAAATGGATCATTTTGGAGATAATCTAGGTAAAATGGGTCATTTTAAAGCTAACTTGGGTAAAATGGATCATTTATGAGCTAACTAAGCTAAAATGGGTCATTTTAGAGCTAACTTAGGTCAAATGGATCGTTTATGAGCTAACTAAGCTAATTATGCCGTTTTTACATAAGTAAGCTAAGTACATGTCATTATTGAGAAAACCTAGTTAACTAAGCATATTATAACTAACTTAGGTCATTTTGGAGGAAACAAAGCTAAGTATAGATCGTTTTAGAGCTAACTTAGGTAAAATGGCTGGTTTTGGAGGTCAGTAAGCTTATTAAGTCATTTTGGAGGAAAAGAAGCTAACTCTAGGTCATTAAGGTAAGCATATTGGAGGAAATAAAGCTAAGTCTAGGTCTTTATGCATTTGTTAAGCAAAAAACTAGAGAAACTTACCGTGGTCATGGAGGTGTAGGAGCGGGCTGGCTCGTGCCAGTAGCTGGAGAAGGATCGTGTGATGCTTGTCTGGAGTTACGCTGCACCAAAGATCATTTCCAATGTTTCGTTAGCATGATGACACTCAAATGTTAAGACTAGCAAGTAACGTCCATTCAAATTAAACTCACCGTGGTCTCAGGGGCAATCTCTGGATCAATGGCTATGGAGCCATGGGACCTCCCGCCACCAGATATCATCACCTGCTCTGGATCAATGGGAATCTGGCTCGGGTTAAAGTCCTCCCCTTTCCTCGCCTTCCCCTGGACTTGCTTGTAAGAGGCAGTGTGGGCCATGGCATACAGGTCGTACCCCTCTGGCACCTTATTCGTCTTATTGTAGCATGCCTGAAAGAGAGAAACAAAGTAAATTAGTAATTAAAGGGCTTAAGCTAGCATGATGAATGAATTGCATTAATCATGAAGCAAACCACATACCCAGTTCCGCCCTAACTGATATAAGCTGGAGCTACCTTGATGGTGTGGCACACCTTCAATTTGGGCACGTTTGTCCTTGGCCTCAGTCGGCTCCCCTTCCATCTTTCAACACCTGCCATGACAAAGAGTAAACGAAATTAGTACAACATAAAAAAATACCGACATGAATAATAATATGTATATCACTTAAGTGTATCATCATCAACATAAAAAAATGAATACCTGACACTACTGATAATCTCGATCAGTATCATCAATAAATGCATAATCATCATCATCACTATAATCAATGACGGTCTCATAGGGTTCAGCGGCATCAACATGTGGAAGGCCACCTTGACGTAATCTGTCAAGCATTGACAGGTCATCCGCAGCAGTAACCTCTTCTTGTTCCGGCTCTTCTTGTTCCTCCTCTGGGGTGATGTGGGATTCACTGTCGCTGTCTACTTCAATGTTTTGGGGTGAAGTATAGCGGTTCTTGAAACGCTTTTTGGAAAGACGTGTCTCTTGGAAGAATTCTCCTTCATATGTGTCTGGGTTAATGTGAGGTTCATAATTCTCTTCCTTTGGGGGAGATAGTCTAGCACGTGGAGGCACTTCATAAACGACATCCCAACCTTTCAGATTTGGATTAGTTTGGCAGGCCCACGGTAGATAGAATACTTGGGTCGCCTGTTGAGCCTTAATATAGACATCAGGAACATCTAAATGGGTTCTTTGGTTGATTTCAACTAGCCCTATATGTTCATGAGTCCTTCTAGTCTTCTTAGGCTGAAACCAATAACATTTGAAGACTACGACATTCGGTGGGTTTTCACCATAGAATAGAAGTTCATAAATTGGTTCAACTCTCCCATAATACTCGGTACCTCCTTCGCCGATAACAGATACACAACAATTTGTAGACTTTCGGTCGGCCATAGATAGCTCTTTGCCATAGGTACGAAAGCGATACCCGTTAATGTCGTATTTGTCAAATGAACGGACCTTATAGTCAAAACCATTAGCGACTTGTCTCAATTCGGCGTCCATAGACTCTGAATTTGCCTACAAGTTTAATATGAAAGGATTGTTGCATTACGCACAAATTAGCGAATGAAATGAAATTGTCTAATAGAAATTACCGTTTGTTTGAACCAAGAGATGAAACCGGGATAGCCGCCTCCTTGCTTTGCGAGAAGCTCATACTCTTCGACGGAATCCTTTTGGATCACCGCTCCATACAAGAATATGGCAACGTATCGACTGTATGAAATATCCAGGAATAAGACCAGTTCAAAGGAAATAGAAGTTGCGAAACAATGTACCGAGAACTTACTCGATGTACGGCCGCACTTCTATCAGGTTGTTGAAGATATACAACGAAATGGTCCGCCATTCTTCGTTATCCAAAGATACTGGATTTGAAACATTGGCTGGTGCGAGATTCCCTTTGAATAGGCTGAGGTTGGATCCACCCTTTTTAGGGTCGTCAGCATTGTACCGAGGCTTCGGATTATGCAAATGATGATTTTTGGCTCCGTAGTGTGCTGTCACGAAGTTTGCCGCCTCCTCAGTGATGAATGCCTTAGCCATCGATGCTTCAATTCTATGTTTATTTTTACATTTTTCTCGAAGCGTCTTCTGCATCCTCTCAGTTGGGTAGCACCAACGATTTTGCATGCCCCCCATCTTGCCTCGGTCGGGAGATGCAAAATCAAATGCTGCATTGGATTAAAGAAGCCCGGTGGAAATATCTTCTCTAACTTGCAGATCAACTCCGGCTCCAACTCTTCCATTTCTTCTAGCACGCCAGGCGATAGTTCTTTCGCACAAAGAACACAGAAGAAATAGTTGAGTTCTGCCAGTACTAGCCATTCATCCTCAGGGATGAAGCCACGCAACATCACCGGCATTACCCGCTCAATCCATATGTGCCAATCATGACTCTTGAGACCAAATAACTTCAATTTATCAAGACTCGCTCCTCTCTTTAGATTCGCTTCATACCCATCGGGGAACATCAACTGCATTTTCACCCACAAGATAATTTCCCTCATAGCTGGCCTTCCAAGATTGAACCATGCCTTTGGCTTCGTCCAGTTCTGCTTTCCTTCCGGTTCTTTCATGTTTTGTAACGGCCTATCACATAGCGCCTCCAGATCGACTCTAGCCTTAGTATTATCCTTTGACTTCCCATCTATGTCGAACACTATACCAAAAAGTGCCTCGGTGATATTCTTCTCAGTGTGCATCACGTCGATGTTGTGTGGGCAAAGGAGGTCTTTGAAGTAAGGCAGATCCCATAAGCATGTTTTGTGAGTCCAGGCGTGCTTAGAATTATACCCCTTGAAGTACCCTGGATGCTCTGGATCTAGCTCGAGAGCGTTTAACTGATCCAGGGTCTGTTGGCCTGTTAACGCAGGTGGTGCAGAGTTTTTTACAACTCTACCTCTGATGAAGTTCTTCTTGTCTTTCCTGAACTTATGGCGAGGATCCAGGAACTGTCTATGCATGTCGAAGCAAGAAAACTTGCGACCGTCCTGAAGGCAACGAAACTCAAGAGCTCCCTTGCATGTGGGGCACGGGAACCTTCCATGCACACACCAGCCAATGAATAGCGCATACGCCGGCAAGTCATGCGTCGAGTACATGTACCAGACACGCATTATGAAGTTTCGTTTGCTATAGGCGTCGTATGTCTTGAACCCATCGTCCCAGGCTTCTTGCAATTCGTCCTTAAGCGGCTGCATGTACACATTCATATTTTTCCGGGATAGTTGGCCCTGGAATTATCAACGTCGGGAAAATGTTCT
>NC_041389.1:488136912-488138962 GCF_002162155.2 Triticum dicoccoides | reverse complement strand
TACCAAACACACTGAACCCATCCATGTTGATGCCGACTCGAGGATACCTCGGATCTGCCGCTTTGTCAACATGTAATTCATCAAAAAAATTCCACGCAACACCATCCGATGTGTGTACCATCATCAGATTCCCATCTGCATCTAGTTTGGTTCTTTTGCCTATTTTGTGCCATGTCATCTGTCTGGCCGTCTCTTCGACCATGAAAAGACGTTGAAGTCTTGGTACGATTGGCATATACCAAGAACACTAATGGGGATTTTGGTCTGTGTCTTCTCACCCATACCGTTGTCTACCACAATATACCTGGAAGACTTGCAAATGGGACAATAGTTCAAGTCCGCATAGTCAAGCCTAAATAAGGCACATCCTTTCTCACAGGCATGTATCTTCTCATGGGGCATCTTCAGTGCATGGAGGATTTTGTTTGACTGGTACAGGTTTGCAGGCATTACATGGACTATGGGTAGAAAGCGTCCAAATACTGTCATAATTGCGTCGTAGCAGTCTCTGCCCAAGTTGAACTGAGCCTTCAGAGCCATTACTTGTGAGATGGCATCCAATTGACAAAGCTCAATGTGCTCGTGGAGCGAACGTTTTGAAGACTCCAACATTTCATTGAAGGCCTTTGCAGATTCCTCCATCTCCTTGTCTGAATCCCGAGCATCATCATAGTCTCGCACCATGTTTTCCATCCCGGTACCATGCTCGTCGGTGCGACGACCATCCACCTTAGCTCGGTCACATTGGGCAGACTCACCATGAAATGTCCACACCGTATAATTGGGCGTAAAACCACTCTTCTGCAGGTGTTTGCCCATTTCAGCCTCTGTCCTCTTTTCCCAATTACCGCACCGGAAACAGGGGCACCAGGTTTTCCTCTGGCCATTTGTAAATGCGGCTTGCAAAAATACCTTAGTTTTTATGAACCATTCAGCGCTCCATTTGTTCTACCAGTGTGACCGGTATACATCCACACACGATCACTCATCTTGACTTTCAGAGCTACTGGACACACAACAATTATATATATAATTCACCATGTATATATTCATCAGTTGATCTGCTTTGTCAATTTTATTACATCCATGCAACCTACACTCTAATAGGTAATGATAGGTCCTAATCCCACCCGAGTATGTGTAGATTGGGTTCATTTTCCCATGCTATGCTCCGGATCTGACGCAAAATTTCGGCAGCACCTCCCGCCTGTTCTCCTGATACACGTCTCTGCAATAAACAGAGAGGATGTGTACTCGGAGAACAACAGAGGAGGCACTGACGAAATCTATGCGTCGGATCCGGAGCAAAGCATATGGGAAAACGAACACAATCTACACATACTCGGGCTGTCCATGGATAGCGTTGGAGAATTTGAAAGAATCAAGGTTAAAACATGCAAATGCATGCATATTTATAACTATGACGCTTTCGAACGGGAGACACATATTGGTTACGCATACTGATGATTCAAGACACATATATAGCTAGCTATCAAATTTCATCGGCACGAACACCAGAACAGAGCAAATAATTAATGGGGGAGGAGGACATGTCATTTGTGCTCACCCACGAACGAAGGGGCAGAGCTCGTCAAACGCACGGCGAGGTCATCGAACCCCAAACCTCGCAGCGATGAAACAACTGCACATTTAAATCTACCCGATCAACACAATTATATATGATGTTTTTCATAACAAAATCGAAAAATATATGACCTAACTAATAATTCTTCTACTTCTTCTACTTCTTATTCTACTTCTTCTACTTCTTTTCTTCTTCTTCTTTTTTCATCTTTTTTCTACTTCTTTTCTTTTCTTCCTTTCTTCTTCTTCTACTTCTTTTCTTCCTTTTCTTTTTTCATCTTTTTTCTACTTCTTTTCTTTTCTTTTTATTCTACTTCTTGTACTACTTCTACTTCTTCTACTTCTTCTAATTCTTTTCTAACACTAACACTAACACAATCTAGCACTAACAACTAAACAACAAAAGAAATGAAAAAACAGAAGAAGAAAAAAAAGAAGTAGTCCCTCACCGGAGTAATGGGACGGT
>NC_041389.1:488000816-488136464 GCF_002162155.2 Triticum dicoccoides | reverse complement strand
GTCGAGGAGGAGAGAGGGAGAGAAGAGAGAGTAATTAACAGGCGGGGGGGTGGCGGCTGTTAGTTAGTCTACTCTTTGCCGTCCGCCGATCTTTGCCGTCCGCCTTTATCTCCCTTTGCCGTCTGCTAGCAGACGACAAAGAGGTGGGGCGTTAAGTTTTTCTAAACGGGCGGGGGGGGGGCACCTCTCTCTTTGCCATCAGCTGGCTGACGGCAAAGAGCCGGTCGATGGCAAAGGCCTCTTTTGCCATCTGCCGTTTCTTTGCCGTCTGCTTTTCGGTAGCTGATGGCAAAGAGCGTCTTTGCCGTCCGCTAGTAAACGGCAAAGAGCTGGCAGATGGCAAAGTAGCTGATTCCAGTAGTGGTACGTGTCATCATGCTTAGTTTCATGTATGAGGGTAGTCAAACCCGTCATGATGTTTATCCTTCATGTATGAGTCTATGTATAATTATGTCGGAACTTTTTATCTATTCGCCTTGATGTTTTTTCCCTGTTTTCTTCTGGGATTTGTTGCTGACTTTTCCTCCCATTTTTGGGTATTTCTCATCTCGGTTGCTTTATATTGGGAAAATATAGGATGACATGGGGAGGCAGCAGCAGCAGCCATGCCTGCGAGGATGTCCCTGTTTGTTGCTCAGCAAGACAGACAGGACATTCCCCCGAGCCGTTTTAGCCACCACCGCCTCCACCGCCACATCTGCCCTCCACTAAGAAAATCATGCTTATGTTTGAAGAAAGAAGGAACAACGATCTGATTGAGCTGCTGAAAAGTGTGCAAGCTATGGTTGGACAGAATGGGAATCAGAATGGTCATCACTCCAAGCTGTCAGATTTTCACAGGACCAAGCCTCCCAGTTTTAGTCAAGTTACTAATCCTTTGGGATCCGATGATTGGTTAAGGACTATCAAGAAAAAAGCTTGAGATTGCTCGCACTGAAGAAGTGATGATCCACAAGTGTAGGGGATCTATCGTAGTCCTTTTGATAAGTAAGAGTGTCGAACCCAACGAGGCGCAGAAGGAAATGATATGCGGTTTTCAGTAAGGTTTTCTCTGCAAGCACTAAAATTGTAGGTGATAGATAGTTTTTAGATAAGATAAATTGTAACGAGTAACAAGCAATGAAAGTAAATAAAGTGCAGTAAGGTGGCACAATCCTTTTTGTAGCAAAGGATAAGCCTGGACAATTTCTTATAATGAGAAAGGAGCTCCCGAGGACACATGGGAATTATCGTCAAGCTAGTTTTCATCACGCTCATATGATTCACGTTCGATACTTTGATGATTTGATATGTGGGTGGACCGGTGCTTGGGTACTGCCCTTACTTGGACAAGCATCCCACTTATGATTAACCCCTATTGCAAGCGTCCACAACTACAAAAGAAGTATTAAGGTAAACCTAACCACAACATTAAACATATGGATCCAAATCAGCCCCTAATGAAGCAACGCATAAACTAGGGTTTAAGCGTCTGTCACTCTAGCAACCCGTCATCTACTTATTACTTCCCCATGCCTTCCTCTAGGCCCAAATAATGGTGAAGTGTCATGTAGTCGACGTTCACATAACACCACTAGAGGAAAGACAACATACATCTCATCAAAATATTGAACAAATACCAAATTCACATGACTACTGAATGCTTCATAAATTATAGATACGTTGGAGACGTATCAGCATCCCTAAGCTTAATTTCTGCTCATCCTCGAGTAGGTAAATGATAAAAGAAAGAATTTATGAAGTGTGAATGCTAGAAGGTGCACAAGTTTGATCAATGATAATTTCAGTCACCTTTTCTAGCATGATTATATGTCATAACAGTAGTTCATCTCATAAAACTTTTCACGAACAAGTAACAAGCAATTCACATGTTGAAAGCATAGACCATAAACTAGCAAACTTCATTCTTAGTCATCAAACAATTACAATTCATCTTATTTTCAGGAAGGGTCTATGTTAGAGCTTTGATTTAGCAAACTCCACATACTCAACTATCATATAGTCTTCTACAATTGCTAACACTCACGCAATACTAATGGTTATGGAGTTTTAATCAGACACTGAGAAAGATAGGGGCTTATAGTGTTGCCTCCCAACGTATTCACCTTTGGGTGATGTCAACAATAATAGTTCATGCTAACTTACATCCAATTGGATATATATATCAGGATCTTTCCAACACGAGGTGATTGCCAAAGGATAAACTGAAAAAGGGAAAGGTGAAGATCACCTTGACTCTTGCATAAAAGTAAAAGATAGGCCCTTCGCAGAGGGAAGCAAGGATTTGCAGAGGTGCCAGAGCTCAATTTAGAAATAGAGATAAATAATTTTGAGAGGTATTATCTCATTGTCAACATAACAACCAATAGTTCCCAACATCTTCCATACTACATACATTATAGGCGGTTCCCAAACAGAATGGTAAAAGTTTTTACTCCCCCTCCACCAACAATCATTAATCCATGGCTTGCCCGAAACAATGTGTGCCTCCAACTAACATCAAAACTGGGGGAGTTTTGTTTGCAATTATTTTTGATTTGATTTTGATCTTTTGATCAAGGGACTGGGCATCCCGGTTACCAGCCATTTTTCTCGTGCATGATGAGCGGAGTCCACTCATCTTGAGAATAACCCACCTAGCATGGAAGATACTGACAGCCCCTAGTCGCTACATGAGCGATTCAGGCATACAAAACAGATTATTGTTTGAAGGTTTAGAGTTTGGCACATGTAAATTTACTTGGAACGGCAGGTAAATACCGCATATAGGTAGGTATGGTGGACACTTATGGCAAAAACTGGGTTTAAGGATATTTGGAAGCACAAGTAGTATCTCTACTTGGTGCAAGGAATTTTGGCTAGCATGAGGGGGAAAGGCAAGCTCAACATGTTTGAATGAGCCATGACAATATACTTTAACTGAGATGTGAGAAAACATAACCCATTACGTTGTCTTCCTTGTCCAACATCAACTCTTTAGCATGTCATACTTAATGAGTGCTCACAATTATAAAAGATTTCTAGGATAGTATATTTATATGTGAAATCTCTCTTCCTTAAATATTCTTTCATGAATTGTTCAAATGACCAATACAATGCTTGCTAACCTTCAATAAATTTACAACCTCTACTTTTTAGATGTGAAGTCATTACTCCCCATGGGATAAGAAAATGAAACATATATAATTTCAGTTTTATGACAATCAATTCATTCAACCATTTACTCATAGGATATAAGTGAAGCACACGAGTAAATGACAAGCTATTCCGAAAAGATATAAGTGAAGATCAATGAGTAGCTAAATAATTATATAACTATGTGAAGACTCTCTCTCATTAAAGAATTTAGGATCTTGGTATTGTATTCAAACAGCAAGCAAAACAAAATAAAATGACATTGCAAGGATAGCACAACTCATGTGAAGAAGCCAAAACTTAGGTTCAACCGACACTAACCGATAGTTGTTGAAGAAGAAAGGTGGGATGCCTAACGGGGCATCCCCAAGCTTAGATGCTTGAGACTTCTTGAAATATTATCTTGGGGTTCCTTGGGCATCCCCAAGCTTGAACTTTTGTGTCTCCTTGATTCCTCTCATATGATGGTTTTTCTATTTCTCAAAAAGCTTCATCCACACCAAACTCAACAAGAACTCGTGAGATAGGTTAGTATAAACCAATGCAAAACCTTATCATTTTCTACTATAACAAATCACTAAAATTATTATTCAACATTGCATACTAAATGCCTCTGCATATTTAATACTCCTATCCTCAAATAGAATCATTAACCAAGCAAGCATATGCAAACAATGCAAACATAACAACAATCTGCCAAAACAGTACAGTCTGTAAAGAATGCAAGAGTATCAATACTTCCCTAACTCCAAAAATTATGAGAAAAATACTATGCTGTTGAAGATTTATCAGAGCTCAATATGCAAAAAGTTTCAACATTATACCATTCTCTGACTTTTCTAGGGAATTTTTGCAACAGCGGTAAACTTTCTGTTTTCAAACAGCAACATGTATACTAGCAAAATAAGCATGGTAAAGGCTATCCTTGACATTTTTATTGAAACTAAAGATACAAAACATCTATTTGTATATAAAAAATGCTTTAACGGGTTCAACAGAAAAAAGAGAATTACACTAGAAATTACCACAAAAATCAGAAGTATCCAATCGTTCTTTTAACTGACTAGAAAATAACCACCGCTAGATCTATATAATAGATTAATTTACCCACCAATGCCATTGGAGGCTATGCTAACCCTATCGTGCCTTTTTTTCTATAGAAAACCCTAAAAAGGCCCGAACTCACACTAGCCGCCGGCCAATTTCACGGCTTCCTCCTAGACGTCCTCCAACCTATTGCGCCTCTCTCCTATGTAGCTGATGAAGCCACGGACCTCTCCGCATTCCTCTTTGCACCGTCCAAGCTCTCACCTTGGGTGACTCGGGTCTTTCCCGTGGAGTACCACCTGCAGGGCAAGGACAATCCAATAAACTAACAGAGGGGGAGGCCTTCTTGGTACTGGACGAGAAACTCCTGCAATCAGAACCTACAAGGAAGAACGCATCAACAAGATTGAGGGAGGGGCCAGTAAAGATGCGATCATGGTTACCTTATATCTGAAGGTATGAAGATTTTTTGGCCTCCATGCTCCTACGAATTTGCTTAGGCTCCTTAATCTCTAATCCAGTGCATGACCAGATGTTCCAGTTTCTTTGTTGTGTGTCGATCAGTAAAGAGTGCGGTTTTTTGTAGACTGAGCTTCACGGTACCCTCTATCTCAGCCGTTTATATGTGATTCTGTTCTTAGGGATATCTGTCCATTTTGACTTGGTTCACAGAGAGCAGTAAGATTAATATGGCTAGGTGGGAGAGATTCCCTTCCTCTGCACTGCATGTGGCTAGGTTGGCCATAGGGCACTGTTGCACCATGTCCCACTGCTACAGGACCGGACGTGTATAGGTTTGGAATTCCAACGCAGCTGCATCGTGTGGAAGGCACCCCAATGCTTGATTAAGTGGATATTTACTCAATCTGCAGCTGCATTGTTTGGAATTCTGAAGTTTGGTCTCGCTTTATTCTAATGGAAATAGTATAGCATAGCTACTGCATATTGACATATTCAGATGTAATTAACACAGAAACACAAATGATATACTTTCCGGTGGTTCTTTCTCAACTCTTCTTTGCGCGACTAGATGAAGTAAACATCAAGAAACTTCTTTCTAGCATACTAGTACTAAATTAGTTTACAATATTTTCTGGTGGTTCTTTTATCCATGGTTCTGCAATTGCAATATGGACAGTTTGATGTTTCTACTCTATTTTCACTATGGGCTTGATGTAAAGTGCTGACATGAAAAGACAGGACACAAGTAAATGCCTGAGGCAGCCACGAGGCGAACAGTGTGATGATGCGAGAAAGGAGTAGGCCTCTGTAGCCATGCAGGACCTAGGCCTGGACCTAGTACTATTATTCACATAGGCATCCTGCTAATCATGCTAGCTTGGACCGGGTCTCCGATCGTGACTCTCTGGCTGCACATATCACGACGGACATGATAGAGGATACCACGGAGCTCGGCCTACAATGAAACTTTGCGATCAGTAAATATTTGATAGTTATATATACTTCGTTTGTTCAAGGAGTTGGATCCAGTTCTGTATGTTGTTACCACCGGCCAAATGTAATATGGGCAATGTTACCATCGGCCAAAAGTAATATGGGCAAAGTAATCCATCAGACGTGCAAGGTAGCATCCAGTCAGCTTGCGCGTGCCGTGCATGGCCGGAACTCTCTCGGCGCGTCGGCGAGGTTGCCCGGGACCTGCACCAATAGGTTCACATAAGAGAACCTTTAATTACATTGCAGTTCTTCCTTAAGTATTGGGCAGCTTTCAATTTTTTTTGCTCGGTAAACTTCAGCGCCAGCCACAAATTAATTTGGAACGAAAAACTGCAGGTTCACATTGGTCGAGCAAGGTACCAAACCACTACCCCTAGCGCCCAGCTTTGGGTATTATATATTTTTTATTATACCTGCATGTCAAATAGACTTTTCTCTTGTATGAAACAAGAGTTGAAACAATATTTCCATCATATATACTGTACATACTATTACGTAAAATAGATTAGTGTGATCCATACAAAACTGGTAGTAGTTTGTAGGAGTGCATGTGTTTCATCCGGTGAAAAAAATAGCGTACTATAGCGTTCTGAGAAATGTCTCGCTAAATAAATCAATGTGCAATGTCTCGCTATAGCATGTTTTAAGGGTCACGCTATTTTTTCATTGCATGCTATTTTATCATTGGTTTCACCTTAGGGATAATTAGATTTATGCCCCTAGTTGTGTCCCACTCGTCTATTTTACCCTAATTCCCAAAAATCACCGGTTCTGTCCAAGTCACTTTGCTCCTCTTATGCTTTTGCCCTTTGACCGTTTGACCGCCAGTTTGAAAACTTCATAACTAATTCATACTAAATCAGAAAAATGCAAATAAGATACCAAAATGTTCAGAAAAACATCACCTATATGTCAGTGTCATTTGCATTCATGAAAAAAGTGTTGGAAAGTGCACATCTGAGTTTTAACTCTTTTGATACCACCATGAATAGTAAACTCTAAATTTTTTTATAAAAAATTCAAAAAAATATGGTGGCAAAGAACGACAAATGTTCTAAGTCCTTGCCAGGTTTCATTACGGAACGACATTCGTGGAAGTCGTGGCAAAATAATAATCTATTTTGGAGTGCTGATTGTTTTTTTTTGCCGCGGCACCCACGAATGTTATTCCCTGATGAAACTTGGCAGACACTTAAAACATTTCTCATTCTTTGCCACCAATTTTTTTTATTTTTTTTGAACTTTTTTAGATTTTACTATTCATGGTGGTAGCATAAGAGCTATAACTCGGATGGGCACTTTCCAACATTTTTTTCACGAATGCAAATGACACTCACATATAGGTGATGTTTTTCTGAACATTTTGGTATCTTATTTGCATTTTTCTGATTTAGTATGAATTAGTTATGAAGTTTTCAAACTGACGGTCAAACGGTCAAAGGGCAAAAGCATAAGAGGAGCAAAGTGACTTGGACAGAACCGGTGACTTTTGGGAATTAGGGGTAAAACAGACGAGTGGGACACAACTAGGGGCATAAATCTAATTACCCCTTCACCTTATTATATTATATTGGTTCTTGATATTTCCAACTGCTGCATTTAATTGCTTTTGAAAGGAAGTAGGTTGCACTATATCTAAAAGGTTATTTGAATTCTCCAAATTCTCATTCATTTTCTTGATAGTGCCAACCCACCAACAAGCGGGTCGTTTTCCAATTCAGCAACAAGATCAACGCCTCAGGATGTACTTCATCAACTGCATGCGCACACTCTGGCGCTGGCCACGACAACTTGATCAAGAGCTAACTTCACCAACGGATGCATCCTCCAACATTGACTTTCATTCGATTGACGAAACCGAAGTTTGCAAACCCTCACAAGCAAAGAGTCATGTAACACGTCTTCGAGCCCGGCCGACAAAATCACCGAGAGAAATCCGTGGACGTATTTGTCACGACTGACAGGCGGGCCCTCTTCAAGGAAACAGCACCGATGGGTGGGGTCATCATGGCAGAGACACAGAGTGGCCCCTTGGTCGGGTGAACGCTCCAGCTGGGGCGGTGTGGGTCGGTGGGAGTGTTAAATAGCTAGTGGGGCGTCGATAGAAGGCATCAAGAATTATTGTAATCAAATAGACTAAAGAGAGAAGCTGTACTTCTCCTTCCTGGCCTCCCTCCTCTCTAAGAAATCCCCTCCTGCTTCCTCCCGTCTTCGATCTAGATCGGGACCCTAACAGTTGGTATCAGAGGTCCGGTGATCCGGCGACCTGGAGACGGCATACCCCCGACCATGCTACACCACCAAGCAGGCCTCGAAGACGGAGGCTATGGAGGAGCAGCTTGCAGCGCTCATCTAGTCGATCAAGGAGGGCCGCGCGGCGAACGACGCTCGTTTGGACGCGATCCAGACCTCCCTCGAGTTATGGCGCCCGACGGTGACGAATCTGCAGAATCAGCTCGACGAGCTCCGTACTCAGGTGGGGCGCATCGCCCTCCACCCCGCGCTGGCAGATCCGACGAGCGCAGAAGCGGATCTCGCAAGGGAAGCGGTGGATCTCCGGCAAGCGGCGCGCACAGGGGAGGAGCCCCCAGCGCCCGAACCGGGGCACCACGGGCCAAGCGGCCACGGTGTCATCAACAATTCCGGGGGCACGGTACACGGGGTGGTCACCACCCTGGCACCGCCTCCGGCCAAGGGTGCGTCCTACTCTCCTGTCGCTAATTCCAGTTCCCGTAGCCTAGATCAGGAGGAGGAGTATCACCACACGCACCAGACTCGTTGGGCCGTTCCGAAGTTGGATTTCCCGCAATTTGACAGGGAAAATCCACAATTCTGGAAATCCAAATGCGAGAAGTACTTTGAGGTGTATGAAATCCCCAAAGAGATGTGGGTGCGGGTCTCGACTCTGCACTTTACGGGAAATGCAGCGCGTTGGTTGCAATTGCACGAGTTGGGTACGAAATCGTTTACTTGGGAAGAACTGTGCACTTCTCTGTGCGGCAAATTCGGACGCGACCAATACCAGGCGCATCTCCGTCAATTTGCAGCACTCAGTCAAACGGGGACAGTGTCTGAGTACATGGCGCGCTTTGAGGAGTTGATGCATCAGATCCTAGCTCACAATACGGGGTTTGATCCAGTGTATTTCACCACCAAATTCTTAGATGGGTTGCGAGTAGAGGTTAGAGCAGGCGTTGTGTTACATCGACCCCAAGATTTGGATACTGCTTTCTCCTTGTCTCTGTTACAGGAGGAGATATTGGACGCGATGCCTCGCAAGGAATTCAGGCGCCCGGACCCAGGGCGTATTCAGCAGCGACCCCAGTGTTGGAAATATGCCCTAAAGGCAATAATAAAATCATTATTATTATATTTCCTTGTTCATGATAATTGTCTTTATTCATGCTATAATTGTGTTATCTGGAAATCGTAATACATGTGTGAATAATAGACACCAACATGTCCGTAGTAAGCCTCTAGTTGACTAGCTCGTTGATCAACAGATAGTCATGATTTCCTGACTATGGACATTGGATGTCATTGATAACGAGATCACATCATTAGGAGAATGATATGATGGACAAGACCCAATCCTAAACATAGCACAAGATCGTATAGTTCGTTTGCTAGAGTTTTCCAATGTCAAAGTATCTTTTCCTTAGACCATGAGATCATGTAACTACCGGATACCGTAGGAGTGCTTTGGGTGTGCCAAACGTCACAACGTAACTGGGTGACTATAAAGGTATACTACGGGTATCTCCGAAAGTGTCTGTTGGGTTGACATGGATCAAGACTGGGATTTGTCACTTCGTATGACGGAGAGGTATCACTGGGCCCCCTCGGTAATGCATCATCATAATGAGCTCAAAGTGACCAAGTGTCTGGTCACGGGATCATGCATTACGGTACGAGTAAAGTGACTTGCCGGTAATGAGATTGAACGAGGTATTGGGATACCGACGATCGAATCTCGGGCAAGTAACATATCGATTGACAAAGGGAATTGCATACGGGGTTGATTGAATCCTCGACATCGTGGTTCATCCGATGAGATCATCGTGGAGCATGTGGGAGCCAACATGGGTATGCAGATCCCGCTGTTGGTTATTGACCGGAGAGTCGTCTCGGTCATGTCTGCTTGTCTCTCGAACCCGTAGGGTCTACACACTTAAGGTTCGGTGATGCTAGGGTTGTGAAGATATGTATATGCAGTAACACGAATGTTGTTCGGAGTCCCGGATGAGATCCCGGACGTCACGAGGAGTTCCGGAATGGTCCAGAGGTAAAGAATTATATATAGGAAGTGCTGTTTCGGCCATCGGGACAAGTTTCGGGGTCATCGGTATTGTACCGGGACCACCGGAGGAGTCCCGGGGGCCCACAGGGTGGGGCCACCTGCCCCGGGGGCCACATGGGCTATAGGGGGTGCGCCTTGGCCTATATGGGCCAAGGGCACCAGCCCCTATAGGCCCATGCGCCTAGCGTTTCCACAAGGGAGGAGTCCCACTAGTGGAAGGCACCCTTAGGTGCCTTGGGGGGGAGGGAAACCCACCCTTGGCCGCCGCCCCCCCCTAGGAGATTCCATCTCCTAGGGCCGCCGCCCCCCTAGCACCCCTATATATAGTGGAGGAGAGTTGGGACTTCATAGACCAGCCCCTGGCGCCTCCCTCTGTCCCCGTTACGTCTCTCTCTCGTAGTATAGGCGAAGCCCTGCTACTGTGATGCCCTGCATCCACCACCACGCCGTCGTGCTGCTGGATCTTCATCAACCTCTCCTTCCCCCTTGCTGGATCAAGAAGGAGGAGACGTCTCCCGTCCCGTACGTGTGTTGAACGCGGAGGTGCCGTCCGTTCGGCGCTTGGTCATCGGTGATTTGGATCACGTCGTGTTCGACTACATCATCCCCGTTCTTTGAACGCTTCCGCTCGCAATCTACAAGGTACGTAGATGCATCCGATGACTCGTTGCTAGATGAACTCCTAGATGGATCTTGGTGAAACGAGTAGGAAATTTTTTGTTTTCTGCAACGTTCCCCAACACTGGCATCATGAGCTAGGTCTATGCGTAGTTCTTCTTGCGCGAGTAGAACACAATTTGTTGTGGGCGTAGATTTGTCAACTTTCTTGCCACTACTAGTCTTTTCTTGCTTCAGCTGTATTGTGGGATGAAGCGGCCCAGACCAACCTTACACGTACGCTTACGTGAGACCGGTTCCACCGACTAACATGCACTAGTTGCATAAGGTGGTTGGCGGGTGTCTGTCTCTCCCACTTTAGTTGGAGCGGATTCGATGAACAGGGTCCTTGTGAAGGGTAAATAGAAGTTGACAAATCACGTTGTGGCTTTAACGTAGGTAAGAAGACGTTCTTGCTAGAACCCTAATTCAGCCACGTAAAACTTGCAACAACAATTAGAGAACGTCTAACTTGTTTTTGCAGCAAGTGGTTTGTGATATGATATGGCCAAAGTTGTGATGAATGATGAATGATCTATATGTGATGTATGAGATGTTCATGCTATTGTAATAGGAATCACGACTTGCATGTCGATGAGTATGACAACCGGCAGGAGCCATAGGAGTTGTCTTTATTCTTTTATATGACCTGCGTGTCATTGAGAAACGCCATGTATATTACTTTACTTTATTGCTAAACGCGTTAGCCATAGTAGTAGAAGTAATAGTTGGCGAGCAACTTCATGGATACATGATGATGGAGATCATGATGATGGAGATCATGGTGTCAAGCCGGTGACAAGATGATCATGGAGCCCCAAGATGGAGATCAAAGGAGCTATGTGATATTGGCCATATCATGTCACGTTTATTATTTGATTGCATGTGATGTTTATCATGTTTTGCATCTTGTTTACTTAGAACGACAGTAGTAAATAAGATGATCCCTCATACTAATTTCAAGAAGTGTTCCCCCTAACTGTGCACCGTTGCGACAGTTTGCTGTTTCAAAACACCACGTGATGATCGGGTGTTTTATTCAGACGTTCACATACAACGGGTGTAAGACAGATTTACACATGCAAACACTTAGGTTGACTTGACGAGCCTAGCATGTACAGACATGGCCTCGGAACACAGAAGACCGAAAGGTCGAGCATGAGTCGTATAGAAGATACGATCAACATCAAGATGTTCACCGATGTTGACTAGTCCGTCTCACGTGATGATCGGACACGGCCTAGTTAACTCGGATCATGTAATACTTAGATGACTAGAGGGATGTCTAATCTAAGTGGGAGTTCATTAATTATTTGATTAGATGAACTTAATTATCATGAACTTAGTCTAAAACATTTACAATATGTCTTGTAGATCAAATGGCCAATGTAGTCCTCAACTTCAACGCGTTCCTAGAGAAAACCAAGCTGAAAGATGATGGCAGCAACTATACGGACTGGGTCTGGAACCTGAGGATCATCCTCATAGCTGCCAAGAAAGATTATGTCCTACAAGCACCGCTTGGTGACGCACCCGTTCTCCCTGCAGAACAAGATGTTATGAACGCTTGGCAGGCACGTACCGATGACTACTCCCTCGTTCAGTGCGGCATGCTTTACAGTTTAGAACCGGGGCTCCAAAAGCGTTTTGAGAGACACGGAGCATATGAGATGTTCGAAGAGCTGAAAATGGTTTTCCAAGCTCATGCCCGGGTCGAGAGATATCAAGTCTCCGACAAGTTCTTCAGCTGTAAGATGGAGGAAAACAGTTCCGTCAGTGAGCACATACTCACTATGTCTGGGTTGCATAACCGCTTGACTCAGCTGCGAGTTAATCTCCCGGATGATGCGGTCATTGAAAGAATCCTCCAGTCGCTTCCACCGAGCTACAAGAGCTTTGTGATGAACTTCAATATGCAGGGGATGGAAAAGACCATTCCTGAAGTATTTGCAATGCTGAAATCAGCAGAGGTAGAAGTCAAGAAGGAACATCAAGTGTTGATGGTCAATAAAACCACTAAGTTCAAGAAAGGCAAGGGTAAAAAGAACTTCAAGAAGGACGGCAAGGAAGTTGCCGCGCCCGGCAAGCAAGCTGCCGGGAAGAAGCCAAAGAATGGACCCAAGCCCGAGACTGAGTGCTTTTATTGCAAGGGAAGCAGTCACTGGAAGCGGAACTGCCCTAAATACTTAGCAGACAAGAAGGCCGGCAAAACAAAAGGTATATGTGATATACATGTAATTGATGTGTACCTTACTAGTGTCCGTAGTAGCTCCTGGGTATTTGATACCGGTGCAGTTGCTCACATTTGTAACTCAAAACAAGGGCTGCGGAATAAGCGGAAACTGGCAAAGGACGAGGTGACGATGCGCGTCGGGAATGGTTCCAAGGTCAATGTGCTCGCCGGCGGCACGCTACCTCTATATCTACCTTCGGGATTAGTTTTAAACCTTAATAATTGTTATTTAGTGCCAGCTTTGAGCATGAACATTGTATCGGGATCTCGTTTAATTCGAGATGGATACTCATTTAAATCCGAGAATAATGGTTGTTCTATTTATATGAGAGATATGTTTTATGGTCATGCTCCTATGGTGAATGGTTTATTCTTAATGAATCTCGAACGTGATACTACACATGTTCATAATGTGAGTACCAAAAGATGTAAGGTTGATAATGATAGTCCCACATACTTGTGGCACTGCCGCCTTGGTCACATAGGTGTCAAACGCATGAAGAAGCTCCATGCAGATGGACTTTTAGAGTCTCTTGATTACGAATCATTTGACACATGCGAACCATGCCTCATGGGTAAGATGACCAAGACTCCGTTCTCAGGAACAATGGAGCGAGCAACCAACTTATTGGAAATCATACATACTGATGTGTGCGGTCCAATGAGTGTTGAGGCTCGCGGTGGCTATCGTTATGTTCTCACACTCACTGATGATTTAAGTAGATATGGGTATATCTACTTAATGAAACACAAGTCTGAAACCTTTGAAAAATTCAAGGAATTTCAGAGTGAGGTTGAAAATCAACGTGACAGGAAAATCAAGTTTCTACGATCAGATCGTGGAGGAGAATACTTGAGTCATGAATTTGGTACACACTTAAGAAAATGTGGAATAGTTTCACAACTCACGTCGCCTGGAACACCTCAGCGTAATGGTGTGTCCGAACGTCGTAATCGCACTCTATTAGATATGGTGCGATCTATGATGTCTCTTACCGATTTACTGCTATCTTTTTGGGGCTATGCTTTAGAGACTGCTACATTCACTTTAAATAGGGCTCCGTCGAAATCCGTTGAGATGACACCTTATGAATTATGGTTTGGGAAGAAACCTAAGCTGTCGTTTCTAAAAGTTTGGGGATGCGATGCTTATGTCAAGAAACTTCAACCTGAAAAGCTCGAACCCAAGTCGGAAAAATGCGTCTTCATAGGATACCCAAAAGAAACTATTGGTTACACCTTCTACCTCAGATCCGAAGGCAAGATCTTTGTTGCCAAGAGTGGTTCCTTTCTAGAGAAAGAGTTTCTCTCGAAAGAAGTAAGTGGGAGGAAAGTAGAGCTTGATGAAGTATTACCTCTTGAACCGGAAAATGGCGCAACTCAAGAAAATGTTCCTGAGGTGCCTGCACCGACTAGAGAGGAAGTTAATGATAATGATCAAGATACTTCTGATCAAGCCCCTACTGAAATTCGAAGGTCCACAAGGACACGTTCCGCACCAGAGTGGTACGGCAACCCTGTCTTGGAAATCATGTTGTTAGACAACGGTGAACCTTCGAACTATGAAGAAGCGATGGCAGGCCCGGATTTCGACAAATGGCTAGAAGCCATGAAATCCGAGATAGGATCCATGTATGAAAATGAAGTATGGACTTTGACTGACTTGCCCGTTGAGCGGTGAGCCATAGAAAATAAATGGATCTTTAAGAGGAAGACAGACGCGGATGGTAATGTGACCATCTATAAAGCTCGGCTTGTCGCTAAGGGTTATCGACAAGTTCAAGGGGTTGACTACGATGAGACTTTCTCACCGGTAGCGAAGCTGAAGTCCGTCCGAATCATGTTAGCAATTGCTGCATTCTACGATTATGAAATATGGCAAATAGACGTCAAAACGGCATTCCTTAATGGTTTCCTTAAGGAAGAATTGTATATGATGCAGCCGGAAGGTTTTGTCGATCCTAAGAATGCTGACAAGGTGTGCAAGCTCCAACGCTCGATTTATGGGCTGGTGCAAGCATCTCGGAGTTGGAACATTCGCTTTGATGAGATGATCAAAGCGTTTGGGTTTACGCAGACTTATGGAGAAGCCTGCGTTTACAAGAAAGTGAGTGAGAGCTCTGTAGCATTTCTCATACTATATGTAGATGACATACTTTTGATGGGAAATGATATAGAACTCTTGGACAGCATCAAGGCCTATTTGAATAAGAGTTTTTCAATGAAGGATCTTGGAGAAGCTGCTTATATATTAGGCATCAAGATCTATAGAGATAGATCAAGACGCCTCATAGGTCTTTCACAAAGCACATACCTTGATAAGATATTGAAGAAGTTCAATATGGATCAATCTAAGAAGGGGTTCTTGCCTGTGTTACAAGGTGTGAAATTGAGCTCAGCTCAATGTCTGACCACGGCAGAAGATATAGAAGAGATGAGTGTCATCCCCTATGCCTCAGCCATAGGTTCTATTATGTATGCCATGCTGTGTACCAGACCTGATGTAAACCTTGCCGTAAGTTTGGTAGGAAGGTACCAAAGTAATCCCGGCAAGGAACACTGGACATCGGTCAAGAATATCCTGAAGTACCTGAAAAGGACAAAGGAAATGTTTCTCGTTTATGGAGGTGACGAAGAGCTCGTCGTAAAGGGTTACGTCGACGCTATCTTCGACACAGATCTGGATGACTCTAAGTCACAAACCGGATACGTGTATATTTTGAATGGTGGGGCAGTAAGCTGGTGCAGTTGCAAGCAGAGCGTCATGGTGGGATCTACATGTGAAGCGGAGTACATGGCAGCCTCGGAGGCAGCACATGAAGCAATATGGGTGAAGGAGTTCATCACCGACCTAGGAGTCATACCCAATGCGTCAGGGCCAATCAAACTCTTCTGTGACAACACTGGAGCTATTGCACTTGCCAAGGAGCCCAGGTTTCACAAGAAGACAAGGCACATCAAGCGTCGCTTCAACTCCATTCGTGAAAATGTTCAAGATGGAGACATAGAGATTTGTAAAGTACATACAGACCTGAATGTAGCAGATCCGTTGACTAAACCTCTCCCTAGAGCAAAACATGATCAACACCAGAATTACATGGGTGTTCGATTCATCACAGAGTAACTAGATTATTGACTCTAGTGCAAGTGGGAGACTGTTGGAAATATGCCCTAGAGGCAATAATAAAATCATTATTATTATATTTCCTTGTTCATGATAATTGTCTTTATTCATGCTATAATTGTGTTATCTGGAAATCGTAATACATGTGTGAATAATAGACACCAACATGTCCCTAGTAAGCCTCTAGTTGACTAGCTCGTTGATCAACAGATAGTCATGATTTCCTGACTATGGACATTGGATGTCATTGATAACGAGATCACATCATTAGGAGAATAATGTGATGGACAAGACCCAATCCTAAACATAGCACAAGATCGTATAGTTCGTTTGCTAGAGTTTTCCAATGTCAAAATATCTTTTCCTTAGACCATGAGATCGTGTAACTCCCTGATACTGTAGGAGTGCTTTGGGTGTGCCAAACGTCACAACGTAACTGGGTGACTATAAAGGTATACTACGGGTATCTCCGAAAGTGTCTGTTGGGTTGACATGGATCAAGACTAGGATTTGTCACTCCGTATGAGGGAGAGGTATCACTGGGCCCACTCGGTAATGCATCATCATAATGAGCTCAAAGTGACCAAGTGTCTGGTCACGGGATCATGCATTACGGTATGAGTAAAGTGACTTGCCGGTAACGAGATTGAACGAGGTATTGGGATACCGACGATCGAATCTCGGGCAAGTAACCTATCGATTGACAAAGGGAATTGCATGCGGGGTTGATTGAATCCTCGACATCGTGGTTCATCCGATGAGATCATCGTGGAGCATGTCGGAGCCAACATGGGTATCCAGATCCCGCTGTTGGTTATTGACCGGAGAGTCATCTCGGTCATGTCTGCTTGTCTCCCGAACCCGTAGGGTCTACACACTTAAGGTTCGGTGACGCTAGGGTTGTGAAGATATGTATATGCAGTTACCCAAATGTTGTTCAGAGTCCCGGATGAGATCCCGGACGTCACGAGGAGTTCCGGAATGGTCTGGAGGTAAAGAACTATATATAGGAAGTGCTGTTTCGGCCATCGGGACAAGTTTCGGGGTCATCGGTATTGTACCGGGACCACCGGAGGAGTCCCGGGGGCCCACAGGGTGGGGCCACCTGCCCCGGGGGGCCACATGGGCTATAGGGGGTGCGCCTTGTCCTATATGGGCCAAGGGCACCAGCCCCTATAGGCCCATGCGCCTAGGGTTTCCACAAGGGAGGAGTCCCACTAGTGGAAGGCACCCCTAGGTGCCTTGGGGGGGAGGGAAACCCACCCTTGGCCGCCGCCCCCTAGGAGATTCCATCTCCTAGGGCCGCCGCCCCCCCTAGCACCCCTATATATAGTGGAGGGGAGGAGGGACTTCATAGACCAGCCACTGGCGCCTCCCTCTCTCCCCGTTACGTCTCTCTCTCTCGTAGTATAGGCGAAGCCCTGCTACTGTGACGCCCTGCATCCACCACCACGCCGTCGTGCTGCTGGATCTTCATCAACCTCTCCTTCCCCCTTGCTGGATCAATAAGGAGGAGACGTCTCCCGTCCCGTACGTGTGTTGAACGCGGAGGTGCCGTCCGTTCGGCGCTTGGTCATCGGTGATTTGGATCACGTCGTGTTCGACTACATCATCCCCGTTCTTTGAACGCTTCCGCTCGCGATCTACAAGGTACGTAGATGCATTCGATGACTCGTTGCTAGATGAACTCCTAGATGGATCTTGGTGAAACGAGTAGGAAATTTTTTGTTTTCTGCAACGTTCCCCAACACCCAGTTGGAAGTGGCCGCGCCTCCACCGAGAGCAGTGCCGCCTCCTCCACCAGCCGCAGCAGAAGACAGGCGCGGTGTTGAAGGGGCACACGCAGCAGATCGACGACCTGAGCAAGGTCGGGGTGATGATCGCGTGGCGGTGCTACGCAACTACCGCAGAGCTAGAGGGCTCTGTTTCAAATGTGGGGAACGCTGGGGCCAGGGCCACCAGTGTGCCGCCACGGTTCAGCTCCAGGTGGTCGAGGAGTTACTGGATTTGCTTCAAGCTGAAGGAGATGATCATCAGGAGCCAGTGGCAGAGGAAGGGCAAGAAGAATAGATCATGTCCATCTCCAAATTGGCAATCACAGGACAAACAACGCCTCGCACGGTTCGTTTGTTAGGGCACATTGACCAGCAAGAGGTGCTTATATTGGTCGACTCGGGTAGCTCTCATAGCTTCATCAGTGAATCAGTAGCAGAGAGTCTGGCCCATCGCATTTGCAAGCTGAAGCCAGTGACAGTCAGAGTGGCAGATGGTGGGAAACTCACTTGTTCCGGATACATTCCAGCATGTCAATGGCAGACACAAAAGCACAAGTTCAGCACTAATTTGCGGGTGCTTTCTTTGGGCTGCTATGACATGGTCATAGGCATGGACTGGTTGGAAAGCTGCGGACCAATGTTGATTGATTGGACTGAAAAAACATTGCAGTTCCACCACCAAGGTCAGCAGATACAGATACAAGGATTACGCCAGGAGGTTCAGCAACCAGCACAGATCTCAATCCAGCAGTTGGGACTCCTGGAACAGACGAATGCGATCGTCGGAGTGGTAATGCTCTGTTTATCAGAGCAAGAGGAACAACAGGAAGCCCTTCCAGCTGCGGTTCAGCGTGTCTTGGACCAGTTCCAAGTGGTGTTTGACGAGCCTATGGGACTGCCCCAACGGAAACCTTTGGATCATGCCATTCCCTTGGTAGCAGGAGCGAAACCAGTGAATCTGAGGCCATATCATTACACTCCGGAGCAGAAAAATGAGATCGAGGCGCAAGTGAAAGAGATGCTAAGATTAGGGCTTATCACACCCAGTGTCAACCCGTTTTCTTCTCCAGTACTCTTAGTTAAAAAGAAGGATTAGACTTGGAGATTCTGCGTCGACTTCCAACACCTCAATGCAATAACCATCAAGTCAAGATACCCAATGCCCGTGATCGATGAGCTCTTGGATGAACTGGCAGGTTCCACTTGGTTCTCAAAGTTGGATCTCAGGGCAGGCTACCATCAGATCAGATTGTTGCCGGAGGACGAGCACAAGACGGCTTTCAAGACCCACCATGGCCACTTTCAGTTTCGGGTGCTGCCGTACGGCGTGACAGGCGGTCCTCCTACCTTCCAGGGTACTATGAACATCGTGCTGTCACCCTTGCTGCGAGAAGGAGTCCTGGTGTTCATGGATGATATCTTCATCCATTCGAGAACCTTGGAAAAACATGTGAGTTTGCTGTCGCAAGTTTTGGGATTGTTGCAACAGAATAGGTTCTACGCCAAGCATTCCAAGTGTGCCTTTGCCCAGCGAAAAATTAGCTACTTGGGGCACGTAATCAGTGAGCAAGGAGTGACAACTGATGACACCAAAGTGTGCAATGTTAGAGACTGGCAAGTACCTGATACAGTGAAGAAGCTCCGTGGCTTCCTCGGATTGGCAGGGTATTACCGTAAGTTCGTCCGAAACTTTGGGATCATCAGTAAGCCGCTCACGGATCTGTTGCGCAAAAATGTGGTGTTTGTTTGGACGCCTACAACGGATGCTGCCTTCAGGGCTATCAAGAAAGCATTGATTGAGGCACCCGTGTTAGCACTGCCGGATTTTTCCAAAACCTTCGTGGTCGAAACTGATGCCAGTGCAACAGGGATCGGAGCAGTGTTGATGCAGGATTCCCACCCAGTAGCCTACCTCAGTCGAGACCTGGCTCCACGCAACTTGGGGCTGTCAGCGTATGAGAAAGAGTGCTTGTCCCTACTCCTGGCTATCGACCATTGGCGACCGTACTTACAGCACGCAGAGTTCGTTGTGCGCACTGACCAAAAAAGTCTTTTGCATCTGACAGACCAACGCTTGAACACACCCATCCAACAGCGAGCATTTACAAAGCTACTCGGGCTGCAGTATGTGATCCAGTACAAAGCGAGTATCTCGAACAGAGTAGCTGACGCCTTGTCAAGAAGAGAATACAGGCATGATACAGAGTTAGCAGCCTTGTCAGTTTGCAAACCAGTGTGGCTGGAGGCAGTGAGAGCAGGGTACCAGGAGGATGTTGCCACAAAAGACTTGCTAGCACGGGTAGCAGTGAACCCAGGTGCCGAGCCTGACTATCAGCTCCAAGGAGGGGTGCTGCGATTCAAAGGACGCATTTGGCTTGGACCAGATATTGACACACAACAACATGTCATCAGGTCGCTACACGACAGCGCCACGGGGGGGCACTCAGGTTTTCATGCAACATATAACCGCATCAAACGCCTGTTCGCTTGGAAGGGAATGAAACAGCAAGTGAAGGAGTTCGTCAAGCAGTGCCTAACCTGTCAACAAGCAAAGACAGAGCGAATCTCACCGGCTGGGTTGCTTCAGCCGCTCCCTATCCCCAAGAGACCCTGGGCTGTGATATCCCTGGACTTCATCGAAGGCTTGCACAAATCAGGTGGATACAACGCTATCCTGATAGTGGTCGACAAATTCTCCAAGTATGCACATTTGGTGCCGCTCAAGCATCCGTTCACGGCCCTGGACATAGCAAAAATTTTCATGCATGAGATTTACAGGCTTCACGGGATGCCATTGGGGATAATCTCAGACAGGGACCGCATCTTCACAAGTCAAGTGTGGCAGGAGCTATTTCGCTTGTGCCGAACTGAACTGAAGATGAGTTCTTCGTACCATCCACAGACGGACGGGCAAACCGAGAGGGTCAACTAGTGCCTGGAGACGTACTTACGTTGCTCAGTTCACTCCTGCCCGGGGAACTGGTCCAAGTGGCTCTCGCTGGCAGAATATTGGTACAACACCAGCTTTCACTCGGCGTTGGGGCGCACTCCATTCGAGGTGATCTACGGGCAACTGCCGCGTGAGTTTGGCATCGATCAGGTGGACAGCAGTACTGTGCCGGACTTGGCAGCGTGGTTGCAGGAGCGTGAGATCTTGCTAGACCACCTGCAACAGCAACTGAAAAAAGCTCAGGACCACATGAAGAAACACGGAGACTGTCACCGTACAGACCGTTCATTTGTGGTGGGCGACGCGGTGTTGTTGAAGCTGCAGCCTTTCATTCAAACTTCAGTGGCGAAGCGGCCGTTTCAGAAGCTGGCCTTCCGCTACTATGGACCGTATATCATTCTGGCCAAAGTGGGTGCAGTGGCGTATCGACTCGACTTGCCAGCTACCAGCAAAATTCACCCAGTGGTGCATGTGTCTCTGCTGAAGAAAGCGGTGGGAGCGACAGTTCCAGTCTCTGCAGAATTACCACCACCTGACTCTGTTTTGCAGGCACCTCACTCTCCTAGCCAAGTGCTAGAATGCAAGATGGTTCGTTTCCACGGCGAGATGAAGCTCCGCACCCTGGTACAGTGGAGTGACCTACCAGCCGAATTGGCTACCTGGGAAGACCCAGAGAAGCTCCAAGAGAAGTTTCCGTCGACACCGCCTTGGGGTCAAGGCGGCTTGCAAGGAGGGGGCAATGTCACGACTGACAGGCGGGCCCTCTTCAAGGAACCAGCACCGATCGGTGGGGTCATCATGGCAGAGACACAGAGTGGCCCCTTGGTCGGGTGAACGCTCCAGCTGGGGCAGTGTGGGTCGGTGGGAGTGTTAAATAGCTAGTGGGGCGTCGATACAAGGCATCGAGAATTATTGTAATCAAATAGACTAAAGAGAGAAGCTGTACTTCTCCTTCCTGGCCTCCCTCCTCTCTAAGAAATCCCCTCCTGCTTCCTCCCTTCTTCGATCTAGATCGGGACCCTAACAGTATTGTGATGGTTCAACGTGATGATGCACGCGTATAGGTATTCGATATGCTTTGCTGCATGGCCGAGGCGGCCGACGTTCGCTGCTTGCGTCATCATGCACTACCAACATGATTGGAGAGGAGCGACTGTGCGGCTTTGTAGTCACTTGAGTCTCAGGTTCAGCCAGGAGATGCCAACATGATTTTGAGGTTGGGACTACTTTTGTACAGGTTCGGGCAGACTTTCAGATCAATTACTGGATGACACACTCAAGCAATCTCTGTCACCGTGGTGATGTAGGCAGCAAGCATGCACGCATGCATGAACCGGATGCCGGTATGCAACTTGCTCTTAATATCCCTTAAATTTGTCTCGGCGTGTTGCGCGGAGGATAACATTGATGACATATCAATGTGCATGTAATGGGGTTCAAGTAAGCAATTTCTATTACGAGAAATCTCTAAGACAAGAACAAACATTGAATTGTATTAAATATAATCGTCTTAAAAAAGAGGTAATAATGTGCATTTTCTTATATTTATAGTCAAACACTTTGTTGCAAGGTAAAGCATCTGTTATTTTATCTTACCAAAAGAGTTTGCATTTGATCTTATATGAACAAAGCATAGTACATATGTCACAACATAAAAATCCAAAAAAAATAAACTGAACATTCGGGGTAGAGGCATCAAGGGTGAGAGACACTTTCCATATATTGTAAGTCGCTTATAATCGTAGCACACAAATTAGCACCATTATTGTGCTAGCAACAGTACAGCAGAAAAAATATGTTCAACA
Organism: Triticum dicoccoides; assembly: GCF_002162155.2. Taxonomy (NCBI): domain Eukaryota; kingdom Viridiplantae; phylum Streptophyta; class Magnoliopsida; order Poales; family Poaceae; genus Triticum; species Triticum dicoccoides. The sequence continues at coordinate 488,113,980 of NC_041389.1, read as the reverse complement.
AACTTGAATTTAATACAAAAATGGCATCATTGACATTTACAGTAAACTCCCTCGATACATAACAAGTGTGGCAACCTTAGTTCAAAACAAAACTCTTATTTTGGATCAGAGGGAGTACTTTTTATTTGTGATATTAATTTTTATTTCACTTAGTTTTAAGGTGGGAAAATCACCATACAGTCATATTTTACAAGAAACAAAGTAATTGTAGACAATTATATTGGTCATTGATTAGAAATTTCTCACACCACGCCTAACTAAAAATTAAACATTTTGACTAAAACATAGCACATAAAACAATTATTATCATGCATGTAGATTGCAGTTGGGAGTAGTGGAAACTCTTTGTCCACGGTCACTAATGGCGAATTATAAAACTGTATAAGGATTTTGAAGGATTTAGATGCATATTAACCAATCATATATAACTCGGAGAATGAACTTTAATGAGAAAAATTGGCTACTCCCCGCTGAAGATTTTAAATTTTTAGAGCCGTTCATGGTTGATAAGCTCCTTTAGAGAACTTGACACACACCACAACTACAAGGCGAACTAAAGAGTTAGTTCTTCCATAGATTGTTTATAACATGTTTTTAAGTGTTTGTTCATCCAAAAACCGATTTATCATCCCTTATTCAAGCGAATTTATGTTACAGAATTTACTAAGCAAGTTCACAATTTCTCACAAGTTTCGTAATGTCCAAATTGGTCAAGTGACAAAATTGCTCACAATTTACACAGTTTTATCAAGCATCACCATCACAGGATATAAATTGAAAACCCAAGCCTGTAGAAAACAAATATGTTGAAACAATTTTACAAGAATATTAATTGTGTGATTAAATAAGTTGATATGTAAGCATTTGTTAATTGCTCTTTAACCATTATATGGATTTGGAGACTCATTATTAAACCATATAAAATCCTAGCCCATGCATCAAACGGTCCACTTTGCTAGTTATTATAAATAACAGCAAGCAAATACTAACAAAAGAAAATGATGCTCCAAGCAAAACACATATCATGTGGTGAATAAATAACTCCAAGTAAAGTTACCGATGAACGAAGACGAAAGAGGGGATGCCTTCCGGGGCATCCCCAAGCTTAGGCTTTTGGTTATCCTTGAATATCTTGGGGTGCCTTGAGCATCCCCAAGCTTAGGCTCTTGCCACTCCTTATTCCATAGTCCATCGAATCTTTACCCAAAACTTGAAAACTCCACAACACAAAACTCAACAGAAAACTCGTAAGCTCCGTTAGTATAAGAAAATAAAACCACCACTTAGGTACTATAATGAACTCATTCTAAATTCATATTGGTGTAATATCTACTGTACTCCAACTTATCTATGGTTCATACCCTTCGATACTACTCATAGATTCATCAAAATAAGCAAACAACACATAGAAAACAGAATCTGTCAAAAACAGAACAGTCTGTAGTAATGTGTATCAAACGTATACTTCTGGAACTCCAAAAATCCAAACAAATTAGGAAGTCCTAGGAAATTTGTGTACCAATCCAGATCAAAAAGTATCAGAACAAACGCACGTTTTTGTGAATTATCAAAACTAATTGACTGGGTGCAAAAGTTTCTGATTTTCAGCAGGATCAACACAACTATCACCGTAAGTTATACTAAAGGTCTTAGTTGGCACTTTATTGAAACAAAAGCTATAAGACATGATTACTACATTAGCATAATCATGTGGACACACAAAAACATTAAGGATAAATATTGGGTTGTCTCCCAACAAGCACTTTTCTTTAATGTCTTTCTAGCTAGGCATGATGATGACAATGATGCTCACCTAAAAGATAAGAATTGAAACATAATGGGAGCATCATGAAGCATATGACTAGCACATTTAAGTCTAACCCACTTCCTATGCATGGGGATTTTGTGAGAAAACAACTTATGGGAACTATAATCAACTAGCATAGGAAGGCAAAACAAGCATAAGTTCAAAACTTGAAGCACATAGAGAGGAAACTTGACATTATTGCAATTCCTACAAGCATATGTTCCTCCCTCATAATAATTTTCAGTAGCATCATGAATGAATTCAACAATATAACCAGCACCTAAAGCAATCTTTTCATTATCTACAAGCATAGCAAATTTACTACTCTCCACATAAGCAAAATTCTTCTTATTCGGAATAGTGGTGGGAGCAAACTCAACAAAATAATTATCATGTGAAGCATAATCCAACTGAAAATTAAAATCATGATGACAAGTTTCATGGTTATCATTATTCTTAATAGCATACAAGTTATCACAATAATCATCATAGATAGCAACTTTGTTCTCATAATCAATTGGAACCTCTTTCGAAATAGTGGATTCATCACTAAATAAAGTCATCACCTCTCCAAATCCACTTTCATCAATAAAATCATCATAAATAGGAGGCATGCTTTCATCATAATAAATATTCTCATCAAAACTTGGGGGGACAAAAATATCATATTCATCAAACATAGCTTCCCCAAGCTTGTGGCTTTGCATATCATTAGCATCATGGATATTCAAGGAATTCATACTAACAACATTGCAATCATGCTCATCACACAAAGATTTAGTGCCAAACATTCTAATGCATTCTTCTTCTAGCACTTGAGCACAATTTTCCTTTCCATCATTCTCACAAAAGATATTAAAAAGATGAAGCGTATGAGACAAACTTAATTCCATTTTTAGTTTTCTTTTATAGACTAAACTAGTGATAAAACAAGAAACAAAAATATTCGATTGCAAGATCTAAAGATATACCTTCAAGCACTCACCTCCCCGGCAACGGCGCCAGAAAAGAGCTTGATTTCTACTACACAACCTTCTTCTTGTAGACATTGTTGGGCTTGCAAGTGCACAGGTTTGTAGGATAGTAGCAAATTTCCCTCAAGTGGATGACCTAAGGTTTATCAATCCGTGGGAGGCGTAGGATGAAGATGGTCTCTCTCAAACAACCCTGCAACCAAATAACAGAAAGTCTCTTGTGTCCCCAACACACCCAATAAAATTGTAAATTGTATAGGTGCACTAGTTCGGCGAAGAGATGGTGATACAAGTGCAATATGGATAGTAGATATAGGTTTTTGTAATCTGAAAATAGAAAAACAGAAAGATAACTAATGATAAAAGTGAGCGTAAACGGTATTGCAATGGTAGGAAACAAGGCATAGGGTTCATACTTTCACTAGTGCAAGTTCTCTCAACAATAATAACATAATTGGATCACATAACTATCCCTGACATGCAACAAAGAGTCACCCCAAAGCCACTAATAGCGGAGAACAAACGAAGAGATTGGTAGGGTACGAAACCACCTCAAAGTTATCCTTTCTCTTCTATCTATTCAAGAGTCCATAGTAAAATAACACGAAGCTATTCTTTCCGTTCAATCTATCATAGAGTTCGTAATATAATAATACCTTAAGACACAAATAAACCAAATCCCTAATGTCACCTAGATACTCCATTGTCACCTCAAGTATCCGTGGGCATGATTATACGATATGCATCACACAATCTTAGATTCATCTATTCAACCAACACAAAGTACTTCAAAGAGTGCCCCAAAGTTTCTATAGGAGAGTCAAGACAAAAATGTGTGCCAACCCTTATGCATAGGTTCATGGGCGGAACCCGCAAGTTGATCACCTAAACATACATCAAGTGGATCATGTGATATCCCATTGTCACCATAGATAAGCACAGCAAGACATACATCAAGTGTTCTCAAATCCTTAAAGACTCAATCCGACAAGATAACTTCAAAGGGAAAACTCAATTCATCACAAGAGAGTAGAGGGGGAGAAACATCATAAGATCCAACTATAATAGCAAAGCTCGCGATACATCAAGATCATGCCATAGAGAGAACACGAGAGAGAGAGAGATCAAACACATAGCTACTGGTACATACCCTCAGCCCCGAGGGTGAACTACTCCCTCCTCGTCATGGAGAGCGCCAGGATGATGAAGATGGCCACCGGTGATGGATTCCCCCTCCGGCAGGGTGCCAAAACGGGCTCCCGAGAGGTTTTTGGTGGCCATAGAGGCTTGCGGTGGCGGAACTCCCGATCTATCTTTGTCTTTGATGTTTTTAGGGTACGTGGGCTTATATAGGCGAAAGAAGTCAGTCGGGGAGCCTCGAGGGGCCCACGAGAGTGGAGGGCACGCCCTCTATCTCGTGGCTTCCTCGATGGTTCCCCGGCTTGCACTCCAAGTTTCCTGGATCACGTTCGTTCCAAAAATCACGCCGCCGAAGGTTTCATTCCGTTTGGACTCCGTTTGATATTCCTTTTCTTCAAAATACTAAAACAGGCAATAAAACAACAATATGGGTTGGGCCTCCGGTTAATAGGTTAGTCCCAAAAGTAATATAAAAGTGTATAATAAAGCCCATAAACATTCAAAACATATAATAAAATAGCATGAATGCTTCATAAATTATAGATACGTTGGAGACGTATCAACTACTAATAGCAAGACTTCACCCATGTCCTCAGGAACAAACGTAACTACTCACAAAGCATATTCATGTTCATAATCAGAGGAGTAATAATATGCATTAAGGATCTGAACATATGATCTTCCACCAAGTAAACCAATTAGCATCAACTACAAGGAGTGATCAACACTACTAGCAACCCACAGGTACCAATTTGTGGTTTGGATACAAGATTTGATACAAGATATGAACTAGGGTTTTGAGAGGAGATGGTGCTGGTGAAGATGTTGATGGAGATTGACCCCCTCCAGATAAGAGGATCGTTGGTGATGACGATGGTGATGATTTCCCCCTCCCGGAGGGAAGTGTCCCCGGCAGAACAGCTCCGACGGAGCCCTAGATTGGTTCCGCCTCGTGGCGGCGGAGTTTCGTCCCGTAAGTTTGCCCATGATTTTTTCCAGGATAAAAGCCCTCATATAGCAGAAGATGGACACCGAAGGGCCACCAGGGGGCCCAGGAGACAGGGGGCACGTCCAGTAGGGGTGGGCGCGCCCCCCACCCTCCTGGCCAGGGTGTGGGCTCCCTAAGGTATTTCTTTCGCTCAATAATTCTTATTAATTCCGAAAACAGGTTTCGTGGAGTTTCAGGATTTTTGGAGCAGTGCAGAATAGGTTTCCAATGTTTGCTCCTTTTCCAGCCAGAATTCCAGCTGCCGGCATCCCCCCTCTTCATGGTAAACCTTGTAAAATAAGAGAGAATAGCCATAAGTATTGAGATATAATGTGTAATAACAGCCCATAATGCAATAAATATTGATATAAAAGCATGATGCAAAATGGACGTATCAACTCCCCCAAGCTTTGACCTCGCTTGTCCTCAAGCAGAAGCCGAAATCGAAAAATATGTCCACATGTTTAGAGATAGAGGTGTCGATAAAAATAAAATACGGACACGAGGGCATCATGATCATTCTTATAACAACAACATATACAGATTTTGTCATATGATTTATTATACTCAAGTAACAATCAATTCACAATGTCAAGCATGGTTCAGAAACTTCATTGAGAACTAACAAACTATAATCTCAGCCATTGAAGCAATTGCAATTTATCATAACATCAGAAAGAATCAAGAATAGAGCTTTTTAGCAAGTCCACATACTCAACTATCATGTAGTCTTCTACAATTGCTAACACTCATGCAATACTTGTGGTTATGGAGTTTCAGCCGGACACTGAGAAAGATAGGGGCTTATTGTGTTGCCTCCCAACGTATTCACCTTTAGGTGATGTCAACAATAATAACCCATGCTAACTTACATCCAATTGGATATATGTATCATGATCTTTCAAACATGAGGAGCTTGCCAAAGGATAAAATGAAAAAGGGAAAGGTGAAGATCACCTTGACTCAAGCATAAAGTAAAAACATAAAGTAAAAGATAGGCCCTTCTCAGAGGGAAGCAAAGGTTGTCATATGTGTTTAGGGTTGGATGCACAAAATATTAATGCAAAAGAACGTCACTTTATATTGCCCCTTGTATGTGGCCCTTTATTATGCAGTCTGTCGCTTTTATTGCTTCCACAACAAGATCGTATAAAGCTTATTTTCTCTGCACTAATAAGTCATACATATTTAGATAGCAATTTTTATTGCCTACAACATGACAACTTACTTGAAGGATCTTACTCAATCCATAGGTAGGTATGGTGGACTCTCATGGCAAAACTGAGTTTAAGGATATGTGGAAGCACAAGTAGTATCTCTATTTGGTGCAAGGAATTTGGTTAGCATGAAGGGGAAAGGCAAGCTCAACATGTTTGGAAGGTCAATGACAATATACTTTAACTGAGATGTGAGAAAACATAAACCATTACGTTGTCTTCCTTGTCCAACGTCAACTCTTTTAGCATGTCATACTTAATGAGTGCTCCCAATCATAAAAGATGTCCAAGATAGTATATGTGTATGTGAACCTCTCTTTCCTTATCATTTCCTATTAATTGCAACGATGACCAAAACTACATTTATCAACTCTCAACAACTTTTATGCCTCATACTTTCTATGTGTGAAGTCATCACTAACCATAAGATCAATATGAACTCTTCTGTTCTTTCTACTTTCTCAAGATCATAGCAACATAGCAAAGCCCTTGACTCAACACTAATCTTTATTATAGATAGCTCACGGACTCGATTACATATAGAGATCACAAAGGAAAACTCAAAACTACTTGATATCAAAACTTCAATCTACTAGATCAAGATACTACTAAAGTGATCGAACTAAATAAAATGGTAAAGATAGGAGTGTGATGGTGATACGATACTGGGGCACCTCCCCCAAGCTTGGCAGTTGCCAAGGGGAGTGCCCATACCCATGTGATTATGTCTCCTTCTTCACGGTTGGTGTTATGATCTTCTTGGCAATGATGCCCTTCAGGATACGATTCTCCTCCTCGAGCTTATTGATTTGTTGTTTGAGGTCCATAACTTCTTTGCGGAGCTTGCCCGTAACAGCTAAAGCTCCCTTTACCCAAGGATGCTGCATAGCTTCTGGAGAACAAGTGACGCTCTTTTTAATATTTTCATAAGAAAGAAATCTAAAGTTGGAAGGGATGACCGAATTTGGAATAGCCAAGCTCTGTAGTTCCCCCATCATGAATTCTTCTTGGAGATGAGAGGTGACTTCTTGATCTTCCTCCAAGGCATCTATTCTTTTCAAGTCGGCCTCCATCTCATCCTATGTTGATGGTCCAAAGTGATAAGCATCACTATTTGCTGCTGGACCTGGTGTCGGGTGAGACACCCAGCTCTCCCCGACTGACTCTTGAGAAGACATCTTGCTCTTAATCTACAACAGGAACAGCTCAAAACGAAAACAGAGGATATTTGTGTGATACGGTGGTCAAAACCTTCGGGAGTTTATATAATGAATTTTTACCAACCAAAATACATAACGTGCAAGAAAGCGGAGTCCGGGAGGCACACGAGGTGTCCACGAGACAGGGGGGCGCCCAGTAAGGGTGGGCGCGCCCTCCACTCTCGTGGGGGCCTCGTGTCCCTCTCGGACTACTTCTTTCTTCCGAAAAATTCTTAAATATTCCAAAAGTGATAAAAATTGCCACTAGAATTGTTTTGGAGTCGGTTTACTTACTGTACCACATAGCTATTCCTTTTCGGAGTCTGAAACATTCTGGAAAGTGTCCCTTATGTATTCCTCCGGGGTTATGGTTTCAATAATATTAGTTTCAACATTGATAGGATTACCTGAAATATAATGTTTAATTCTTTGACTGTTGACCACCCTCGGACTTGTGCCTTCGAAGTTGTTGATTTTTATGGCATCAGAACGATAGACCTCGCCGATAACGTAAGGACCTTCTCATTTAGAGAGAAGTTTTGCTACAAAAAATCTTAAACAAGAGTTGAATAATAACACATAATCACCTACGTTAAACTCACGCTTTTGTATCCTTTTGTCATGCCAGCGTTTGACTTTTTCTTTGAATAGCTTGGCATTCTCATAGGCTTGGGTTCTCCATTCATCAAGTGAGCTAATATCAAATAACCACTTCTCACCGGCAAGTTTGAAGCCATAGTTGAGCTCTTTAATAGCCCAATATGCTTTATGTTCAAGTTCAGGAGGTAAATGACATGCTTTTCCATAAACCATCTTATATGGAGACATACCCATAGGATTTTTCTATGCAGTTCCATAGGCCCATAATGCATCATCAAGTTTTTTGGACCAATTCTTTCTAGATCTATTGACAGTCTTTTGCAAAATTAATTTGAGCTCTCTATTGCTCAACTCTACTTGACCACTAGACTGCGGATGATAAGGAGATGCGATTATATGATTAACATCATACTTAGCAAGCATCTTACGGAAAGCACCATGAATAAAATGTGAACCACCATTAGTCATAAGATATCTAGGGACTCCAAACCTCGGAAAAATAACTTCTTTAAGCATTTTAATAGAAGTGTTATGATCAGCACTACTAGTTGGAATAGCTTCTACCCACTTAGTAACGTAATCAACAACAACTAAAATATGAGTGTAACCTTTAGAGGCAGGAAAAGGTCCCATATAATCAAAGCCCCAAACATCAAATGGTTCAATAACAAGAGAATAATTCATAGGCATTTCTTGACGTCTACTAATATTACCAATTCTTTGACATTCATCACAATATAAGACAAACTTACGAGCATCTTTGAAGAGAGTAGGCCAATAAAAACCAGATTGCAATACCTTGTGTGCAGTTCTATCTCCAGCGTGGTGTCCTCCAATAGGATTCAGAGTGACACTTGCGTAGGATCTGTTCCTGTTCATGCTCAGGTACACAACATCTAATAACACCATCTACTCCCTCTTTATAAAGGTGTGGGTCATCCCAGAAGTAATGTCTTAAATCATAAAAGAACTTTTTCTTTTGTTGGTATGTGAAACTAGGAGGTATAAATTTAGCAACAATGTAATTAGCATAATCAGCATACCAAGGAGCAGTGCGAGAAGCATTAACGACCACTAATTTTTCATCAGGAAAGCTATCATGAATAGGCAGTGGGTCATCAAGAACATTCTCTAACCTAGACAAGTTGTCTACAACGGGGTTCTCAGCTCCCTTCCTATCAATAATATGCAAATCAAATTCTTGGAGCAAGAGAACCCATCTAAGGAGTCCAGGCTTAGCATCTTTCTTTTCCATAAGATATTTGATAGCAGCATGATCAGTGTGAATAGTAACTTTGGAATCAACAATATATGGTCTAAACTTATCACATGCAAACACAACTGCTAAGAATTCCTTTTTAGTAGTAGCATAATTTCTCTGGGCAGTATCAAGAGTCTTACTAGCATACTGGATAACATTCAATTTCTTATCAACTCTTTGCCCTAGAACATCACCTACAGCATAATCACTAGCATCACACATAATTTCAAAGGGTAAATTCCAATCAGGCGGCTGAACAATAGGTGTAGTGATCAAAGCTTTCTTAAGTATTTCAAATGCTTCTACACAATCATCATCAAAGACAAAAGGAATATCTTTTTGCAATAAATTAGTCAGAGGCCTAGAGATTTTAGAAAAGTCCTTAATGAACCTCCTATAAAAATCGGCATGACCAAGGAAACTTCTTATACCTTTTATGTCCTTGGGACATGACATCTTTTCAATAGCATCAACTTTGGTTTTATCAACTTCAATACCTCTCTCGAAAATCTTATGCCCCAAGACAATGCCTTCATTAACCATAAAGTGGCACTATTCCCAATTCAAGACGAGACTAGTGTCTTCGCATCTCTGCAAAACTCGATCAAGGTTGCTCAAGCAATCATCAAAAGAGGATCCATAAACGGAGAAATCATCCATGAATACCTCACAAATCTTTTCACAAAAGTCAGAGAATATAGCCATCATGCATCTTTGAAATGTAGCAGGTGCATTAATAAACCAAAAGGCATACGTCTATAAGCAAAAGTACCGAAATGGCAAGTAAAAGTAGTTTTAGATTGATCCTTAGCTGACACAGGTATTTGAGAGAAACCAGAATAACCATCTAGAAAGCAGAAATGAGTGTGTTTGGATAGTCTTTCTAGCATTTGATCAATAAAAGGTAAAGGGTAATGATATTTCTTAGTAGCTTTATTTAATTTACTGAAATCAATTACCATTCTATAACCTGTAATAATTCTTTGCGGGATCAATTCATCTTTATCATTAGGAACAACGGTAATACCTCCCTTTTTAGGAACACAGTGGACAGGGCTTACCCATTCACTATCAGCAACGGGATAAATTATACCCGCTTCAAGGAGCTTTAGTATCTCCTTTCTTACCACTTCTTTCATCTTGGGATTCAGTCGTTGTTGAGGATCTCTAACTGGTTTAGCATCGGCCTCCAAATTAATTTTGTGTTGGCATAACATGGGACTAATGCCCTTAAGAACATCCAGAGTATATCCAATAGCAGCGTGGTGCTTCTTCAGAGTTTTCAATAATCTTTCTTCTTCTTGCTCTGAAAGGTTATCACTAATAATAACATGATATATTTTCTTTTCATCACGATAAGCATACTTAAGATTATCAGGTAATGGTTTGAGTTCGAACACGGGATCACCCTTGGGTGGAGGGGGATCCCCAAGAATTTCAACGGGAAGGTTGTCTTTCAGCATAGGTTCCTGTTTAAGGAACACTTCATCTATTTCCCTTCTTTCCTTCATAAACATATCATTTACATGGTCAAGCAAATATTGTTCTAACGGATCAGTAGGAGGTACGGCAATGGAAGCAAGACCAATAATATCATCCTTACTAGGTGATTGTCTATCACAAGGTTGTCTGTGAAACTTAGCAAAATTAAACTCATGAGACATACCTTCTAAGCCAATTGTAACAATATCCTTTTCGCAATCAATCCTAGCATTAACTGTATTCAAGAAGGGTCTACCAAAAATAATGGGACAAAAATCATCTAGTGGGGAACCCAGAACAAGAAAATCAGCAGGATATTTAACCTTCCCACACAAGACTTCAACATCTCTAACTATCCCAACTAGTTTAATGGTATCCCTATTAGCAAGCTTAATAGTAACATCAATGTCTTCCAATTCAATGGGTTCAATGTCGTGCATAATTTCTTTATATAAATCATAGGGTATCGCACTAGCACTAGCACCCATATCACATAAGCCATGATAACAATGATCTCCTATTTTAACGGAAATAATAGGCATGCCTACCACATGTCTATGTATCTTAGTATCTGGTCTAGCAATATTAGCAGTCTCACCACAGAAATAAATAACATGCCCATCTAAATCATCATCCAAGAGATCTTTAACCATAGCAATACTAGGTTCAACTTTGATTTGCTCAGGAGGTGTATAAGTCCTAGTATTACTCTTACAAACAACAGTCGAAGTTTTAGCATAATCCTTTATCCTAACAGGAAAAGGAGGTTTCTCAACATAAGTAGTAGGAACAATAGGATCACTATAAGTGACAGTCTTTTCTTCAACTGTAATAGGTGCAACTACCTTTACTTCAATGGGAGGATTATATTTAAACCACTTTTCTTTAGGGAGATCAATGCGAGTAGCAAAAGATTCACAGAAAGAAGCTACTATCTCAGAGTCAAGTCCATACTTAGCGCTAAATCCACGAAAAGCATCGGTATCCATAAAAGATTTAACACAATCGAACTTAGGTGTCATACCTGACTCCTTACCATCGTCGGAACCCCAATCTTCAGAGTTGTATTTAATTATTTACAATAAGTCCCATTTAAAATCAATAGTCTTCAGCATATAAGAACCAACACAGGAAGTATCGAGCAGGTTGCGATCATTGAGAGAAAGCCGAGCATAATTTTTTTGAATAATCATTTCTCTAGAGAGCTCATGATTGAGGCATGAATATAACATTGACTTAAGCCTCCCCCAATCTTGAGCGATGGTTTCTCCTTCGCGAGGCCAAAAATTATATATGTAATTACGATCATGATGAACAAGATCCATAGGATAGAACTTCTTGTGAAATTCCAACTTCAATCATTTATAATTCCAAGATCTCGTATCATCACATAGCCTATACCATGTCAATGCATCTCCCTTCAAAGGTAAAAAGAAGACCTTCCTTTTGACAACATCATCAGGAATACCTGCAAGCTTAAATAATCCACAAACTTCATCCACAAAGATAAGGTGTAAATCGGGATGCAATGTTCCATCTCCTGCAAATGGATTAGCTAGAAGTTTATCTATCATACTTGAAGGAATCTCAAAGTAAATATTTTCAAAAGTTCAGTAGGGGGAGGAGAAACTCTTTGCTCTTCTGGTTGGGGTGAAGATACCCCGAACAATCCCCTCAAAGGATTAGTTTCCATAGTGACAAGTAACCGAAAATTTCAGGACACTATATAAATGTTTCCTTACCAAGTTCCACTCACCAAAAGCGCTACACTCCCCGGCAACGGCACCAGAAAAGAGTCTTGATGACCACAAGTGTAGGGGATCTATCTTAGTCCTTTCGATAAGTAAGAGTGTCGAACCCAACGAGGAGCAGAAGGAAATGATAAGCAATTTTCAGTAAGGTTTTCTCTGCAAGCACTGAAATTGTAGGTGATAGATAGTTTTGTGATAAGATAAATTGTAACGAGTAACAAGCAATGAAAGTAAATAAAGTGCAGCAAGGTGGCCCAATCCTTTTTGTAGCAAAGGATAAGCCTGGACAATTTCTTATAATGAGAAAGGAGCTCCCGAGGACACATGGGAATTATCGTCAAGCTAGTTTTCATCACGCTCATATGATTCGTGTTTGGTACTTTGATAATTTGATATGTGGGTGGACCGGTGCTTGGGTAATGCCCTTACTTGGACAAGCATCCCACTTATGATTAATCCCTATTGCAAGCGTCCGCAACTACAAAAGAAGTATTAAGGTAAACCTAACCACAACATTAAACATATGGATCCAAATCAGCACCTAACGAAGCAACACATAAACTAGGGTTTAAGCTTCTGTCACTCTAGCAACCCATCATCTACTTATTACTTCCCCATGCCTTCCTCTAGGCCCAAATAATGGTGAAGTGTCATGTAGTCGACGTTCACATAACACCACTAGAGGAAAGACAACATACATCTCATCAAAATATCGAACGAATACCAAATTCACATGACTACTAATAGCAAGACTTCACCCATGTTCTCAAGAACAAACGTAACTACTCACAAAGCATATTCATGTTCATAATCAGAGGAGTAATAATATGCATTATGGATCTGAACATATGATCTTCCACCAAGTAAACCAATTAGCATCAACTACAAGGAGTAATCAACACTACTAGCAACCCATAGGTACCAATTTGTGGTTTGGATACAAGATTGGATACAAGAGATGAACTAGGGTTTTGAGAGCAGATGGTGCTGGTGAAGATGTTGATGGAAATTAACCCCCTCCCGATGAGAGGATCGTTGGTCACTACAAGAAAGTTGTTAATCTGTGACAGTCGCTATCCGTCACAGACGTGACAAAAACTGTCAAGCATGGCTTCCCATGACGATCCTACAATCCGTCATGTATATCGCGTCATAATTTGCCAACCCGTCCATCCTTGACAGATTTTGGTTTCCTTCATGATCCATGACGGTCTTTCTCCGTCATCGATCTGCCCCTAGGCCCGTTCGGCCCGCCCCAGGCCCGATCCCCTGTGACGGACTGTTCCGTCATGGATTTACATGACGTGTAGTAAGATGAGTCCCATGTGGCGCCAACGTGGGTCTGACGTGGCGCCAATGCTGGTCTGACATGGCGCCAGAGTGGGTCTGACGTGGCGCCAGCGTGGGTATGACGTGGCGTCGTGCAAGCCCATGTAGCATTCGGCCCAATATGGTCTGGCCCATTTATTTTTGTATGGCCAGGCCTATTAGCCCATTTTACCGTAGCCTGGTTGGCCCGTTTGTTTTGGGTTGACCCATTTCTACTTGTTCAATATTCACATCAGCCCATCAAAATTACAGGCCACTCATGTTTTTTGTTTAACCACAAAGTTCGTTTCCAGGCCCACTTCGTCTGGCCCGTTAGTGTTTATTCAACCTGGCCCGTCCCATTTTTGTTTTTACGCACAATGTGTGCTAACATTGAGCTTACATATCAAGATCCACTAACATCAGAAGACAAAGGCACAAAATCACAAAGATAGAAAAAAGACACAGCATCAGAAAGCACAAGTAACATTGGGCTTACATCTCCACATGCACTGAACATGGAGCAGCAAAATGCAACAAGTTTGCTTCCAACAGTGTGCAGTTTGCACAACAAAAGAATTACAAAATAAGAAGGTTGGTTCCAGCGGTATATTACATTCACATGGCTTCCATGCATCAAGTAGAGAAAGACACTGATCTTGGACTCAAACAACTTACCCTTGAGCTGATCTTGGTTGCAACTAACTTAGCAAAAAGTCTAGTTTTGCATCCACCGTAGCTTGCTTCTTCCTGTTCTCCTCATCCCTCTTCATGTGCTCCTCGTCTTGCCTGATCCTTGCTTCTTCGGACTCCTTCAACAGCTTGGTCAAGGTGTCAACACGTGCCCGAAGCTCGACATTGTCCCTCTTCTCCGTTGCCACTTCTGCACTGGATCTCGCATGGACATGCTGGATCCCCACATGCTGAAGAAACCTTGTCTTCTTAGTGTGCTTAGCAAGCACTTCAGCTACAGCCTCGGTTGCAGAGTTTGATTCCTGACCATCTTCTGTAGGTTGAGAGGCCTTGTTTTCCATCTCAGTCTAGCAATGCAAGCAACAATCATGGTTATAAGACGGCTTAAGCACAAGTAGAGAAGACGGCAGCAACAAGCTTACATATATCGTCTTTGTAAGGAAAGCTATCATGTATCCTTTACAACTAGACATTTGTGATAACAGTTAGACTAATCTTTTTTCTGTGTGGAGGTGATTCAGGCTATTCATATATACTATCATCTACATCAAAGTGGACTATTTCCTGAATTAACTACAAGTGAGTAATGTTTAAGTCAAATTATTTCTGGAAGTAAATATCTAAAATATACATACTAAAAGATAAGACAATATATATATAAAAGATAAGACATTGAGGATGGCCAAAATTGCAAAATACAGGGCATGTTTTTCAATCGCTTCAAATCATACCAGTTGTCTGAAAAAGGGTACAATCATACAGGATAGACTATTACAAGATAGTTAAGTGAACATGTTAACATTTTCAATTAAGATACGCCGACATTTGATTATCAGTTTTCAATCAGGTAAAGTGACTCAAACCGTATTAGTTCTAGCCATGCAGAAAGGTAAAAATTGATGGTTGGTAGTCTTTTGAAGCTGACTTACAATTGTAGCTTGCACGACATCAGTGTAGCTTTTCTTTTTCTTGCTGTAGTGACACTCCTTGAACAAATCCAATGTAGTGGGTTCTTTATCTTTGTATTTGTCGCCCTGGAAACAACAAATATGAAGGCAAGGGAGCATCGTACACAGTTACTACATGGACGCAATAGTTTACATGAACCTTTGGTCATGAATATTTCTCATGACAATGCACATCCAGAGCCACTTGTTTGACTTACCAGATTATCACAATGCACAGGATAGCTGCGCGCGCCAGTAGTTTGGTGAAACTTAACTTGAGCTTGATTATTTTTGTTAATTTCACATATCCCCTACATCAATAGACCGACTACATGTAAGGCACACTTTCTAGATTAGCATATAGAAGGCGAGAGATTGGTCTCGAGGAAGAAACATACCATCTTTTTGGGATCCTTCCAGCTTTCCACCATCTCATTCCACTGCTCATCAGTCATCGAGGGGACAGGAGAAGTTCCCGTCACCAAATGGAGTGGGTGAGGGTCAAAAAACACTTTCTTGAGCCTATATCGTTGTTGGCGAGTCGCACGTTTCAGCATTTTAGTACAAGCCTTCCTAACTGGCACAACATCTACGTTCATCTGAAACTTGTTCTACTCTGATGAAAAAACATGTGTAAGTATCATGATTGCACATAATTAACACAATAGCACAAAATTGATAGGTTGATAGCCATTAGGGGGAGAAAGGCCTGGACTATGTACTTACACCAACTTTTCCTATGAAGTTCCTGAAGATCCCATCTCGTACATGTCCATCTGGATCCTTGTAATCCTTCTAGCGCTTAAACACAGGCATATGGTGTATGACTGTGACGTTGCATTCAGTTGCAAACTTTGCAGCAAGAAGAGGTGCCTCTGGCCTTATCCTCCCTTCTGGAATGACAAGCGGTAGTTTGCGGGGCGGCGAGGCGCAGGCGGTGGTGGCTGGCGGTTCGGCCGGTGGTCCATGGGGCGGTTGGAAGAAGATTCTCCGGGAGGGTTAAGTTAGCAACAATATGTGACCCAAATCGAGACTTCAGTCAACTCGCACCCAGCCAGTCCCTTAGTTTCTAAACTATGAGCGAGGGAATACCAACTCTACTAAACTTGGTTACACGCGCACCTTCTGAAGTCACCATGACACTTGGTGCCGAAAATGTGATTTTGATGATCGCATGGACGAAGAATGTATGGTGCAACTTTGATTAATACTGTGGTGATTGTGGTAGTTGTCAATGTGCAAAGCCTTTGTTCATCTCCATCTGAGTTGATCTCCATGCCAAACTTTGTTCTTTCTATCATCGAAACGAAGGACTTTATTGATTGGGTCATCTCCATCCGAGTTGATCTCCATGCCGAACTTTGTTCTTTGTATCATCGAAATGAACAACTTTATTGACTGGGTCATCTTCATCCGAGTTGATCTCCATGCCGAACTTTGTTCTTTGTATCATCGAAACGAACAACTTTATTGATTGAGTCATCTCCATCCGAGTTGATCTCCATGCCGAACTTTGTTCTTTGTATCATCGAAACGAACACCTTTATTGATTGGGTCATCTCCACCTGATTTGATCTCCATGCCGAGCTTTGTTCTCTGTATCATCGAAACGAACAACTTTATTGATTGGCTCATCTCCATCCGAGTTGGTCGGCATGGGCTCCGGAGTGGATGGACGGGGAGCTCGTGAATGGAGCGCATGCTCTTAGAAGCTTTCCAAGGAGCCATGCCCGGAGTTGAGGAGCCACACCCAGAGTTGAGGAAGACGGGTACCTTCAAAGAAGACGGGTACCTACACTACTTAAGTAGCTTAAAAATGCAACCAAATTCATATAGAAATATCAATTCAATTTTTTAACTAATCAAGTCATTTTGCAGTTTAAAAGAAATATAAGTTGAAATAAAAAAACGAGTAATCAGGTTGTTTGGATTTTGTAGTTTAAAAGAAATATCGGTTGAAAGAAAAAAATAAAGTAATCAGGTCGACAAAAATATCGGTTGAAAGTTGCAGTTATTCAAAGTTGGTCAACAAAAATTCATTCAAAGAGAAAAATACAGATACCACGTCGATCACATATTTCAGAAATACGCTATCCATTATACCTGTTTCTACCCGTGTGGTAGAGCGCGTGCAAGGGGGAAGGGCTCGCGCGATGGATCAGCCACCGCGTCTGGTCTCTCGCGTGATGGACCAGTCAGCGCGTCTGGTGGCTAGCGCGAGATCTCCTTCCGTCTCTTCTTTCCTTCCTTTTCTTTCTTTCTTTTCTCTCTCAGGTCCTCACGATCCCTCTTTCCCCATGATGGATCAGCGCTACCCTCTCTCTGTTTCCTTCGATCCCTATTTCCCCACAATCCGGTGCCCTTTTCCTTCTATCCTTCTCACGTGTTGTAGGGGCAGGTGGGATGAGACCTTGGCGTCTGGGGGGTTGGACGGTGCCGGACCCTGGGCCGTGGGCGTTGCACCGGCCGGCATGTCAGAGCAGCTCGCGTTGGCTCCGGCAGGAGGGAAATGATCGCGGGGGTGGGGAGAGAGATACATGTGAGAGGGGTGGGCGAGTAGGGGCCTGAGTCGCTCGTGGCGCTGCCATAAACGCACAGAGCACCATTACTGCATGCCGGGTCACTGGTCACCACGCGCTCTCCCTCTCCGTGCATTAGTTGAAGAAACCAACCGTGTCACAGTGTGCTTCTATGCTCAATTAGGGTATACAAAGAAGCTAAACATTAATGGCTAAGGATAGGTGCACTGTTTGGATTAAAATCAGTTTCTGCGGCAAACTTTGATGCCCGATGCATTGGGCTTCCATAGGGTACTTTGTCCAGAGGTTTTGGGTAGATGGTCAGGGTAGTAAGGAGTGTCATTCTACCAAGTTACACGACCAGCACTGTTGGCTAGCTTGGGGTCGCTTCACAAAGGTCTAAAATGACCGGAATTGTGTTTGGGAAGATAGCATCTAAACTAGATACAAGGAACTTGATTTTAGGACATATTATGAACATACATGAGCCATATGAATTTCAGGAATAATTTGTGAACTTGAATAGCCAATTGACAACACACATATGCCATCCTCACAACATCTGGTACAGAGATAATATATTGTTAGGCATACAAGAAGGATTACAACCACAACGATTTCGTTAACACACTGACGCGGTTACGGATCACAGCAGGGATCAGCAGTCATTGGCCTATCAACGCAAACAAAATAAAACTCCAGATACTGCCATTAGATGACAGTATTACAGAGCCAAAAAGCACTATACAGACCAACTTAAGCTTGCAGCACAACGTTTTTTCAGCATCTCCTTCTCAGCCTTGTCAGCAATGCCTGTCAAATATTTCAAAATTAGAAGTCCATTCAAACTGTAGATATTCAAAAGAGACGTTGTACTGAACTGAACAAACATGTAGTGCATAAACATCTCAGACTCCCATGTACTATGCTGAACAAATCATATGTATCAGTGAGAAGAAAAACAGCTCACTCTATCCTGTACTATACTGAACAAGCATGTAGTGTGTAAACAGCAACAAGATATTGCAGTAGCAAAGATAAAAATTATCATGTAGTGTGTAAACAGCAAGAAAATATTGCAATAGCAAAGACAAAAATTATGCAACACGAAAGAGACCAAGAGAAAAAAATATTGTCATCCACATCATACAGGTTTTGCAAAGAATATAGTACACTGGAAGAAGAATGGAGATAGTACCTTCTACATTAAAACATCTACTCGTCATCGCTGTCGACATCCATTGTGGCACCTCCTTCGTTTTCACTGCAATACTCCAAACCTATATCATCTTCTTCATCTTCGTCGCCACCTTCATACACTTTTGTGGTTTTATCTTTCATCAAACGGGCAACAACATCAGCTTCAAAAGTAATGCCTTGCTCATCATCTCTATGCAAAGGCTTCTCGGATGTAAGGTCAGAAACTGATGTTCTCCTACCCTCCTCTTCACAACACTCGTCCGCTTGATATGCAGGAGCACTAAAAGGTACACCCTCAGTTTCACTAATATTGAACAGATGCCTATGGTCGAATGTTTGGACAACTTGCCAATTTTTCCCATACTTCGTGTCTGGCAAATAAAAGACCTTACTAGCCTGAGTAGCCAGAATCAAAGAATCGTCCTTGTGCCACCAACTTCCAACATGTATGCTTTTGAAAAAACCATCATTTTTAAGTTCAGTCTTCTTTCCATCAAGTTTAAACCAGTCACATTTAAACAAAACAACTAACCTATCATCCAAGTTATAATCTAACTGAATGATCTCTTTCAAGGTTCCATAAAAATCTATGACCTTATGGTTATGTTCGCCTTCGGTCATGACTCCACTGTTCTGTGTCCTCTTGTTGCTATCACAGGCAACAGTGTTAAATCTAATCCCATTCACTATGCACGATGAGAATTTCCGGACTCTCCGATCAGGACCACATGCCAAGGCAAAGAGATCTTCATCTACCTCTTCACCATCCTCATCTCGCAGCCTCATCATCTGCGACAACACACAAACACATACATTAGAATCTGCACTGAAATTTGACAACCAAAAATTAAAACTAGATGTTAATGAAAACTAACATAGTTCCTGAACCATGTCTGAAATTTTTGTTGAAGCTCTTTATCACTGTCCGGCAACAGTTTCCTCTTTAACTCATCTCTGAACATACTGTAAAATAAAACAAATTAGTCGCGTGACATATGTACAACACAATGCAAGTTTCAGAAGTGACAACGTACTTGATATATTTCTTAGCTTGATCACAATTGTTCAACACATACCACACCATCTGGTCAAATTCTTTTTGCTCATGCACATATTCATATTCATATCCTGAAGTAAAATTAACTCCATGCCCAAAAACGTCAACACCATAGGCTTCTTCATTTGAAAAACCTACATTTCTTGGTTTCCGATTAAATATTGTTTCAACATCATCCATGTACTTGGAGCAAAATGTCAGGCATTCATCTGCAATATATGCCTCAGCAATAGAACCTTTTGGTCGCGCCCTATTCCTCACATAGCGCTTTAAAGTATATAGCCTTCTTTCAACCGGGTACATCCACCCATGTTGTACGGGACCTTGAAGCAATGCCTCTTCTGGTAAGTGTACGGCAAGGTGCACCATCACATCAAAGAATGCAGGCGGGAAAATTTTCTCAAGCTTGCACAAAATTACAGGGATTTCCTTCTTCATTTCAGCCAAGACATCCCTATTAAGAGTTTTGCTGCACAGTTCTCTGAAAAACTTGCCTAACTCAGCTATTGCTTCATATATATCACTGTCCAAAAATTCTCTCATGCCGGCAGGTAAGATTCTCTGCAAAAGAATGTGACAATCATGTGTTTTCAGGCCTTGTACCTTGGTTCCATCAGCACTTGTGCATCTTGAGATGTTGGAAGCATCTGGAAACATTAACTCTCGTAAAAATTGACAAAATGCAACCACTTGTTCTTTGGACAAGGTATATCGGGCCCGAGGCATCACATATGAGTCTCCCTCCTTCCTCAATTGCAACTCTTCTTTAATATTCAAATCTTTTGGATCAATCCTAGCATTAAGTGTGTCCTTTGTCTTACCCTCCAGATTTAGAATTGTCCCACTGAGGTTTTCACAAATGTTTTTCTCAATGTGCATGACATCAAGATTGTGTCTCAGCTTCAACTTTGCCCAATACTTCAAATCCCACAAACAAACCCTCCGGCCCCAAATTGGCACATGATACTTCTTGTTGCCCAAGTCAGAACGCTTCCTTTTCCTACTTTCTTGGTGTCTCCCAGGTCTAACCTTCTCCAATTCTTCTTGCAACTCTTTCTCAGAGAATTTACCTGCTCATCATTGCTTTCATGAAGACCAACAAATTCATTGTTTCTTCGTAAACGATGACCCCTTGGAAGGAAACGGTAGTGACCAATATACCCAATTTTACTCCTTAGGCTGTAAGAAACAGGGTGTTTGTCACAATGAATACATGCAAATAGCCTCTTGTGGTACGCCCTGAAAGAGTGCTCGGAGCTGGGTAATCATGAATGCACCATAGAACTGCAGCATGAAGATCAAACATTTTTCCACTAAGAGCATCATATGTACGCACACCCTCCCAGAGCTCAAGTAATTCTTCTACAAGTGGTTGCAGAAAGACATCGAAGTGCTTGCCATGTGATTTGGGACCAGGAATCAGCAAAGCCATCATAAAATTTGACTGATCCATGCATGCCCAAGGTGGAAGGTTGTATGGTATAACAAATACGGGCCACATACTATAGGTTGTGTTAAAATTTCCAAAAGGATTGAACCCATCAGTGGCAATGCCAAGCCTAAAGTTTCTAGCATCTTTTGCAAATTCTGGAAATTTTTCAT
The DNA here is from genome assembly GCF_002162155.2 of Triticum dicoccoides. Taxonomy (NCBI): domain Eukaryota; kingdom Viridiplantae; phylum Streptophyta; class Magnoliopsida; order Poales; family Poaceae; genus Triticum; species Triticum dicoccoides. Next base: position 488,092,235 of record NC_041389.1, on the reverse strand, counting down.
CAAAATCTTTCCATGCATCACCATCTTTTGGATGACTCAGTTCCTTCTCATTGGGTTGCCTCTTTAGCTCATGCCATTGTGCTTCTTCTGCACCTTTTTTGGAAAGAAACATCCTCTTTAGCCTAGGCACCAACGGAAAATGCCTCAACACTTTCTGTGGAATCTTCTTTCTAGCAGGGTCTTTCCACCTTGATAGTCACCAAACTGGGCAGTTGTCATGATTGGCATATTGCTTTCTGAACAGAATGCAATTATTCAAGCACACATGCATAGACTCATACCCAAGGCCTAATTCCTTTAGAAGATTCTTTGCTTCCTTATACGATTTTGGGAGTGTATTGGGTTCAGGGAATGCTTCGGCTAATAGCTTTAAAATTTCAGTAAATGCACTATTCGGGATCCTATGGTATGACTTCAAGTGAAGAAGCTTTACCACAAAGGAGAACCTTGAAAACTTGGTACAACCATGATAAATCTGTCGTTTTGCCTCCTTCATCACATTCTTCAAAAAAGACTCATTCTCAGAAGGGTTTCCACCATTGTTAGCATCTTGATTTTCAGTTTCACTCTGAGCTTGTTCTACTGCAGTGCGTAGGTCTTACAACATCTCTTCAAACCGGTCAGCGCCATTGTCACCATCCTCAGTGTCATGCACATCAACAGGATGTTCAATAACATCTACATCAAAGTCTTCTCCATGATATATCCAGCGAGTATATGTACTTTCCATGCCATACGTCAGTATGTGCGTGTTCGCAATGGTCTGATGCTGGTAGTTATGGTTAAGGCATTTTCTACATGGGTAGATTATTTTATCATCCTCACTGAATTTCTCTTGAATGAATTTCATAAATTCTTTGACACCTTGGATGTACTCACAGGAAAACAATGTACCATGAATCCAACGTCTATCCATCTGCACTGCAGAAAAAGAACCAACTCAATCAAAGGTTTACCCCGGCCATCAAATTAAAATGTACAGTATAGCAAACTAAAATATGTTCAGAATTATAATTATACTGCTTCACACTATAGTGAACACAGTTCATCAAAAGATTTTTCTTTTGCTCTAACAAAGGAACATTGACCATTTGATAATATTTCACTGATAATTCCACATTAAAGAGGTCTACAAATCCATAGTACACATTTTTTACAGACCTGTTTGCACAAAATGTTTGTACAAGGGTAATGATCGTGGGTAGTTGGATGCAAGGAAATTTATAGGCATGATCCTCTCATAATTTACTTACTATAAACTCATCTTGTCTCTTGGTGTAGGGTTGATTTAGTTATAAAATTTTAAAATAGAGGAATACATGTCCTTTGGACCACCCCAGAACAGAGGAATAGATGTCCTAGAGCTCGAGCTATTAATTCATCAGCTTTGCTGGATGAAGGCTGAAACTGTAGTTGGAATCACAGCTCATGTAAAAAATACTGCTGATATAAAGTGCACAAAGTTATTTACAGATTGTGTAACTTCATTGCCGTGGCAAAGAATTGAATGGGCCACCGTGCTGATTTTCGGCCATGGCAGATTATGAAATCCAAATTATCTACTCAAGCTTCTGTTGATTTATCAGTTTATATCTTTCTGAAAAGCTGAAGCTAGCAGGACCAACAGCTCATGTATCATACCTCTAGATCTAGATAGACTGAAACCTAAAGGGAAAAAGTTCACCCAGCAGGGAGATGAATCCTAGAAGCATTTGCTCTACATCATACCTCTAGATCTAAATAGGCTGAAACCTAAAGGGAAAAAGTTCACCCGAAATTCTGAAGGGGAAAATTGCAAATCAGAATATTTAGTCAACAAATTTTGAAGGAGAGAGAGATGATTTCTGCCGGAGACATACCGCTCGCTCCTGGCTGATGTTGATGTAGGGAAAGAACAGGGCTTGTCTGGTGAGCAAGTGCGGGCAGCGACAGGCTCGTCCGTGCGGCTACTGGATTGTTGGCGTGGCAATGGCGGGCGGACGCTGGCTTGTCGACGCAGCAAGGGCGCCCGACGGCGAGGCAAGAGGCTGAGATGAACCACCCCACCGTATCTAACCACCCTCGCCCGGGCAGTCATCGATGGCACTGGTGGCGGCGGCGGCGACGGTCGACGGGATCTGGAGGATTGAGAATCGAGGAAAAGAAAGTCTCCACTGCTTTTTTACGGGAAGCAACATAACACAAAATACATTATCATGTGTCCAATGGCACCCACACATATCCTCACAGTTTTATTTTCTTGAGCTGGTCTGACCGAAATGTGGACCAATGAATGGGCATGTACGCCACATCAGCAGGAGCACAATCCGTGACGGTCCAGATGGTGTATATTAAAGAAACGCTAGGCCCGACTAAGCCCGCTTGGTCAATCCGCGACGGATTCTGTGACGGTAGCCCGACGTCCGTCATCAAGGGCCCGCTGTTTTCGGGCCCAACCACGGCTTACAAATCGGTGATGGTAGTCATGACGGGTCATGGTTTTCTGTCATAATTCGTGACGGATTCTAGGAACGTCAGCACAAATCCGTCATGGATTAACAGGTTTCTTGTAGTGGCTGATGACGATGATGATGATTTCCCCCTCCCGGAGGGAAGTGTCCCCAGCAGAACAGCTCCGCCGGAGCCCTAGATTGGTTCCGCCTCGTGGCGGCGGAGTTTCGTCCCGTAAGTTTGCCCACGTTTTTTTTCCAGGATAAGAGCCCTCATATAGCAGAAGATGGACACCGAAGGGCCACCAGGGGGCCCAGGAGACAGGGGGCATGCCCAGTAGGGGTGGGCGCGCCCCCCACCCTCCTGGCCAGGGTGTGGGCCCCCTGAGGTATTTCTTCCGCTCAATAATTCTTATTAATTCCAAAAACAGGTTTCGTGGAGTTTCAGGATTTTTGGAGCAGTGCAGAATAGGTTTCCAATGTTTGCTCCTTTTCTAGACAGAATTCCAGATGCCGGCATCCCCCCTCTTCATGGTAAACCTTGTAAAATCAGAGAGAATAGCCATAAGTATTGAGATATAATGTGCAATAACAGCCCATAATGCAATAAATATTGATATAAAAGCATGATGCAAAATGGACGTATCAAGAAGGTAACAAGGTTCCATTCACTACGCATTATCTTGAAGGAGCTGCCGCTATATGGTGGGATAATGCTAAGGTTATGTGGCCTATGGACGAAGAAATTACTTGGACTAAATTCAAGGATCACTTCCGCAAGTACCATATTCCAGCTAGGATTATGAAGGTCAAGCAGCACGAATTCCTCGCTCTCACACAAGGAAGCCTTTCAGTAAGTGAGTACATGCACAAGTTCAACCATTTGGCCCGTTACTCTCTTTATGACGTGGCCATAGAAGAAAGGAAGATCAACAGATTTCTTGGAGGACTGAACCAACACCTCAGATATGCACTCTAAATATGTTTGATTTCTCGGACTTCCAAACTCTGGTCAACAAAGCCCTCATCGCAGAAAGGGAACACAAGCTCGTGCACGACAACAGGACCTCCAATAATGACCACAAGCGCAAATTCAAGCCTAAGAAGGATGGACAACCAGTGCAGAAGGCTCGTACTTGGCAGCAGACCCAGGTCGAGTACAAACCAAATTGGCAGCAGAATGTCAACAAGACCACTACCCAAGTCAAGAATGTCGTGACCAGCCTGGTGCGCGAAGAATGTTGGCGCAACAATTCATGCTTTAATTGTGGGCAGACTGGACATTATGCCAGACAATGACCCAAGAACGGCAAGCCTACCACTCCATTGAGGCAGCAAATCAATCACCCGGAGCCCTATTCAGCCCCGAGGGCCATCCAAGGACAAATTCACCACCTCTCCGCCGACGAAGCCCAAGAGGACCCGAAAGTCATCATTGGTATGTTTCCTGTTAATAACATACCTGCAATAATTTTATTTGACTCTGGGGCTTCCCACTCTTTTATTTCGCAGAGTTTTGCTGCCCAAAACAAATTTCCTTGCTCGATTTTGGGAAAAAGTATGATGGTACAATCCCCGAGATCCGTGCTCAGAAGCAATCTGGTCTGCTGTAATTTGGAAATTGATATCAAAGGAGTCAGATTTCCAACATCCTTGATAGTCATCGAGTCTGCCAAGTTGGATATTATTTTGGGAATGAATTGGTTAACCCAATATCAAGTATGCATCAACTGTGCGACCAGAGAAGTCACCTTGACAAGTCAGGAAGGTCGAACCACAAAGTTCTATGCCAGGAGGAGCATGCCCAAGAAAGAGATGGTTTTCACGACTGTGGCTGAAGAATTGGAATTAATTCCTGTGGTCAGTGAGTTTCCAGATGTATTTCCTGAGGAATTACTAGGAATGCCACCAGACAGGGAGCTTGAGTTTGCAATTGATCTTGTGCCTGGAACCACACCGTTATACAAGAAGTATTATCAGATGCCTTCATCAGAATTAGTGGAATTAAAGAAACCGATTGATGAGATGCTTCAGAAAGGATACATCCGTCCGAGCTCTACACCATGGGGATCACCCGCGCTATTTGTGGACAAGAAGGATGATAGTCTTCGGATGTGTGTGGATTACCGTCAGATGAATGATGTCACCATCAAGAACAAATATCCACTGCCAAGGATTGACGATTTGTTTGATCAACTTAGTGGGGCAAAAGTATTCTCCAAGATTGATTTAAGGCCGGATACCACCAGCTCAAAATCAAGAAGGAAGATATTCCAAGACCGTATTCACTACTCGATGCGGTGTTTATGAATATACCATCATGTCTTTCGGTCTCACTAATGCCCCTGCCTTTTTCATGCATATGATGAATAAGGTATTTGTGGATTTCCTGGATAAGTTTGTGGTGGTCTTCATTGATGACATCCTCATTTAATCAAAGAGTGAAGAAGAGCACAAGGAACACCTCAAAGCAGTTTTGCAAAGGCTCCGTGACCATTAGCTATACGTGAAGTTCAGCAAGTGTGAGTTTTGGCTCAAGCAAGTTGGATTCTAGGGCATGTGCTTTCAGCAGAAGGGATAGCCATGGATCCAAGTAAGGTGAAAGATGTGCTTGATTAGCCAGATACTACCACTGCTTTATAGAGGGATTCTCTAAGATTGCCAAGCCAATGACAGAGCTCCTCAAGAAGGATAAGAAGTTCTAATGGACTGAGGACTGCGAAAGGAGCTTCAACGAGCTAAAAACCAGACTAACCACATCACCAGTATTGACTCTTCCAGACATCCACCGCAACTTTGATGTATACTGCGACGCGTCCAGGAAGGGTCTTGGATGTGTAGTCATGCAAGATGGCAAGGTTGTGGCCTAGGCATCTCGACAGTTACGAAATTATGAAGGAAACTATCCAATGCATGATTTGGAGTTGGCACTGTTGTGCATGCTTTGAAAATTTGGAGACACTACCTCATTGGAAAAAAGGTGCCAAATTTTCACCGACCAGAAGAGTCTCAAATATATATTCACTCAACTAGACTTAAACCTTCGGCAGCGAAGATGGCTTGAGTTGGTCAAGGATGATGACCTCGGGATAAATTATCATCCGGGTAAAGCCAACGTGGTTGCCGATGCCCTTAGGGCCTACCAGTCTGAATACTATAATGGATTCCCTGCCTCCTTAACTTTAAGACGAGATTGCTCAGCTCAACTTGGTGATAGTTGACACCAGTCTTGCCAATATATTGGAAGTCTCTCCTACCCTTGAGGATGAGATTCGCAGGGCCCAGGAAGATGACGTATTGCTACAATCTCATGCCCAACGTATGCAAGAAGGAAAGACTCAGGATTTCTCTAAGGATTAGCAAGGTATGCTAAGGTTTCGAGGAAGGATTTGCGTACCCGAGAAAGCAGACCTGAGAAATAAGATCTTGGCAGAAGCACACAAATCTTCGTATTCAATTCATCCAGGAGGTACCAAAATGTATGAGGACCTTCGCCAGATATTTTGGTGGGATGGAATGAAGAAAGATATTGCATATTTTGTCGCTTGCTTTGATATATGCAACAAAGTAAAGGTGGAACACCGAAACCCCGCCAGACTCCTTCAACCACTACTTGTCTCGCAATGGAAATGGGATGATGTCTGCATGGATTTCATCACAGGCCTCCCAAGGAGTTGCCAAGGCAATGACGCAATATGGGTCATGGTGGACACATTAACAAAGGTACTCACTTCATTCCAATCCGGACCACTTATCGAGCCGATCAACTCGCACAACTATACATGTCCAGAATTGTCAGTTTGCATGGAGTGCCAAACACAATTACTTCATCTCAAGGTTCTCTCTTTACCTCAGCATTTTGGTCACGTCTTCATCAAGCCTTGGGGACTGCCCTAAAATACAACACAACCTATCATCCTCAGACAGACGGGAAGACTGAGCGAGTAAATCAGATACTCGAAGATATGATCCGAGCATGTGGTTTGGCTCAAGGACCCAAGTGGGAAGATTGTCTGCCATATGCCGAGTTCTCCTACAACGACAGTTTTCAGACCAGCTTGAAGATGTCACCTTATGAGGCTGTGTATGGCCGCAAGTGCCACACTCCGCTAAACTGGTCTCAAACTAGAGACAGTCACATTTTCGGAACTGATTTGATGATGGAGGCTTAAAAACAAGTCAAGGAGATCCGAGATAGACTGTAGTTGGCCAAGTCACAATAGAAGAGTTATTATGATGCAAAGCATCGTCAGGTCAGTTTTGAACCCGGAGAACACGTGTATCTCCGAGTCACACCCATGAAAGTAGTCAAGATATTTCAGACCCGAGGAAAACTGGCAACCAGATATATTGGTCCATTCCCAGTCATGTCTAGAGTTGGAACAATTGCTTATCAGTTGGAATTGCCACCAGAATTCTCAGAAGTGCACAATGTGTTCCATGTCTCACAGTTTAGGAGGTGTATCTCACCACCGGAGAAAAGGACTGATATGGCAGAGGTAGAAATTGCTTAGGATTTAACCTATGAGGAGAGACCGATCAGAATATTGGATGAGACAGAAGGGTCACCCGCAGCAAAGTGATAAAGTTTTATAAGGTTCAATGGGAGCATCACACCGAGGAAGAAGTAACCTGGGAAAGAGAGGAATTTTTAAGGACAGCCTACCCAGAATTATTTTCTCGAGAAACCGAATCTCGAGAACGAGATTCATCCTAAGTGGGGGAGGTTTGTGACAGCCTGGATTTTGCCTTCTCTCTCTTTCCGGACTTCATTTCCTCTTGCTTTAAATTTGGGTTTTTGAATCAATTCAAATGTACTTAAACACTTGGGAATGTCCTTGATTTTCACCCAAGTGACCCATCCATCTCTCATTCAATATTCTTTCTCTGAAAAATCCCAAAATAACCCATGGAATATTTTTCATAAAAGAAAAATATTCAATTTCTTCTCTGAAATTCAATTCAGAGACTTGTGCTCCAAAGCAACCCTCATTTTTCTTGCTTCTAAAATTCTAAGAAAATTCTCAAATATTCTTTGAACCTTGGCCCAGCTTCCTATGGAAAAATATTTGATACTTATTTGGAATATTTTTGCTTCAGAAAATTATCTCTGTTTTGGCCTCAAAATGCAGTTTCAACAACAAGTGTATTCTTCCTTGCTCTAATGAAGCTGAATTTTCTTGAGCTTGTTTACCCTCCTAACTAAACCTTAACCCCATAGGATCAACCCTAATCATCTTCTAGAAGCCCTCCAAACTTGGCGACCAAGTTCCTGACCAGAAACTTGCCAACGAGCTCAAGTCTCATCCGGTCGGGCTCGCAGTGTGCCATCACCCTTCCTAGACCTAACACTTCATGAACAACACCCCAGACATGGTTTGGCAATGAGTGGGTATCGTCTTGACCATGCCAGCATGGTGACCGCGTGTGGACACGGCTCTGGCAACGCACCGACGCGCTCTGCACTACGCTCTCGTCTCTGTGTCGCGTGTGATCGATCCAGAGCTCGCCGACGACTGCTGCACCGCGCCACCACCTCTGTCTCTTTGCCCTTGACCTCTCCCTAGTGCTCGCTGACACCAGAGATGGCACAGCGGGCACGGGCACGACATGGAAAAAGCCACAGTGCACTTTGTCCTTTTGTCTTCTTCCTCCACCACCTCCTGTGCTCGTCCGCACGCTGCACAGCTCCCGCGTGAGTGCTGAGCTCCTCCACCCTTTGCTGACACCACTCGTCGTTGCTCGCCGGCTTCCAAAGAGGTCCGACGGAGCCACATACCCCTCCCCATTCCGGCTATAAATTCGAGCCCCTCCCGCTGTTCCGAGCACTCCAAACCCACCACCCAACCTCCACAAGGCCACAACATAGCCGTAGCCCGGCCGGGCAGGCCTCTGGCCGCTGTCCTCGACCCGAGCTTGCTGGTGATCCCCACCACCCCTCCTCCTCACTCCGATGCTCCTCGAGCTCGAGCCACACCTCATACAACTCCTTGGAAGTCCACTAGTGTCGTATGGACATGTTGGAGCCCCTGGAACCACCCGTCTCCGTCGCCTTCTTCCTCTATGGTGAGACCCGACCGCAGCCGCCGCTTGCGAGCTTGGTTGCGAGCTGTTCCGGCTAGCCCTCCTCGATCCATGGGTACAGGCAGGTGCACCTCGACCCCCTCTCTCTTTCTATCTCTCTGGATTTAGCCAAGAACCCCTCCTCGCCAGCGTGAGCTCCGGCAAAGCACCGCCGCCACTCTGCTTCTCTCCCCTCCCTCCACAACTGACTAGCGGGGCCCGCTGTCGGCCTCTCCACTCGCGCCTGAAGCGGTGCGAGTGGAGGCGTATTCTAAAAATACGCCATCGACGTCACCCCCTTGGTTTTCTGTTTAATTCAAATATTAATTCAAATATTTGACCAGGAACTTTGACCAGCCATAAATTTTAAACTATAAGTCCAAATGAGTTGATTCTTTTTGCACTGTGTTTGTTTTGAAAAGTTCTAGCACCACACCAAAATTGAGATTTTTCCTGGCTGTATAGAATTTCTGGTGATTTTCAGAGTGGTTCTTGATATTTTGTTTTACTGATTTTAAATATTTTTAGAGGGAGAAGCTTGTCTTGAAGATAACCAGGAGGAGTGTGAACCTCCTCTGCACTAAGGCAAGCCACAACATTTGGATGGTGTCCTTTCAATATCTTTGATTTTTCCAACTTGAACATGAGTTATTTTCATGCATTTAATTATGTAAATGAATATTGCTTAGTGCTAGTTATTTGGTCATGCTTGAATTACTTTGTTATGGCACTGGTTGAATGCATGAGCTAGTTTAAGTCAGCAGAAGAAACTTTTATTGAAGTGATCATATTTTTATGAATAATGGTAGTTTCTTGATGTGATGAACTGATTTTAATATATGATGTTATAATTAAAATGATGCTTGTTAAGAACCAGTGTAGTAGAACCGGTAAAGTTTAATTGATGAGTAGTGCAAGTAGGAAATTTTGATGATGTTGATCTGTTTACTTTGAGTGGTATGTTGTGCACGTCGAATAGTTGCATGATCACGGCATATGATGACTTGAGTTATTTTATTTTCAAGTTAAACCTGATGTTAATCCAACTTGAACATAACGTTGATCGAGTCATGGTGCCACTGAATTGAGTTTTCCCAGTGCGACCACATTTTCCTTTATGGAGAGGTCTTGATTTAGTCTGTTGTCATGCCTCTGGTTGGTGCCTCCAATGAGGGAAGGTTATGAGCGTGCTGTACCCTGGCCCGGTAAGCAGACATAACCTTGTGTGCCCGTTTGTTTTTATCATACCTTGTCCCTGTTTGGGACCGTTTTTCCACGACGGTGGCCGTTGATGCCTTTGGTAGGCACGGGGCCACCCATGACTTAGCCCAATGGGGAGTTGGTTGGAGTGGCCGGGAGAGTGTCATGGCAATGGCAGGGTTTCGTTGGAATGTCGTTGGTCCACCCGAATGGGGTGACGAGGCCATGGATTCCATGGTGTGGGTAAAGTGCGCTACCTCTACAGAGTGTATTTAATCTATCGATAGCAGCGTCCTCGGTTACGGACATAGCTCATGAGTAAATCACACCATGGATCAACATTAATAAGTAATCTTGCACACAAAAAGTTTATTGTTGGCACTGGCTATGTGATGATGTGTGAGATCATGTAGATGATCATGGTGGGAACCATAGTGTTTGTTCAATTGTGATCCGGGTATGATCACCATTCGGTTACGAGGTAACTCGTCTGGTAAGAGAGTCCGAGTGACTCGGTGCACAAGTTAATTTCACCACATCTGTAGTATGATTTGCATTGCATTAACCTGATTAATTGTCATGATATTGTTTGTCATTATGCTTATGTTTGATGTGAGCTTGCAAGTACATTCAATGTACTGACCTGGCGTGTCATGCCAGATTTCAGGCAAGTCGTATTGGATCGGAGAGCTTCCCGTGTCTAGATCGTGTCCACATTGGTGTCCCTGTGCTATGGAGTTCCACTTCGTCGTTGTTCCGCTGCCGCGTAGTTATCGTGATCGAGGCCCCTTCATGTTCACTAAATAATGTACATATTGTTCAGCCGCACCGTGTGTGCCGCTTGGCCTCGCTAATTGATGTAATATCAGACCTATGTTTCCGCTAGCATCAATAGAGCGGTTGTTTTCTATACCAAGTTGTTGTGTGTTGCCAGAAGACTTGATCTCTGGGCTGGCAATGCATGGTAAACTGGTTGCTCTGAGGCAGGTGTAACACAGACTGGGCTGCAGTTCGCACTGCATACACCAAAGTCCTTACAAAAACCGACATCTCCACCTTCTTGGTAAGCATTGGCAGCCCAAGTGCTTCGTTCTTTTTTCTTTCCATGTTGTTTCACATGATTCACTGTGTTGATCTCACTGTTTGTGTATGTCTTCTTGTTTGCAAACAGAAAATTCCTAGAGCAACGAGGGAGTCATTCAATAATCCGGGCGACCGTGGCCAAGTTTATCTTACCATGCGCAGCCTTGGTGTGAATGAATTTACTCAATATACCATAAGTAAAAAGGATGGTCACGTGATGATTGATGCTAAAGGATGGTCAAGGATCAAAACTCTATCAAATCTTGCGGTAGGGTATGATGACAAAATAGAAATTTCTCGGCAAGGAGAGCTGGTCCTAATCAACTTTGAAATTCTTCAGTAGCAGCATGCAACTGCCGAAATGATCTATCCTCCGAGAGCTTTTGATGTAATAATATGGCATGGTGAAACAAGTGTCCTGTGTATAAGTAGTACGACAATATTGTTTATCACGTAGGATATCGTGAAAGAATTGCAACTCTAATTGGTGGTTAGGAACCTTCGTTCGAATTCATTCTAAGAGTTGTTGTGCTTTATTTAGTTTCCGTATTTGCCTTGCGACAACATATAAAACCAGCGTCGTACTGATCGCTTGCAATATGAAATGCGTTAAATTAGAACACATGGCCCCCAAACATGCAGGCCCACCAGCCTGTGGCCCAAAGTGCAGAACCATCAGCCTATCTGAGTATTATTGAGGGAGTCCTGGACTAGGGGGTGTCCGGACAGCCGGACTATCATCGTCAGCCGGACTCCGAGACTATGAAGATACAAGATTGAAGACTTCATCCCGTGTCCGGATGGGACTTTCCTTGGCGTGGAAGGCAAGCTTGGCGATACGGATATGTAGATCTCCTACCATTGTAACTGACTCTGTGTAACCCTAGCCCTCTCCGGTGTCTATATAAACCGGAGGGTTTTAGTCCGTAGGACAACAACCATTACAACAATCATACCATAGGCTACCTTCTAGGGTTTAGCCTCCTTGATCTCGTGGTAGATCCACTCTTGTACTACCCATATCATCTATATCAATCAAGCAGGAGTAGGGTTTTACCTCCATCGAGAGGGCCCGAACCTGGGTAAAAACATCGTGTCCCTTGTCTCCTGTTACCATCCGCCTAGACGCACAGTTCGGGACCCCCTACCCGAGATCCGCCGGTTTTGACACCGACATTGGTGCTTTCATTGAGATTTCCTCTGTGTCATCACCAATAGGCTTGATGGCTCCTTCAATCAACAACGGCGTCCAGGGTGAAACTTTTCTCCCCGGACAAATCTTCGTATTCGGCGGCTTCGCACTGCGGGCAAATTCACTTGGCCATCTGGAGCAGATCGAAAGCTACGCCCCTGGCCATCAGGTCAGATTTGGAAGCCTAAACTTCACGGCGGATATCCGCGGAGACTTGATCTTCGATGGATCCGAGCCGCAGCCGAGCATGCCGCACTGTCACGATGGGCATGATCTAACTCTGCCGCCGGACAGTACCTTGGAGGCCGCACACGAATCCGCTCTGACCCATAGTTCGGAGCCGACCACGCAGATCGAGGACGGGTGGCTGGACACCGCCTCGGGAGCTGCAACTTCCACGGTGATGGAGCCGAACACTGACCTCGTCCCTTATAAAGCTCGTGACTCCGAGGTGCCGGACTCCCTGCCGGACTCCGAACCTCCTGCGCCCCTGCCAATCGAATCCGATTGGGCACTGATCATGGAGTTCACCGCTGCGGACAACTTTCAGCACTCACCCTTTGGCGACATCCTAAATTCGCTAAAGCATCTCTCGCTATCCGGAGAGCCCCGGCCGGACTACGGCCAGGATGGTTGGGATGCGGACGACGAAGAAATTCAAAGCCCACCCACCACCCACTTTGTAGCCACTGTCGACGATCTAACCGACATGCTAGACTACGACTCCGAAGACATCGACGGTATGGACGACGATGCCGAAGACGATCAAGAACCATCGCCTACAGGGCACTGGAAGACCACCTCGTCATACGACATATACATGGTGGACACCCCAAAAGATGGGGACGACGAAGAAGCAGCAGAGGCAGATTCCTTAAAGAAACAGCGCAAGCACCAACGTCAGCGGCGCCGCTCTAAATCCCGCCACAGCAAGAATGGAGATTCCGGCACAGGAGATAATAACACCCCAGAAAGTGCCGAAGACAACCCCCTCCAGCAAGATTCAGCGCAGGAGGACGCAGAAGCCAGCCCTCACGAGAGAGCGGCAGACGAAGAGGTCGAGGATTATAATTACATACCTCCCTCCGGAGACGAGGCAAGCCTCGACGACGGCGAATTCGTCGTGCCTGAGGATCCCGTCGAACAAGAGCATTTCAGACGCAGGCTAATGGCCACAGCAAATAGCCTAAAGAAAAAGCAGCAACAGCTTCAAGCTGATCAAGACCTGCTGGCCGACAGATGGACCAAGGTCTTCGCGGCCGAAGAGTATGAACTCGAACGCCCCTCCAAAAGCTACCCAAAACGCAAGTTGCTCCCCCGACTAGAGGAGGAAGCATACAAACCTTCATCACCAGTGCACAATACGGCAGACCGACCACCTCGTGGCCGCAACAGAGAGGCATCTAGACCCTCCACCAGAACCATACCCCGGCACCACTCAAAAAGTACGAAGCCACGGGGGAACGCGCTGGACTTGCGGGATATATTGGAGAACAAGGCAAGACAATCTAGATCTATCTATGGATCACGTGGGCGCCCCACGACCCACGACGAATACCGTCACGCCGGATACAGCAACTCCAGCCGGGCCGAACACAGTAGACAACGCTCTCTTGAGCTACGTCGTGACATTGCTCAATACAGAGGCGCCGCACACCCACTATGCTTCACAGACGAAGTAATGGATCATCAAATCCCTGAAGGGTTTAAACCCGTCAACATTGAATCCTACGATGGCACAACAGACCCCGCGGTTTGGATCGAGGATTATCTCCTTCATATCCATATGGCCCGTGGCGACGATCTCCACGCCATCAAATATCTCCCGCTCAAGCTTAACGGACCAGCTCGGCATTGGCTTAACAGCCTGCCCGCAGAGTCAATTGGGTGTTGGGAGGACCTGGAAGCCGCATTCCTCGACAACTTCCAGGGCACATATGTGCGACCACCAGACGCCGATGACCTAAGCCACATAATTCAGCAGCCAGACGAATCGGCCAGACAATTCTGGACACGGTTCTTTACAAAGAAAAATCAAATCTTCGACTGTCCGGATGCAGAGGCCCTCGCAGCCTTCAAACATAACATCCGCGACAAGTGGTTGGCCCGGCACCTAGGACAGGAAAAGCCGAAATCCATGGCAGCCCTCACATCACTCATGACCCGCTTCTGTGCGGGAGAGGATAGCTGGCTAGCTCACAGCAACAACCTCATTAAAAATGCTGGCAGTCCGGATACTAAGGACCACAATGGCAGGTCGCGTCGAAACAAAAACAAACGCCGCGTTAACGGCGACAACAATGAGGATACGACAGTCAACGCCGGATTCCGAGGCTCTAAACCCGGTCAGCGGAAGAAGCCATTCAAAAGAACCACTCCGCGTCCATCCAATTTGGACCGAATACTCGATCGCTCTTGCCAGATACATGGCACCCCCGAAAAGCCAGCTAACCACACCAACAGGGATTGTTGGGTATTCAAGCAGGCAAGCAAGTTAATTGCCGAAAACAATGACAAGGGGCTGCGCAGCGACGACGAGGAAGAGACCCGGCCGCTGAACAGCAGAGGACAGAAGGGTTTCCCCCCACAAGTGCGGACGGTAAACATGATATACGCAACCCATATACCCAAGAGGGAGCAGAAGCGTACACTTAGGGACGTATATGCGATGGAGCCAGTCGCCCTGAAGTTCAATCCATGGTCCTCTTGCCCGATCACTTTCGATCGAAGAGACCACCCGACTAGTATCCGCCATGGCGGATCCGCCACATTGGTTTTAGACCCAATCGTCGATGGATTTCACCTCACGAGAGTCCTGATGGACGGCGGCAGTAGCCTGAACCTGCTTTATCAGGGCACAGTGCGCAAGATGGGCATAGACCCCTCAAGGATTAATCCTACAAAGACGACCTTTAAAGGCGTCATACCAGGTGTTGAGGCCAATTGTACAGGCTCAGTCACACTGGAAGTGGTCTTCGGATCCCCGGATAATTTCCGAAGCGAGGAGTTAATCTTCGACATAGTCCTGTTCCGCAGCGGCTATCACGCTCTGCTCGGACGAACCGCGTTCGCAAAGTTCAACGCGGTGCCGCGTTATGCATACCTCAAGCTCAAGATGCCAGGCCCTCGTGGAGTCATCACGGTCAACGGAAATACGGAACGTGCCCTCCGAACGGAGGAACATACAGCGGCTCTCGCGGCAGAAGTACACAGCAGCCTCCTAAGGCAATTTTCGAGTCCGGACGTTAAACGACCGGACACGGCCAAACGCGCCCGGAGCAACATCAATCAAGACCACATGGCACGTTCGTAGCACGTGTAGCAATGCGGCCCCAACCCCAGCCCTCACATGATTGCAAGACCAGCTCTCCGAGTACACCATTACGCTCTGGAGATACCATGGGCATAGGGGGAGGGGCGCGACCACAACAGGCCCAGAGTGCGGCTCAACCACACCAGGGGCTCCCAAGTGTGTCTCTCTTTTCATTTTTATTTTTCTTCTTTTTATACACAGGACTCTGTTCACCAGAGGCCCTGTCCGGCGGCGAACCTGCCGAACTCACGATGCAACGGCCAGGGCGGGATAAAGGCTGCGACGAACACTCAGGTGGTCTCCATTACGAGCATTAAATTTGTTAAATACATCAGTCTGCAGCCCACCCTTGGAGGGGGACATGCTTAATTAGTCCAATCCCTTGCTTACCACACTATTTGTATCGCTCTACACTAATAGCAGAATTTCTTGAGTAAACAATGCAGCACTTTTTGCCTATAATTGCATTACGTTACATATATGTTCATCAATGACATCTCACATCCGTATATTTTGGTACGGCCGAATACACCAGGGGCTTATGTTCCCCGCATTATGGTGTGATAAGTCCGAACACTTTCACAAGTGCGGCACCCCGAACTTATAACATTATATGAATCGGCTCCGAATCATGTCTTGGGTCAATAGTTGGGTTTGCCCGGCTCCCATGTTTTGGTACCTTACGTTCCGTTCTGTCGGCTAAGGTAGCACTGGGAGAACCACTGCGATTGCGCCCCGGTTGAGCTGGGCGAGCGCCTCAGTGGAGAAAGCTAAAACTGACTGTCATGATAAGGCGAGAGACTGGTCGCTGTTCGAGAGGTCTTTTTGAGTCCCTAAAGACTTATGCCGCTTCGTGCGAAGAACCGGATAATGTCCGGCCAAGGCGTGGATAGCGCCCCGAACTCGGTCTTCCGAATACTAGGGGCTTCGCCGAAATTTAAAATTATAGAATTCTATGGCTAAGTGAGAGTGTTCAAGCATTATAAGTCCGGTTGCCTTGTTCGTTGTGTTGAGCGCCTCCCTAGATGGACCCAAAAATGGGAACAAGAGTGCTCAAGTTTATCCCGAACACCCCAGCACTCGTGGCATGGGGGCTGAAGCCGACGACTTGCCATCTCTCAGATTTAATAAACGGCCACACAGAAGGTAATATTTTAAATCAATAAGCGTTGCTTAGCGCATATGAACAAAGTTTTCAGCACACATGATAACACATTGCGAGTTTACTCAATAATTACATCTCTGGGGCAATCCTCCGCAATCTTGCGGGCACCCTTCAGGACATTCTTATAGTACATCCCGGGCGTACGATACTCCTTGCCCGCTGGCGGTGCGTCAGTGATAAGCCTCTCCGCATCCAGCCTGCCCCAATGCACCTTTGCGCGGGCAAGGGCCCGACGGGCACCTTCAATACAGGCGGAGCGCTTGATGACTTCCATCCAGGGCCACACATCCACCAGCCGCCGCACGAGGCCGAAGTAGCTCCCAGGCATGGCCCCTCCAGGCCACATCCGGACTGTGAGGCCCTTCATGGCCTGCTCAGCTACCTTGTGGAGTTCGACCAGCTGCTTCAGCTGGTCGCTAGGGGGCACCGGATGTCCGGCCTCAGCGTACTAAGACCATAAAACCTTCTCCGTTGAGCTCCCCTCCTCGGCTCGGTAAAATGCGGCGGCATCAGACACACTGCGAGGCAGATCTGCAAACGCCCCTGGAGAGCTCCGAATTCGGGTAAGTAACAGGTAATTTACTTTAACATGCTTGCTTTGCATGAAAAATGCCTTACCCTCCGCTATTTTCTTCACCGCCTCAATCTCCTGGAGGGCCTTATGGGCCTCGGCCTTAGCGTCTTTGGCACTTTCAAGAGCCGAGGCAAGCTCGGACTCTCGAGTCTTCGAGTCACACTCCAAACTCTCATGCTTTTCCATGAGAGCCTGGAGCTCTTGCCGCACCTCCGCCACCCGCACCTCCTGCTTCTCTCGCTCCATCCGTTCCGCGGCCGCATTGCGCTCGGCCGCGGACACGGCCTCCTTCAGGGTTGCCACCTCGTTCGTGGCCCCTGCAGTACCCACGCTATCCTTGTTATTTCTATTGCAACCAAAATCCTTTTCTGTAAGGTATACATTTAACAGTGGTGTTACGCACCTTCTTTATCCTCGAGCTGCTTCTTGGCAAGGCCGAGCTCTTGCTCGGACCGCTCGAGGTCCTGCTTCAAAGCACCAACCTCCGCAGTCAGTGCGGCAGAGGTCAGCAGCGCAGCCTGCAAACGCATATTGACATAATTCTTAGCACTCCTGCGTATATCTGTTTTAGATCCTCAATTCGGGTTTTCTCTCCGAACACCGAATCGAGCATCAGGGGCTACTGTCTATGCGGTATTACATTACATATTTTTAACTTCTTACGTCAAAGCCTGTCAGAAGGCTACTGCAGGCTTCGGTCAGCCCGCTCTTGGCGAGCTGAACCTTCTGAATCACCGCACTCATGATAGTGCGGTGTTCTTCCTCGATGGAAGCGCCTTTGAGCGCCTCCATCAAGTTGTCCAGTGCCCCCGGTTGGACGGAGGCCACCGGCGTCACGGTCTTGCCCTTCTTGCGAAGGGGCCGCCTGCCGGACTCCGGAACCACTCGGGTTCCGGCGTGGAGTCCGGCGCAAAGTCCGGGAGGCTGCCTTGTGGCGCCTCCGGAGCCTCCTCCTGATAGGTCCCTTCCTGGGATCCAACCTCGGCGTCCTCAGCGTCGCGAGGGGTGGAGGCAGTCGGGATGGAATCTACATCCGGCGGAGCCAACGACCCGCTCGATGAAGCGGGGAGATCATCATCGGCCGGACTGCAGGCAGTGTGCAGCATTAGAAGGACACTATTTGACACAAAAGAGAAATTATAAATCATTCAGGAATCCGGATACTTATGATCTTGCCGGAGGCCCGGCCCTTGAGGGCCACTCTTCGTTGCCGACGTTGGCGTTGGTGGAGCTGTCTGGGGGAATAGTCCTTCCCCTCTTGGATCCTTTGGCCTCCCCTGTGGGGGAAGCCTTCCTCTTCCTCTCTCCTTCCTCTGGGAGAGAGTCCTCTTTCTCCTCCTCGTCTTCGGGGGAGGAGTCTGCCTCGGAGCCATCGGACGATGAGTCCGATATCACCTGGCGCCGGGAACTTCTTCGAGTTCCCGTGGCCTTCTTCTTGGCCTTCTTCTCCGGCACCACATAGAGTGCCGGGACCAGCAGCCCCGTTAAGCGGGCGTCCGCTGGGTCTTCAGGAAGGGGAGCCGGACAGTCTACCTTTCTAGACGTCCTCTGCCGGTCTTGTCAAAGGCATTGGGAGTTTTAGATCCCACATTGAGTCAAACTATGAAAGAAAATAAATGTCCCATAGAGGATAACAAAGCTTACCTCGTCGGCCGAGCGCTTGGTGCTGAATCCACGGTCTTCCGTCGCGGATGCGGGGGCTTCTCCGCCCTTGAACAACACCCTCTAGGCAGCTTCATACGTCGTGTCGAAGAGCCCGCTCAAGGCCTGGTGCTGTGCCAGATCGAACTCCCACAAATAAAAAGCCCGTTGTTGGCAAGGGAGAATCCGGCGGACGAGCATGACCTGGATCACATTGACAAGCCTAAGCTTCTTGTTCACTAGGGTCTGGAGACAGGACTGGAGTCCTGTCAGCTCCTTCGAACTACCCCATAGCAAGCCCTTCTCTTTCCAGGAGGTGAGCTGCATGGGGATACCAAATCTGAACTCGGGGGCCGCCGCCCATTTAGGGTCGCGCGGCTCGGTGATGTAGAACCACCCCGATTGCCACCCCTTGACGGACTCCACGAAGGCCCCTTCGAGCCAGATGACATTGGGCATCTTGCCCAACATGGCGCCTCCGCACTCCGCTTGAGCGCCCCTCACCACCTTCGGCTTGACATTGAAGGTCTTGAGCCACAAGTCGAAGTGGGGCCGGATGCAGAGGAAGGCCTCGCACACGATGATAAATGCCGAGATGTTGAGGATGAAGTTTGGCGCCAAGTCGTGGAAATCCAGGCCGTAATAGTACATGAGCCCTCAGACAAAGGAATGCAATGGGAAGCCCAGTCAGTGGAGGAAGTGGGGAAGGAATACGACCCTCTCATGGGGCCTGGGGGTGGGTATGAGCTGCCCCTTGTCGGGCAGCCGATGCGCGATGTCGCCGGAAAGGTATCCGGCGCTGCGCAGCTTTGCGATGTGCTCCTCCGTAACGGAGGAGGCCAACCATTTGCTTCCCGCTCCAGACATGGTCGAAGAAGGTCGAGACGAGATGCGCGGACTTGGGCGCTGGAGCTCAAGTGCGCGGAGATGGATAAGCAAAGGAGGAAGAAGGCGTAGGTAAAAAGGTGGATCCTTATCCCCTTATAAATGGGCGGACGAAAACTATGCGTCCCCACCGGCCTGGTAAAACTCGCTTATCTCCCAAGCGCCACCATCAATGGCGCGGTTGGGTTACCCACGTCCGTATTGATGAGAATCCCGGAATAAGGGGAACACGATCTCTGCTTCGACAAGACGTGCCAAGGAAACCGCTTCGCTAAACGCGCTGAGGTGGTATAATAAAAAACGATTCCAGTAAAGGCTTGGTGGTGGTGTGACGTCATGCCACAAAATACGTCAGCGGATTGAACTTGTGTACATAATATTCTCTCTACGGGGGAATGTGGAAATTATTTTGCAGAGCCGGACACTATCCTGGTGTTCACGATCTTCTATGAATTATTCGGAGGAGGAACCCGCCTTGCAATGCCGAACAATATGCGCGCCGGACACATCGTCATTGAAGCCTGGTTCAGGGGCTACTGAGGGAGTCCTGGACTAGGAGGTGTCCGGACAGCCAGACTATCATCGTCAGCCGGACTTTGAGACTTTGAAGATACAAGATTGAAGACTTCGTCCCGTGTCCGGATGGGACTTTCCTTGGCATGGAAGGCAAGCTTGGCGATACAGATATGTAGATCTCCTACCATTGTAACCGACCCTGTGTAAACCTAGCCCTCTCCGGTGTCTATATAGTCCGGAGGGTTTTAGTCCGTAGGACAACAACCATTACAACAATCATCAAGATAATTCAAGCAGGAAGTAGGGTATTACCTCATCGAGAGGGCCCAAACCCGGGTAAAACTTCGTGTCCCCTACCTCCTGTTACCATTACCCTTAGACGCACAGTTCGGGACCCCCTACCCGAGATCCGCCGGTTTTGACACCGACACCGGGACCGTTTGCGCCTTTTGGCTCACGTATATGATAGTGTCGCTAGCATTCGTATGGCAGAGAACCCGGAACGACATGACTAGTTGTGAATCCAAAGTGGCACTAACTTACAGAGACATGCATACATGACCCAGCAACGAACGTGTTGGTCATCAACGTATGAACCCAAGTCGTAGCAAGCTACAAGGACTTAAAGGAACAATGCGTGACATTTCCCCGAAGGGACAGACACAGGAACAAAGAAGGACACATGCCAGCCAGCCTAAGTGTTCCGGAGCAGTAGCAAGCTACATGGCTCAGTGGAAGCACTAGGAGACATTTCCCGGTAAGAGAGGCTACCAAGAATAAACAACTAGGTTGCGGGATCCCACACATACCAAGAATTTCAATAACATACACACAATATGATCGGTATGTGCAAATACAACATGGCATCACAACATGACTTTACAACTCAAGTATTTATTCAATAGGCTCCGATGAGCCAAGTATTACAAACATGGGTCTCATGACTTGTCACATCCCTAGTTTCTGGCTTTGCACTAGGCTAGCTTCATGTGTGCATCATGTTTAAATTTTATTTAACTTGAAATGGGGATTGATCCAAGCCCTAGCAGCTAATGAATTTAACTAGGGTCAAAATAAAATCTTTTTCAATGAACCCAAAATGCCCTCTGAAAATGTTCATGATTTCTGGTAAAGGTGAAAACCTCTGCCAAAAATGATGCACATATTTCTAGGCCATTCTGGATTTTTGAATTAACACATATTGTATTTGAGTTGGAGCAAATATATGTTATATATATTTTTAATGCTTCAATAATTCTGATATTTTGTGAGGGGCTCTAGAATATTACTTTCAGTCCCTGCAAAAATTATTGGAAGAAACAAAAATGGTTTAGTGCTTGAACTAAATCAAAACAGATTGAAATAAATAGAAAACAGCAATTAAAATAGAAACAGAGAAGGAGGGGGTACCTGTTACTTACCTGGCCCAGCAGAGAAGCCAGCCCACCAGGCCCATGTGCCAGTCATCCTCAACCTCGTGCCAGTGGGCACGAGGGCGTGTGGCTGTAGCGCGCCGGCACGCGTCCCGGCCACCTCCTGCTTGCCGCTTCCCCCTCGACGCCCTGGTGAAGCCACGACACCCCCCTGACCGCCCCTCTCTCTCTCTCTCTGGACCCCCTCCTCCCCTCTGCTCTCTCTCCCTCTCGCAACAGAGCGCTGCCGTCGACGCCGCTCACCACCACCGCGCCCACCGCCGTCGCATCTCTCCCCTGAGCTGTCCAGAAGAACCGCCTCGACCCACTCCTTCCCCTCACCGTGCCAAGCGACGCCGGGAGCCCTGCAGTAACGCCTCACCGTCGTCTTCTTCCTCCGGACGCCAGAGATCGGCTTCGCCGTTTCGCCCGCACCGGACCACCCCCGAGTCCACTGACCGTCCCTGCGTGTTCTCTGTGAGCCCCTGCCTCCTCTTCCCTCTCTCCCGTGCTCTTTTCCTCGCCATAGCCGCCGCTTTGCCGATGACCGAAACACGCCGCCGCCTGAGCCCCTCGCTGTTGTGGCCACAGTCACCGTAGCGCCCAACCGAGCACACCCACGTCCTCACCGCACCGCGTAGAAGCCGTAGGTGCCAACCCCGCATCTCCGCAGCCGTTGTAGCCTCGACCTCGAGCTCAACCGAGCTCCGGCAGCCGCCACGGTCGTCACCGGCGACAACTCCGGCCACCCCAACCTCCGCCACCGCCACAGTTGGATGCGCCACTCCACCCTCTTCCCGTAGCTGCTCCCCGCGCATCAAATGGTGCCCTGTAGAGCATTTCCGAGCCGCCCCACCGTCTCTGTCGTTGCCGGCGGCTAAACGCCGGCGACCGCTGACCCGTTGACCGGCGTGGTTTGACCCCACTGCCCGGTTTGACTTCCCCCTCTCTCTCACTGACTTGCGGGCCCCGCCCGACTAATTACTCTAGTTAACAACAATTAACTAGCTAGGTTAGTATTAGTTTAACGCTAACTAAACTTAGTTAGTTTAACTGACACTGACAGATGGGACCTACAGGTCAGGGTTGACCTGGACCGTCTCAGTTGACCGATGACGTCACACTGACGCCAGGCTGACGCAGTAAATCCTTTTCTGGATTTATTCTTATATAGGAAATTCCAGAAAATATCCTAAACTTCTAAAATTCATATAAAATCAACCGTAGCTCCAAATCAAACAAATTATATATGAAAAATGATCAGAAAAATCCAATCTATCCATCTGCACTGGTTTCATGCATGTTAGAGCAACTTAACCCTGCTGTTTAGATGAAACAAGTTAATGCACCTTTATGACTTCATATAATGGGTTTGCATTTGAATCTTTGGTTCAAATGGACTCATTTCAATCTGTTCTAGCTTGCATTAGCCCAAAACACATTCATATTGCCATGTCATAGCATGCATCATATTGTGCATTGCATTGATCGTGTTTCTTCTCTATTTGCCGGTGTTGTTCCCCCCTCAGTAGACGTTGTACCGACGTTGTGATCGTTGTCACTGATGAAGACTCAATGCTATCTTCAGAAGTGCCAGGCAAGCAAAACCCCCTTGTTCATTCTGATACAATCCCACTCTCTTGCTCCTGCTCTATTTTACTGCATTAGGACAACAACGATACAGCTGTTACTTGCTGCGGTAGTTGAACCCCTTTGTCCTCTGCATGAACTGTCATTGCCACAGTAAATAGATGAAACCCACTAGCATGAGTAGGAGTTGTTTGAGCCTTGATGTGCCTACTCATTCATGCTTGTTGTCATGCCTGCTATTGCTTAGAGTTGTGTCAGGTCTGATTCATCGGGGATGAATCGGAGGTGTGTGAACATGTCCTACTGTGTGTGAGCTAAGTGTGTGAACACGATTTGGTAAAGGTGGCGGCGAGAGGCCATGTAGGAGTACATGGTGGGTTGTCTCATTGCAGCCATCCTCAGGAACTGAGTTCTGTGTTTGTGATCCATGAACAGTTACTACCACACATTGGGCTCCGGGCGCTCCAAGCTCTCTTGACTTATTAATCAACTCGATCTCTGTCCAGGAGTTGCAACTAGTTTCTGGTGTTTGTAGGTAGTGTTAGTAGTCTACCAAGTGGCACCCGGTACAGGTGGGCTTGGGACAGACTAGGCACCGTGGCACGGTGTACCAAGCGTAGATCCACCCGTCGAGGTGGGCTTGGGAACCCTGCCCACATCGTTTGGGGCCGTGAGCGACACCCCGGCCGGATCTCCTTGCGGATGGAACCTGAATAGGCGATAAACCTGGACGAGAGACTTGTGTGGTTAGTCAGGTCGTGGCCGACTCCCTCGCCAGGCTTCCGCTTGAAGGTTGCCGAGATACACGAGGTGTACATGGCGGTAAGTGGCGAGAGCGTGTGTGAAGAAGTACACCCCTGCAGGGTTAACATTATCTATTCGAATAGCCGTGTCCACGGAAAAGGACTTCTGGGTTGCCTGTACAGTTCATAGACAAGTGAAAGTGGATACTCTAAAATACGCAAGATAAGCGTGAGTGCTATGGATGGCGTTCTCGTAGGGAGACGGGAGCGGATCCATAGTGGTGTATTGATATGGTGAATATGCGGACTCGTGTGCGCCACCTCAAAGAGTTACTTGCAGTCGTAGTTTAGGATAGCCACCGAGTCAAAGCTGGCTTGCTGCAGTTAAACCCCACCATCCCCTTGTTGATAATGATGCATATGTAGTTAGTTCTGATGTAAGTCTTGCTGGGTACATTTGTACTCACGTTTGCCTATTTTACGTTTTTGCAGAGAGACTTCAGTCTCGCTAGTAGTTCCGCATGGACTTCGACGTTTAGCTTGTCACCTCAGCTACGATCTTGTGCCCTCGGCAGGATCTGGTACATAGTCAGGCTTCTCAGCCTTTTTCATTTGTAGATGTCTGTACCCAGACATGTTAAGCTTCCGCTTGTTCTTGACTTGTATGCTCTGAGTGTTGGGTCATGAGACCCATGTTTGTAATATCTCGCTCCTCGGAGCCTATTGAATAAATACTTGAGTCGTAGAGTCATGTCGTGATGCCATGTTGTATTTGCACATATTGAGCATATTGTGTGTATGTTATTGAAATGCTTGGTATGTGTGGGATCTGACTATCTAGTTGTTTATCTTTAGTAGCCTCTCTTACCGGGAAATGTCTCCTAATGTTTCCACCGAGCCATGGTAGCTTGCTACTGCTCCCGAACACTTAGGCTGGCCGGCATGTGTCCTTCTTCGTTCCTGTGTCTGTCCCTTCGGGGAAATGTCACGCGATGAATACCGGAGTCCTGTTAGCCCGCTACAGCCCGGTTCACCGGAGTCCTGCTAGCCCAGTGCTACAGCCTGGATTCACTCGCTGATGACCGACACGTTCGATGCTGGGTCATGGATGCCTGTCCCTGTAAGTTTGTGCCACTTTGGGTTTACGACTAGCCATGTCAGCCCGGGCTCCTTATCATATGGATGCTAGCGACACTATCATATACGTGTGCCAAAAGTCGCAAACGGTCCCGGGCAAAGGTAAGGCGACACCCGTGGGAATACCGTGCGTGAGGCCGCAAAGTGATATGAGGTGTTACATGCTAGATCAATGTGGCATTGAGTCGGTGTCCTGACATGACCCGACATTCAGAGCATACAAGTCAAAAGCACAAGCGGAAGCTTAACATGTCCGAGTACAGACAACTACAAATTAAAAGGGCTGAGAAGCCTGACTATCTACAAGATCACGCCAAGGGCACAAGATCGTAGCTGAGGTAACAAGGTAAACATGGAAGTCCATGCGGTACTACTAGCGAGACTGAAGTCTCTCTGCAAAAACATATATTAAGCAAACGTGAGTACAAATGTACCCGGCAAGACTTACATCAGAACTAGCTACATATGCATCAGTATCAACAAAGGGATGGTGGGGTTAACTGCAGCAAGCCAGCTTTGACTCAGTGACTATACTGAACTACGTCAGCAAGTAACTCTTTTGAGGTGGCGCACATGAGTCCACATATTCACCATATCAATACACCAATATGGATCCACTCCCGTGTCCCTACAAGAACGCTATCCATAGCACTCACGCTTATCTTGCGCATTTTAGAGTATCCAATTTCACTTGTCTATGAACTGTATAGGCAACCTAGAAGTCCTTCACCGCAGACGCGGCTATTCGAATAGATGATGTTAACCCTACAGGGGTGTACTTCTTCTCACACACTCTCACCACTTATCGCCGTTTACACGACATGTACTCGACAACCTTCAAGCGGAAGCCCAGCGAGGGTGTCGGCCACGACCTGACTAGCCACAAAAGTCCTTAGTCCAGGTTTATCGCCTATTCAGGTTCCATCCGCAGGGAGTCCGGCCAAGGTTTCCACATACAGCCCGAACGATGTGTGCAGGGTTCCCAAGACACCAAACGGGCACCAGGTACACCATGCCACATGCCTACCGCATCATAGCCCACCCCTCGGGTCAGCGCTGCGCACGGCCTCCAGCAACTACAAACACCAGAAACTACTTGCAACTCCCGGACAGAGGACATGGCGGTTAATAAGTCGAGAGGGTCCATTGGTTTTGGGCCCAACGCGTGGTAGTAACAGTTCATGGATCACAAACACAGAACTCAGTTCTTGAGGACGGTTTCAATGAGACAACCCACCATGTACTTCTACATGGCCTCTCACCGCTACCTTTACCAAATCGGGTTCACACACTTAGCTCACACACAGTAGAACATGTTCACAACATTCCAATTCATCCCCGATGAATCAGACCTGACTCAACTCTAAGCAATAGCAGGCATGAGAAACAAGCATGAATGAGTAGGAACATCAGGGCTCAAACAACTCCTACTCATGCTAGTGGGTTTCATCTATTTACTGTGGCAATGACATGTCATGCAGAGGAAAAGGGTTCAACTACCGCACCAAGTAACAGATGAATCATTTTTGTCCGAATGTAGTAAAAGAGAGCAGGAGCGAGAGAGTGGGATTGTATCGAAATGAACAAGGGGGTTTGCTTGCCTGGCACTTCTGAAGATAGTAGAGTTCTTCATCGGTGTCATCGATCTCATTGTCGGAACCACGTCTACTGAGAGGGGACAAATGCCGACAAACAAGGAAGAATACAATCAATGCAATGCAACAATTATGATGCATGATACTGACATGGCAATATGAGTGTGTTGGGCTAATGCAGCTACCACCAGATGGGTTTGGGTCATTTTGAACCAAAGGTTCAACCCTGAATTCAAATAGTGCTTTATCATGTTTTGCTATAAACAGCAGGGTTAAGTTGCTTTAACATGCATGAAACCAGTACAGATGGATAGATTGGATTTTTCTGATCATTTTTCATATATAAATTATTTCATTTGCAGTTATGGTTGAATTTCAATGAATTTTTAGAAGTTTTGGACATTTTCTGAAATTTATAAATCATTTTTTTAATTCCAGAAAACGTTTACTGCGGCAGCACTAAGTCATGCTGACCTCAGCAGGTCAATAGGTCGTCCAGGTCAAATCTGACCAGTGGGGCCCACTGGTCAGTGACTCAGTTAGTTAACATAGTTAATTAGGATTAAATTAAACCTAACAAAGTTGTCAGCAGGGCTGGGCCCACATGTCAGTGGCTCAGGGTTAGTTGGCGAGGGGATTAACACCTAATAGTGGTGATTAGAACTAATTAACATCTAACTAATTCAGTTAGGGTCGGCCCCACATTTCATCGACTCAGGTGGGGGCCAGCCGGGGTCAAAGTGGGTCAAACATACCGGCGTTAAGCCACCGGCGAGTCCAAGATGGCGGAGGGGATCAAGATTTGCCCACTGTCGACCAAATCGACCGCGGTTTGGTCCTACGTGCAGCTGAGGCTCGCGCGCATCTGGCAGGGCAAAAGGAAGGAGCTGAGGTGGCCGGAGTTGACGGCGGAGAGCTCTAAGGCGGCGGCCAGAGTTCGGGTGAACTCGGGTTCGATGTTAGGGAGCATGGCATGTGGCAAGGAGGGGTGCTACGACCTCCTGGGGGGGTGCACTGAGCATGCTTGTGTGCTCGGTTGCAGCTCTAGGCAACGGTGGCCACGACGGCGACATGGCCGGCAGAGCCAAGCTCTCGGGCTCGACGGCAACGGCGTTCAAGACAGGGAAGAGAGCCAGGGAAGAGGGTGAATCGACGCAACAGCTCACCATGGTTGCAACGGAGGCCTCAGCGAGCTCGGGGAGAGGCTGGAGCGAGCGGGGCGGCGAGGGGGATCTCCGGCGGCCGATGGCAAAGATGAAGATGATGGCGTCGCTTCGGGCGTCTCGCGGGCGCGTGCTTCGTCTTGGAGCTCCGTGGCATCGAGGCGGAGCCTCTAGATAGCACGGAGAGGCGAGGTGGTGGCTCTGGCCACGGCAATAACGACGGCGGTGACGAGCTCTGCTCGGTGGTTGCGTGCGAGAGAGCCAGAGGAGTAGAGGAGCTCGGGGAGAGAGTGAGAGGGCCTGGGGGTGCGTGGCGTCGCTAGGAAGTTCCAGGGGGTCGGTGGGAAGCCCGGCAGGGAGGAGGTGGCCGCACGGCGGTGCGCGCGCGTCAGGCATGCGCCCATCCTTCTGGCAAGGAGGAAGACGACAGGAGGAGGCTAGTGGGCTGGGCCGCCAGGTGGGCTGGCTAGCTGGGCCGCGACAGGTAAGCCAGGTAAGTCCTTTTCTTCCCTTTTGATTATTTTTTCTTTTATTCTGTAACTTCAGGGCTTTATTAAAAATAGCTAGGCACTTTCAAAAATCATGCAACTGACTATGGCAACTGTTTGGAATATAACCAACAGTAAACATTTCAGTTTATGATTATTTGGACATTTAAATATTTTATAACATTTAAATGTCCAAATGCAAATAACATATGATTTAATCTAGTGACCTTATGATGTCCTAGAAAAGTGTGCACCATTTTTGTCAGAGGTTCTAGACCAAGGCAAAGATGATTAACATTTTAGAAGGGCATTTCATGTTCATTGAATTTTTTTTAGTAAACCCTAGTTGGATTAAGGGGGTGATGGGGTTCTGTCATCTCCATTTCCAAATTTCTGAGCAAAATAATCATGATGCAACACCAGAAGCTAGCACTAGGCATTACTAGAACTAGGGATGTGACAACTCACCCCCACTAAACAAGAATCTCGTCCCGAGATTCAAGCGCAGGGTAAGATGGAAGGGGGAATGCAAACTAACGCAATCTTCACAATCTAGACCGTAGTTCATAAGAACGTTGATTCAATCACCATCTTTGTCTTGATGTCTTGCTCTGAGGGCTCCAACCAACATGACAACGAGAGGAAAGGGAGAACTCTAGAAGGATCGATCTTCTCAAAGATCGAACAACTCAGGATCAACTCACGAAATGAGATATAGCAACATCTCTCGAGCTGAGACACGAAGCACACATCCAAAGTGATGGAGTGAAGCAGATGACGAAGGTTCACTAGGTAGGCAACAATTCCACACTTAAGAAGGTGGTGAACATTTGTCAACGTAGGGAGGAGTTGAGTTTCCATGATACCATAACGAGACATCTTGGAGGAGGGTGACTCATAGAATTATTACCTTAAGTGGAAAAATGAATTAATTTTGATACATAGTTCATTGTAACCCTTCAAGCAATTCACCAACAATCGTTTGGCGGAGTGTGAAGGAATGGCATACCCAGACTATGATGGATGATGTGGACTACCTCGTTGAAGACAACACAAGGGGTGATTTTGCTTATCACCGAAAATGGATGGGACCCCTTGTAGGACCACTTTTGAAGATGGTCCTTATCAGTAATTACTGAAAAGGGTAGTCCACGATAGGATGGCAAAATGACGGTGCAAGCTGGGAACAAAAATGCAAATGCTGGGAATGATTCTAGTAACTGGGGAGAAACTCAACAGTAGAGAGTGAGTCCACTGTTTGAAAGGTTATAGCATAACCGAGGGAACTGAGAGAACTATGCAATTAATGCCAACGATAAAACCTAGTACTTGCGTGTGCTCTCAAGAACTTGAGCATTTCCATATTCATCAAGGTTTTACCAACATCCGTGTCAAGGATCCTGGCAACACAACACACCACCATGATGGATATTGGTGGAGGATGCACATGCAATGGAAGATAACACTTTCTCAGATTTCACCTTAGCGAGGCCAAGGGGACAAAATCTGGATGATCGACCGAGAGACATTTAGCACTCTACTTCTAATGTTCTCCTTGATGTTCTAGCGTAACCCATTTATTAAAATGGTTTGGTATGTAGAACATCAAGTAAGAAGTCAGACTTCGGGAGCACAAGAAACCATAAGAAACAACTACGGAAGTAAATCCTACGGAATCTTATGGGGAGGTGGCCAACTTCCTCGAACAAGATGCTACAATAATAGGTATTCCGGTTGGGTGTGTTGGCCACGACATCCACTCTACCGGTGACAGAGAGACCAATATTATAGCTCTTGGGAAACGTTCCAACCATCACATCTGCCCGAGATTCAGATTTGGTTGGTAACAGGATATTCCAGACATCCACGTGCCTGAAAAGGAAAGTTTGCAACACAAGTCGACGAGATGACGTTGCGAGATTCTCGGGAGATGAACTTTGATAGCAAGCTCCAAAACATGAGCCGGTTCTGCTACATACATGTGAACACTATGTCCGAGACAAGCATGACCACATAGTAGTCTTACAACTAAACGCTACCGAGTTCAGGCTGGGAACCATCATTGGCGATAACAAAGTCATGTGCATGACCTAGGATTAGCACAACAGACTCCTTTTTCTTGAACAGGTGAATCAGTGGCTTGGTGTGCTACGGATACATATAGAATGAAGGTTGCAAGTCTCCAAACCACATAATACTTTGCACATGTGCATGACTGACTTGGGATGACTCCAGGGGAAGCAAAACAAACTTTCTCAAATTCATGACGGCAACTTGCATCATATGCACGTGAATTAGAGGAAGTCACTTCTTCCATCAAAACATAAACTTCATGAGCTAGTACAAAGAAAATGCTTTCAAAAGTTTCCAACACTAACTTAGATGTTCAACATGAATCATGGACAAGATTAAAATGTTGTCAGTGGGATCAACAACAAACCATCTAGGCTTCCATATAGATGGAATTCCACAATTAAGTGAACACGATGATAGCATTGGTTAGACCAAAGGACGTAATGGTGTATGCTCGATGGATCAACCACGAGTAAGACAACATTACGAACATCGTTGGTTCTCATTTGATTTGAGGATAGCCCACACTCAAATCAAAGTTTGGACAAGATAATAGATCCAATAACTGATCATGAGGACCAATCGATGAAGATATCATCTTTCTTCAACACACACACAAAATATATCCCTTAGAGATGAACTAAGTTGGATAAAGCTTTATCTTTCAACTCTCCAAGTTGTTGTTTAGCTTATCCAACTAGGTCAGGGGTATTCAGCATAGTTTCTTGGAGAAGGGGTGGTTTATAAGAAAACCAACTTGATCGCGAGCTCAACATAACAGCGAGGGGACAACCTGGTGATACTTCCGAGAGGATATTCAGAAAACCACGAACCACCGATATGTTATCAAGCTCGGGAACAATCTTGCTTTTCAAGGCAAGACGATATGATCAAAAGAGCAAAGGATTGATACAATCCTAACTCATTGATCGAAGAGTGCATCAGAAATAAGGACTAGGTAGCATGATCGATCTTAGGGTAATGATTCAATACCCAACATGCTAAGAATTAGATTATTGTCCATTAACTACCAAGCAACGGAGTTGCTAGGAGTATTGATTTCACACATCACGATTCACTTGTCGGCATTCCGGTTGCGACAAGACGGGACCGAGGAAAGAAAAATGATGGCAAGAAGTATCACTGCATCAAGAATTCATGAGAGATGGTGTAATTCTCATGACAATCCTGACATAAAGGGGGTAATACTGCGAGGTAGAACAGAACAAAAGCTGGATTGGCATTTTGATCTGCGGAATACAACTACTTTGACCAGTCCAAGAAATGGATGAGGTGCTAGAGTTTGTTTCTCCTAGTCATTCCGGAATAGAATGCCTTGACGGACCACACGAATAATAGGCATCGATGAACACGAGCGCACGACTACTCCTGGCTATCACTTGATAGGAGATGGTTGGGATACAACTGAAAATGGACAACTCAAGGAACATATGATTTTCTGAGTTGTGGATGCATATATTAGTTTGTCGAACCAAGTTCAACAAGTTTCTTCTGGATAACCCATGCAGAAAGGTAGGACTGGCAGATTCACAATGTAGAATAGAGAACTCATCAAGACCGCACTTATTGTGATCTTTTGGTTCAAAGGAACTCCTGCCAAGAATGGTTCATGGTATTTGGAAGAATGATATACCACAGACCTCGACGACTATCGCAAAGGTTACTAATATCCTAAAGGAACGAGCAAACAGTATCAACATGAAGTAAGTGAAGTGAATCTTGGGTTCAAGAACCCAGGAGTAGAATACCTACATACTAAATAAAATCATGGGATGGTTTCGAGGAGGATGGCCAGAATCATCACACTGGGAACAAAACATGGCTAGATTACTAGGTGATTCCCTAAGATACTTGGGGTCATAATAATAGCTCCAACATATATGTCGAGGCAATAGAGTACCTCGACTCACCGATTAGTGTGGTTAAACTGGCCCAAAGAACATCGGGAATGGGAAGAAGGGATTTGCAAATGCATCCGATTATTTAGAAACCTGGGATGACTCGCATAGCATGACGGCTGTAAATGCTCAAAAGATTTGGGACATTCTGCAAAAATGGTGGCATAACCACTAGAACATCATAATATCAAGGTTCCGAGATCAACTGTCAATACACGGAGATAGTAGGAACAGAATTGAGGCTTGAATCCATCAATCCTATAAGTCTATGGATTAGTAACACGTGATCCTAATAGAAAGAAGAGATAGCCTAGTTCCTTAACACCGTAGGAAAGATAGGATGACTCAGATCAGAAGGGCATAAGGTACAAGAAGTAAAAAGAGCCTTACGTTCCCTTTCATAATCAATTCCCTTATATAGCTAAAGAAATTCTAGACTCAACTTCGACCAGTTTGGCTTGGTAATCCTACAGGAAGTCAGGCTCTGATACCAAAAACTGTCAGGACCCCGATCCTAAGTCACACCGATCTAGCATGTAACACATCATATCACTTTGCGGCCTCACGCACGATATTCCCATGGGTGCAACCTTACCTACCATGGGACCGTTTGCGCCTTTTGGCTCATGTATATGATAGTGTCGCTAGCATCATGACGGAGAACCCGTGTCAGGACCCCGACTCAATGCCACATCGATCTAGCATGTAACACCTCATATCACTTTGCGGCCTCACGCACGGTATTCCCACGGGTGTAGCCTTACCTTTGCCCGGGACAGTTTGTGCCTTTTGGCACACATATATGATAGTGTCGCTAGCATCCATATGATAAGGAGCCCGGGCAGACATGGCTAGTCGTAAACCCAAAGTGGCACAAACTTACAGGGACAGGCATCCATGACCCAGCATCGAACGTGTCGGTCATCAGCGAGTGAATCCAGGCTGTAGCACTGGACTAGCAGGACTCCGGTGAACCGAGCTGTAGCGGGCTAACAGGACTCCGGTATTCATCGCGTGACATTTCCCCGAGGGGACAGCCACAGGAACGAAGAAGGACACATGCCGGCCAGCCTAAGTGTTCCGGAGCAGTAGCAAGCTACCATGGCTCGGTGGAAACACTAGGAGACATTTCCCGGTAAGAGAGGCTACTAAAGATAAACAACTAGATAGTCAGATCCCACACATACCAAGCATTTCAATAACATACACACAATATGCCCAATATGTGCAAATACAACATGGCATCACGACATGACTCTACGACTCAAGTATTTATTCAATAGGCTCCGAGGAGCGAGATATTACAAACATGGGTCTCATGACCCAACACTCAGAGCATACAAGTCAAGAACAAGCGGAAGCTTAACATGTCTGGGTACAGACATCTACAAATGAAAAAGGCTGAGAAGCCTGACTATGTACCAGATCCTGCCGAGGGCACAAGATCGTAGCTAAGGTGACAAGCTAAACGTCGAAGTCCATGCGGAACTACTAGCGAGACTGAAGTCTCTCTGCAAAAACGTAAAATAGGCAAACGTGAGTACAAATATACCCAGCAAGACTTACGTCAGAACTAACTACATATGCATCATTATCAACAAAGGGGATGGTGGGGTTTAACTGCAGCAAGCCAGCTTTGACTCGGTGGCTATCCTAAACTACGACTGCAAGTAACTCTTTTGAGGTGGCGCACATGAGTCCACATATTCACCCTATCAATACACCACTATGGATCTGCTCCCGTCTCCCTACGAGAACGCCATCCATACCACTCACGGTTATCTTGCGTATTTTAGAGTATCCACTTTCACTTGTCTATGAACTTTTATAGGCAACCCAGAAGTCCTTTACCGCGGACACGGCTATTCGAATAGATGATGTTAACCCTACAGGGGTGTACTTCTTCATACATGTTTCCACCACTTAGCGTCTGCACACGACATGTGCTCGGCAGACTTCAAGCAAAAGCCGACGTGGGTGTCAGCCACGACCTGACTAACCACACAAGTCCTTAGTCCAGGTTTATCGCCTATTCAGGTTCCATCCACAGGGAGTCCGGCCGAGGTTTCCACATACGGCCCCAAACGATGTGTACAGGGTTCCGTGACACCAAATGGGCGCCCGGTATACCCAGCCACGTGCCTACCGCATCACAGCCCACCCCTCCGGTCAGCGCTGCGCACGGCCTCCAGCATACTACAAACACCAGAAACTACTTGCAACTCCTGGACAGAGGACAAGGGTGATTAAGAAGTCGAGCGGGGTCATATTTCAGGGCCCAATGCATGGTAGTACCTGTTTCATGGATCACAAACACAGAACTCAGTTCCTGAGGACGACTTCAATGAGACAACCCACCATGTACTCCTACATGGCCTCTCACCGCTACCTTTACCAAATCATGTTCACACACTTTGCTCATACACAGTAGGACATGTTCACACACCTCTGATTCATCCCCGATGAATCAGACCTGACTCAACTCTAAGCAGTAGCAGGCATGACAAACAAGCATGAATGAGTAGGCACAATAGGGCTCAAACAACTCCTACTCATGCTAGTGGGTTTCATGTATTTACTGTGGCAATGACAGGTCATGCAGAGGATAAAGGGGTTTAGCTACCGCAGCAAGTAACAGATGAATCGTTGTTGCCCTAATGCAATAAAAGAGAGCAGGAGCGAGAGAGTAGGGTTGTATCGGAATGAACAAGGGGGTTTTGCTTGCCTGGCACTTCTGAAGATAGTATAGTTCTTCATCGGTGTCATCGATCTCATCATCGGTATCACGTCTATCGAGAGGGGACAGATACCGGCAACACAGAAAAGAATACAAGCAATGCAATGCACAATATGATGCATGATCATGACATGGCAAAATGAGTGTGTTGGGCTAATGCAACTATAATCAGATGAATTTGAGTTAGTTTGAACCCAAGGTTCAAGTTCAAATTGAAACTATGACTTAATAAAGTGCATTATCATGTTTTGATATAAACAGCAGGTTTAAGTTGCTTAAACATGCATGAAACCAGTGCAGATGGATAGATTGTACTTTTCTAATCATTTTTCATATATAACTTGTTTCATTTGGAGTTACAGATTAATTTCTATGATTTTTAGAAGTTTAGGGCATTTTCTGGAATTTCCTGGATAAGAATAAATCCAGAAAATTGCATTACTGCGTCAGGTCAACAGAACCGGTTCAGGTCAAACCTGACCAGTGGGGTCCACTGGTCAGTGACCGGGGGCTGGTTAGTGTCGCTGACAGGTGGGGCTGGGTCAACACACACGTCAGCAGGTCAACTCTGACGCGTGTGACCGATCAACGTTGACTTGACCAAAGTCAAAGCTGACACGTGGGGTCCACACAGATTAGTACTAATCTTAATAGAAAATTAGACTAACCTAATTATGCTCGAGGACCCACATGTCATTGACACAGGTGATAACTAAACATAATTAGCACCTAAACTAATGGTGCCACGTCAGCCACCGGCGATTAACCGCCGGCGATGACAGACCGCGGCGGTGCCCGCGTCAGGTTTGCTCTACGGCCACCGTTCGATGAGCGATTTGTGGCTACGGGTTGCTAGCACTTGCGCGCGTCCAGTGGTGCTCTCAACTTTGCCGGAGGTGGCCCAGAACGATGGCGGTGATGGCAAGTGCGGCGGCCGGCGTTCGGGCGTCGAACGAATCGAGGGTGCAGGGCATGGCAGGAGCCGTGGATGGTCGTGAATGACTTGCGGGAGTGCAGTGAGTGCAGCGGTGGGCTCGGGCGCGTGCTTGCACGGCCGTAGTCGCGGGGGCGACATGACCGGCGCCGAGGAGCTGTCGGCTCTGACAGCCACGGTGGTTAGAAGGCACGGATGAACACGAGGAGAGAGGGTAAAAGGGCAGGGCCTCACGGTGAGGTCGAAGAGCAGGTCGACGTGCTCGGGGAGGCGGCGGAGACGGCGAATCAAACGGCGGCATCCGGCGGCCGTGGTCGGGGAAGAAGGCCACAACCGTCGTCTTGGGCCGTCCTGGCTCATGTAGCTCGGAGAGGAGGGAGAGTAGGGGGCGGCGGAGCCTCTGAGAGCATCGGCGGGGCGAGGTAGTGGTTGTGGCTGCGGCAGTGATGAACGGCGGCGACGGGATCCGCTCGGTGTTCGCGAAAGAGAGAAACATAGGAGGGGGAGGAGCAGAGGGAGAGTGAGAGACGTCAAGGGGGCCGCGTGGCGTCTGCGAGAGACGTCCAGGGGGGAATGAGGCAGCCAGGCAGGGAGGAGGTGGCCGGCGTGTGGCCACGCGCGCCGGGCACGCGCCCCTGCCTACTGGCACGAGGAGGAAGGCGACAGGGAGGAGGCGGTGGTGGGCTGGGCCGCCCAGCTGCAGTGGTGGGCCGGTAGGTGGCACCAGGTAAGTGCCCCGGGTAGGTTCTCTCTCTCTCTCTCTGGTTTTTCTATTTATTAAAGTTTTCTATTTTTTGCAATTGGTTTTGATTTGATTTAAAACATCAAATCATTTTTTTAACTTTCTGTAAATTGTATGTGAGCTCAGGAACTAGTCCAAGGTCACAGGAAACTTACAAAAATATTTGAACTTTATTTCTTATATAACAGAAATAAATTCAACTCAAATATGTCATTGGTTTAAGTCAAAGGCCCAAAATAAATATTTCTGTGATTCCAAAAATATTGGTTTGAATCTTACCTCATGCCAATATTTTTACAGAATAACATGAACATTTTCTTGGACTCATTTGATGAGATTTAAATGTTGGTTATTTTTAGAGCTTTTCTGAGGCTTTTGGAAATTCCTCAATTCAAGTTTCATTTGAATTTAAACATGATGCTCACATGGAAGCTAGCATAGGTCAGGACAGAACTAGGGATGTGACAACCCGAGCGGACATGACTAGTGGTAAATCCAAAGTGGCACTAACTTATAGCGACAGGCATACATGGCCCAACAACGAACATGTCGGTCATCAACGTATGAACCCAAGTCGTAGGAAGCTACAAGGACTTGAAGGACCAACGCGTGACATTTCCTCGAAGGGACAGACACAGGAACGAAGGACACATGTCGGCCAACCTAAGTGTTCAGGAGCAGTAGCAAGCTACCATGGCTCAGTGGAAGCACTAGGAGACATTTCCTGGTAAGAAAGGCTACCAAGAATAAGTAACTAGGTCGTCGGATCCCACACATACCTAGCATTTCAATAACATACACACAATATGCTCGATATGTGCAAATACAACATGGCATCACAACATGACTCTACAACTCAAGTATTTATTCAATAGGCTCCGAGGAGCCAAATATTACAAACATGGGTCTCATGACCAGACATTCAGAGCGTACAAGTCAAAAGCACAAGCGGAAGCTTGACATGTCCGAGTACAGACAACTACAAATGAAAAGGGCTGAGAAGCCTGACTATCTACAATATCCTGCCGAGGGCACAAGATCGTAGCTGAGGTAACAAGCTAAACGTCGAAGTCCATGCGGTACTACTAGCGAGACTGAAGTCTCTCTGCAAAAACATAAATTAAGCAAATGTGAGTACAAATGTGCCCAACAAGACTTACATCAGAACTAGCTACATATGCATCAGTATCAATAAAGGGATGGTGGGGTATCCTGAGCTACATCTGGAAGTAACTCTTTTGAGGTGGCACACACGAGTCCACATATTCACCATATCAATACACCACTATGGATCCACTCCTGTGTCCCTACGAGAACGCCATCCATAGGACTCACGCTTATCTTGCGCATTTTAGAGTATCCACTTTCACTTGTCTATGAACTATATAGGCAACCCAGAAGTCCTTCACCACGGACGCGGCTATTCGAATAGATGATGTGAACCATGCAGGGGTGTACTGATGAAGTCATGTACCTAGGGTAGGGTCATGGACCTGTCCAAAGTACCCTCCCCAAGGACATCTTTAGAAGAAGCTGCCTTCCAGTCGACCAAGAGGGATTCCACTCGACGGACTTGAAGACAGTCGACCATGAAGACTCACTCGACCACCAGGAGATCAAGAGCCACTCTGTATCCAAACGGTCTGTAATTAAGTAGTCTTTATGGGCATGATGACACTTTATGTAAGGCGTTACACGTAATGCCTGGCCTTAATGTACTTTAAACCCTCCGCTGCGTGGGCTGGCTGGGGTCCTAGCAGACACTATATAAGCCACCCCCCTCCATTGGCAGAAGGGTTCGCACCCCTGTAACTCATACACTTATAATCTAGTCGACCGCCTCCGGGCTCCGAGACGTAGGGTTGTTACTTCCTCCGAGAAGGGCCTGAACTCGTAAGTCCCTTGTGTATACAACTACTCCATAGCTAGGATCTTGCCTCTCCATACCTACCCCCCATTCTACTGTCAGCCTTAGTACCACGACAGTTGGCGCCCACCATGGGGCCGGTGTCTTAGCGATTTTTTGGAGAAGTTGCAATTGTTCCGATTGCCTTCATCATGGTTTCTGGCGGAGTTCTGGTCGAGGGCCGCGAGATCCGTCTCGGTGCGCTCACTTTCATCGCCGATGACTCCGCTTGGCTCCAGGAGGCTCCACTCGACATCGATGCGCTCCCCGTCCGCGGTGTGACGCATTTTTGGGCATGTGTCCGCGGCGTCCTGCTGCGGCAACTGTCGGCTCCGTATCGGTCGACTCCTGTGTCGTCTTCCCTCCCTGTCTCCCGCCAGCGCAAGCGCTCTGGTCGGTCGAGGCTTCAGAGGTGGGTGAGACACGCAGTGGCTCGCCAATTGGCCACCACCCAAGTCGCGGCAATCGAGCCCGAAGAATCTCTCTACGACCTGTTCGATCTATCGACTAGCTCCGTAGAGACTGCATCCGAGTGCGACAGCAGTGATCCAGCGGCTGAGGTCCTGATGGTCAATGGGCCCTGTAGCCCTCCTGGCTTCCCCCGCACTGATGGGATGGACGGTGGAGGCGATCCCGCTCAGGTCCATGAAGAATATCAGCCCGAGCCGCTCACTTCTCTGCAAAGGGAAGATCTTCGCCGCCGGAACATGGATGCCCTGCATACTCCCATCGCAGGAGAAACTCCCGAGGCTCGTGCCTTGGAGGAGGCACGTTTGGCCAACTTGGCTGAACACACTCGACTGGAGAACCTCCAGCGAGCACTCGATGAACGTGCGCGGCAATGAGTACCCGACTCCAGTCGACGTCAACTCTTTCCGCAACCAACTCAGGTATATCGAACCCTGATTCGGAATCTAGCAGCTGCAGCCCATATAGCAGAGTCAATTCAGCCCTCTCAGTCGGAGGCTGGCAGAGGCTTGATGCAGATCCGGTATTTGCTCCGAGCAGCAGGAGATCAGAATTCAGCTGTGTCACAGTCATGCAATAGGATTCACAGTCGATCCGTCGCTGCGAATACCGTCCAGTCGGCTCATAGCCCAAGATCGCCTATGCGGCGCGAAGGACGTGAAGGTCGACGTGACCAGTATGATGACCGATTCGATCGTGATGATCGGCGTCGAGTGCCCACTCCTCCCCCAAGGGGTGGGTCTTACGCCCATCGGCAGCAAGATGACAGACGCCAGCCTAGTGTTGGACGAAGAGCTCCGGTCGACCCCAGGGAACCAGGCTTTGATGCGAGATCCATCATCGTGCAAGGTTTGGTCGATCGGAACAGAGCTCATCGAGGTGGCCATGACAGAGATGCGCCCACTAGCAGCCGAGTCCATGTTTCAGGTCCAGAATGTTTTAGCAGAGCCATCAGAGCCGCAGTGATACCCCCCAGCTTCAGGTTGGCGACTGGGGTAAGTAAGCTCACTGGTGAGTCCAAGCCCGAAACCTGGCTTGAAGACTACCGAGTGGCGGTACAGATTGGCGGCGGTAATGATGAGGTGGCCGTGAAGCACTTACCACTCATGTTGGAGGGTTCGGCCAGGGCCTGGTTGAATCAGTTAGATCCTAGCAGCATTTACACTTGGGAAGATCTTTCCCGAGTGTTCGGCCAGGACATTTGAGGGAACTTGCAAGCGACCAGCAGGATTGACAGAGCTGCAAGTCTGCGTGCAAAAGTCGAATGAAACCCTGAGAGATTACATCCAGAGATGGATCTGCTTGCTGCTCCAATCAGCAAAGAGCCTCTGTTGCTTTACATTGCAGCCACAGGACAAGTTGTCAGTACAGTACTTACGGTCGAGCGGGAAGAAGAAGGGAAAGCCTTCAAAGTTCAGCCCCCAATGTATTATCTTTCCAAAGTTTTGACCCCATCGAAGCAAAGATATCCTCATTATCAAAAGCTTGTGTATGGGATCTACATGACCATGAAGAAGGTTGCTCATTATTTCACTGATCATTCCATTACAGTCGTCAGCGACGCCCCACTGTCAGAGATTCTGCACAATAGAGATGCAACTGGTCGAGTGGCGAAATGGGCGATTGAACTCCTTCCCCTTGATATTAAGTTTGAGGCAAAGAAAGCCATTAAGTCCCAAGCAATAGCAGATTTCCTTGCTGAGTGGATTGAACAACAGCAGCCGACTCAAGTTCAATCGGAGCATTGGACCATGTTTTTTGATGGCTCTAAGATGTTAAATGGTTCCGGTGCTGGGGTAGTGTTGCTTTCCCCCCGAGGAGATAAGCTCAGATATGTGCTCCAGATTCACTTTGATTCCTCCAATAATGAAGCAGAATACGAGGCACTTTTGTATGGGTTGCGCATGGCCATTTCACTCGGCGTCTATCGCCTTATTGTTTATGGCGACTCAGATTTGGTGGTCAATCAGGTGATGAAGGAGTGGGACGTTAGAAGCCCAGCCATGACTGGATACTGCAATGCAGTAAGAAAGCTTGAAAAGAAATTCGAAGGGTTAGAGCTCCAGCATATACCCCGACTGAAGAATCAAGCGGCTGATGATTTGGCTAAGATAGGTTCCAAGAGGGAAGCCATCCCCAACGATGTATTCTTGGAACATATCCATACTCCATCAGTTAAAGAAGATCCTTTTACCGAAGAAGCTCCGTAGCCTAAGAGTATCACAGATCCGACTGAAGTTGAAGTTCCAGCAGTGGTCGACTTGATCATGGAAGCATTGGTGATCACTCCCGATTGGACAGTGCCATATATCGCGTATATATTGAGGAAAGAGCTCCCGGAGGATGAAGAAGAGGCTCGACAGATCGTCCGCCGATCTAAAGCCTTTACCGTATAAGGGGACAGTTGTACAGAGAAAGGGCGACTGGAGTTGGTCAGAAATGCATAACGCCAGAAGAAGGTCGAATAATCCTTGACAACATCCACTCGGGGACCTATGGCCATCACGCGTCCTCTCAGACCATCGTAGCCAAAGCATACCGAGCCGGATTTTACTGGCCAAGAGCGAATGAAATGGCAAAGGAGATAGTCGACAAGTGTGAGGGGTGTCAATTTTACTCCAATATGTCACACAAGCCCGCCTCAGCTTTAAAGACCATACCACTCATCTGGCCCTTCGCGGTATGGGGCTTGGATATGGTTGGACCCTTGAGAAAAGGCAGAAGCGGTTTCACCCATGTGCTGGTAGCGGTCGACAAGTTCACCATGTGGATTGAGGCTAAACCCATCAAGAACCTTGATGCCGGCACTGCTGTCAGCTTCATCAGAGAGTTGATATTCAGATATGAAGTCCCACACAGCATCATCACTGACAATGGCTCAAACTTTGATTCCGAGGAATTCAGAGCGTTCTGCACATCTCAGGGCACACGAGTCGACTATGCTTTAGTCGCTCATCCTCAGTCGAATGGACAGGCAGAATGAGCCAATGGCTTGATTCTCAAAGGGTTGAAACCCCAATTGATGCATGATCTCAAGCATGCAGCTGG
This sequence comes from Triticum dicoccoides, assembly GCF_002162155.2. Taxonomy (NCBI): domain Eukaryota; kingdom Viridiplantae; phylum Streptophyta; class Magnoliopsida; order Poales; family Poaceae; genus Triticum; species Triticum dicoccoides. Next base: position 488,050,219 of record NC_041389.1, on the reverse strand, counting down.
TGCATGGGTCGATGAGCTTCTGTCAGTGCTTTGGGGGTTATGGACCACGCCTAACCGATCGACTGGGAGAACTCCGTTCTTCTTGGACTAAGGAGCTGAAGCGGTCTTGCCGAGTGACCTGCTTCACAACGCCCCCCCGAGTCGAACTTTACACCGAAGCTGAAGCAGAACAAGCACGGCAGGACGCAGTCGACCTTCTAGAGGAAGAAAGGGAGATGGCTTTGATCCGATCGACCATTTACCAGCAGGACTTGCGTCGCTTACACGCCAAAAATGTGAAGAGTCGAGCCTTCCAGGAAGGAGATTTGGTTCTCCGAGTGGATCAGCAGAAACCACACAAGCTCGCTCCTTCTTGGGAAGGTCGATCCCTTCATCGTCACCAAGGTTCTCCACAACAGAGCGTACCGTCTTTACAACGTCGAGCACCAGATCGACGAGCCCCGAGCTTGGAATGTGGAGCTGCTCCGCCCCTTTTACACTTAAAGTAGCCACTCGGAAATGTAATAAAAGTACTTCTGTGGTTCATTTTCCAAAGACAATGGTGTTATAATTTTCCCAGTAATTGTTGTTACTTTTGTTTGTTCAAAAAAAATCCCCCCGGTGGGTGGCTTAGTTGGGAATCCGTTTCGCCTAAGTTTGTAAAAATCCTACCGAGTAGTGAGCCAGCCTTTCACTCGGAGGCTTAGCCGCGAATCCGTTTCGCCTAAGTTTCAATAAAATCCTACCGAGTGGTGAGCCAGCCTCCCACTCGGAGGCTTAGCCGCGAATCCGTTTCGCCTAAGCTTCAATAAAATCCTACCGAGTGGTGAGCCAGCCTCCCACTCGGAGGCTTAGCTGCAGTCCAAGTACTCGCCTAAGTTTCAATAAAATCCTACCGAGTGGTGAGCCAGCCTCCCACTCGGAGGCTTAGCTGTAGTCCAAGTACTCGCCTAAGTTTCAGTAAAATCCTACCGAGTGGTGAGCCAGCCTCCCACTCGGGGGCTTAGCTGCAGCATAGCGCTCTCCTAAGTACAAATATAACATGCGCTCCGCAAGGTAGACGAGGTGCAGGTCGACTGCTACCCTCCTCTTCCGAGCTATGCCACAAGTATAATGTGCTCTCTGCAAGGAGGACGAGGTACAGGTCGACTGCCACTTCTCCTTCCGAGATACGCCACAAGTATAATATGTGCTCCGCAGGGAAGATGAGGTACAGGTCGATTGATGCCTTCTTCTTCAGAGGTACACTGCAAATATCCTTCCGAGTGGAGAGCAGACCTCCCACTCGGGGGCTTAGCTGCAGCCCAGTGCTCGCCTAAGTTTTTGAAAATCCTACCGAGTGGAGAGCAGACCTCCCACTCGGGGGCTTAGCTGCAACCCAATGCTCGCCTAAGTTTTTTAAAATCCTACCGAGTGGAGAGCAGACCTCCCACTCGGGGGCTTAGCTGCAACCCAGTGCTCGCCTAAGTTTTTGAAAATCCTACCGAGTGGAGAGCAGACCTCCCACTCGGGGGCTTAGATGCAGCCCAGTGCTCGCCTAAGTTTTTGAAAATCCTACCGAGTGGAGAGCAGACCTCCCACTCGGGGGCTTAGCTGCAGCCCGGTGCTCGCCTAAGGATGTTGAGGAACAAGTCGATTGCAATAAGTGCTTCATCCTAGTCTGCAAAAGACACTTCAAACCAGATGCAAACTTATTCAATGTCGAATCCAAGTTCAGATAACGCCTTATGGAACCATAAGTGCTCAGGTGCTAAGCCCGTTAAAGTTTATTGGTTACAAAACCACTCTGCATACCGAGGCAAATTTCAAGTATCAAGCATAGAAGTTTTTTACCCCTCCTGTGGAGGGCTGGAAGGTGCAACGAATTCGTCCAGGTTGATTCCATCTGCGATCCGAGTGGCAACGGCAATGAAGGTCTCCATGAAGGATCTGAAATCATGCTTCTTGGTATTGGCCACCTTGAGGGCCGCCAGCTTGTCCTCTCGCGCTTCCTTGCAGTGAACACGGGCCAGAGACAGAGCAACATCTGCACCGCACCTGGCAGAAGACTTCTTCCATTCTTGCACTCGACTTGGAACATCGTTCAGTCGAGTCATCAGAGACTCGAGGTCGTTCTGAAGCATCTCTCCTGGCCAGAGTGTTGTGTCGATGCGGGAAGTTGCGACCTTCAGCCTTGCGAGATAGTCGACAATAGCAGCAACACGAGACTCGAGTCGGAGCACATTCATGGCGACTTCGTCCTTCACAGGAGAGTTGATGGGATCTGGGTTCGTTTCCAGTCGACCAGTCTCCTCTTCAAAGTTCTGGCAGAACTCTGCAAGCACAACCCCAAAGTCAAGACAGAGTCTGATGCGGATAGTTAAAATGTCTGTTTGATACAAAAAATTACCTTCAACCATGAGGAATAACTTTTTGGCGAGTCCTCCCAGATAAGCCTCCATATCATTCTTCTTTCCCACCAACTCACTGGCCTTATCACTCAAGACAATCTTGTCACTCTTCAGTCGACTGACCTCCTTGTTGGCCGCATCAAGAGCAGCTTTCATATTTGTATTTTCCTCTTCAAGCTTGGTGATTGAAGCCAGCTTCTCATCTGCGAGCTTGGTCTTCTCTAAAGCCGCTTTCTGCACCTCAGCCAAGTCAAGGTCTTTCTTCTTCAGAGCATCCCTCAGTTTGTCTGCAAAGTCACAGTGAGATCAGGCTCTAAAATGGGCAAGAGGCAAAAGCAGTTGTCAAGGTTCTCACCAAACATACCTTTTGCCTCCTCCTTTGCCTTCGTGAAGTTCTCCTGGACAAGTTTCAGATCAAGTTCGAGCTGGATTTGCTTGTTCTCCAACTCAGTGTAACGAGCTGCGAGCTCGCAAGATTTCTGCGAAGAACCAATCGACAGATGTCAAAAACAGGTCACTTCTGAGTGACTAAGGAAAAATCATAGCATTCCTAAGACTACAGCCGAATATAAACATTCGACCATTGTCTTGGGGTCTACACCCAGTGGGTGCACTCAGCGTGCCCCCACTAGTTCTATCAGTTAGAGTAGTGGGTGCACTCAGTGTGCCCCCACTAGTTCTATCAGTTAGAGTTGATCAGTCGACCAACAAATAGCCAAAAAAAAGAGAGAGGTGTTCTTCAGACTGTAGTCGACTGCCAGCAGTCGACCACAGTCTCGGGGACTACACCCAGTGGGTGCACTCAGCGTGCCCCCACCGGTCTATGAATCCATTCGACCTGATCGACTAAAGAAAAAGCTTAAGACATAAAGACTATGGTTGACTGCCAGCAGTCCACCATAGCCTTGGGGACTACACCCAGTGGGTGCACTCAGCGTGCCCCCACCAATCAGGAATTTCAATCGATGCACCCAGTGGGTGTACAACAGATACTAAGATTTTCAGAAAGAAGGATTTTCAGATATCATATCCTAACAGAACAGGCAGTGACCGACTAACCTAAACATTTCTCTGAAGAGCTGAACTGGCGTCATAAGCCACCTGAATGGCGTCTCGGATCGCCTTCAATTGCTCCATCATGACCCTTGCCTGGCGTATCGCTTCTTTAGCAGTGCTTGCTTGGTCTTTTGGGACGTGGTGGGTCGAGAAAAGTGAAGGCTGAGCAGCACTCAACGATGGAGGGCGAGCACTCATCAGCGGCACCGCGAAGGATACGGTAGGCCGAGTGACGCTGTCCCCCTCCACAACCAATGTCTCGGGTGCTGACACATCCTGAGTCGCCTTGCTAGCAGACGCTTTCCTATTCCTCCCCTGCCTCAGTGGTTCCTCGTCATCGTCGTCAGGAAGGTCAATAACGACGTTAGGTGGAGCTGCAGAAAAGAGTCAGAATTAGAGACAAAGGTTCCAACCATCATATCTGCCCGAGAATCTGGTTGGTGTCGGGATATTCCAGACTCATCGAGACTAGAAAGAAAAATAAAATGAAAGTTTGCAACACAAATCGACGAGATAACATTGCGAGATTCTCGGGGAATGAACTACGGTAGTAGGCTCCAAAACATGAGCCGGTTCTGCTACAACCATGTGAACACGCTGTCCCAGACAAGCATGGTCACCTGGTAGTCTTACAACGAAACACTACTGAGTTCAGGTGGGAAACCATCATTGTAGATAATGAAGTCCTTAATTAAGCCCGGGTTAGCTCTTAAAAGGAACTCCTTCTCCTGGAACAAATCAATCAGTGGCTTGGTGTGCTAGGGATACATATAGAGTGAAGGTTGCAAGTCTTCAGACTACAGAAAACTTTGCACGTATGCATGAATGATTTGGAATGATTCCAAAGGAAGCAACATTGACTTTCTCGAATTCACGGCGGCAACTTGCATCAAATGCACATGAACTAGAGGAAGTCACTTCTTTCATCCGAGCATATGTTACATGAGCGGGTCATGAAGATAATGCTTATAAAACTTTCCAATACTAGCTGGATGTTCAACACGATTCATGGAGAAGATAAAAATGTTTTTGATGGCCTCAACAACAATTTTATCCAGGTTTCCATATGGATGAAATACTACAATTTATGTGAGCAAGGTGATAGCATTGGTCAGACCAAAATATATAATGGTGTATGCTCGAAGGGTCAACCACGAGTAAGACATCATTATGAACATTGTTGGTCCTTATTTGATTTGATGATAGCCCACACTCAAATCAAAGACTGGGTAAGACCATAGCTCTAACAATTTATCACGAGGATCAATCGATGAAGATATCATGTTTCTTCAACACACACAAATATAACCCTTGAAATGAGCTAAGTCGGACAAGCTTTCATCTTCCAACTCTCAAGTTGTTGTTTAGCTTAACCAATCAGCTCAGGGGTATGCAACACAGATTCTTGGAGAAGGGGTGGTTACAAGCAATCAACTTGCTCATGAACTCAACATAGCGGCCAGGTGACGACCTGGTGATACTTCAGAGAGGATATTTAGAAAATCACGAACCACCGGTATGTTACTAAGCTCGAGAACAATCTTGCTTTTCAGGGCAAGACGATATGATCAAATAAGCAAGGTTTGGCACTATCCTAACTCATTGATCGAAAAGTGCACCGGAGATAAGGACTAGGTAGCACGATCAATCTTAGAATGATGATTTCATAACCAACACACTAAGAATGAGATTGTCGTCCATTAATCACTAAGCAATAAGGTTGCTAGGAGTGTTTATTTCACACATCACCATTCACTTGTCGGTATCCCGGTTAGAGTAACATGGGGACAGAGGAATGGATGATGATGGAGAGAGTATCACTGTATCAAGAGTTCATATGATGGTGTGCAATTACCATGACATTCTTGATATAAAGATGGTAATAATCCCAGGTAGAACAAAACAAAAGCTAGATTGGCATTTTGATCTGTAGAATACAACTACTTTGACCCAATCCTAGATATGGAAGAGGTACTGGAGTTTGTTTATCCTAGTCATCCCGAATAGAATGGCTTGACGGATCACAAGAGTAATAGGCATCGATGAACGAATGCACGCATACTCTTGACTATCAATTGATAGACGAGGTCAGAAAACAACTAAAGAGAGGCAACCCAAAAGAACATATGATTTTCTGAGTTGTGGATGCATGGCCTAGCATGTCGAACGAGTTCAACATATTTCTTCCGGATAACCCATGCAGAAAGGTTGAACTGGCAGAGTCACAATATGGAATATAGAACTCATCAAGAACACTCTTTTTGTGATCTTTCGGTTCAAGAACTTCTGCCAAGAATGGTTCATAGTATTTGGAAGATGGAAAAACCATGGACCTCAAGGACTAATGCCAAGGTTACTAATATCCTAAAGGAACAAGCAAACACTATCAACACGAAGAAAGTAGTGTGAATCTCGGGTTCGGAGACCCAGGAGTAGAATGCCTACTAACTAAGTGGCATCACGGGATGCTTTCGAGAATAATGGCCAGAATCATCACACTGAGAACATAAAACATGGCTAGGTTACTAGGTGATCCCCTAAGACACCTAGGGTCATAATAATAGCTCCAACATATATGTCGAGGCAATGAAGTACCTCAACACACTAGTTAGTGTGGTTGATCTGGCACAAAGGAACTTCGGAACGGTAAGAAACGATTTGCAAGTGCATCAGATTGTTTGGAAACCTGGAATGACTCGGATAGCATAACGGTTGTAAACGCTCGGAAAACGGTTTGAGACAACCTACACAGTGGTGGCATAACCACTCGATCATCATAATATCAAGTTTCTGAGATCAACTATGAATACACGGAGATAGTAGAAACTGAACAAAGGCTTAAATCCATCAATCCTATAAGTGTTAGGATTAGTAACACGTTATCCTGATAGAAAGAAGAGAAATCCTAGTTTCCTTAACCCCGTAGGAAAGATAAGATGACTCGGATTAGAGGGCATGAGGTATAAGGAGTAAAAAGAGCCTTAGGTTCCCATCCACAATCAATTCCCTTATATAACTAAGGAATTTCTAGGCTCAACTTCGACCAGTTTGGCTTGGAAATCCTATAGGCAGTCAGGCTCTGATACGAAAGCTGTCAGGACCCCGACTCAATGCCACACCAATCTAGCATGTAACACCTCATATCACTTTGCGGCCCCACGCACGGTATTCCCACGGGTGTCGCCTTACCAGGCCCGGGACCGTTTGTGCCTTTTGGCACACATATATGATAGTGTCGCTATCATCCATATGACAAGGAGCCCGAGCTGACATGGCTAGTCGTGAACCCAAAGTGGTGCTAACCTATAGGGACATGCATACATGACCCAGCAACGAGCGTGTCGGTCATCAGCGAGTGAATCTGGGCTGTAGCAGCTAGGCTAGCAGGACTCCGGTAAACCGGGCTGTAGCAGGCTAATAGGACTCTGGTAATACACCGCGTGACATTTCCCCGAAGGGACAGACACAAGAACGAAGAAGGACACATGCCGGCCAGCCTAAGTGTTACTTAGCAGTAGCAAGCTACCAAGCCTCAGTGCAAGCACTAGGAGACATTTCCCTGTAAGAGAGGCTACCAAGGATAAACAACTAGATAGTCAGATTCCACATATACCAAGCATTTCAATAACAAACACACAATATGCTTGATATGTGCAAATACAACATGGCATCACAACATGACTCTACAACTCAAGTATTTTATTCAATAGGCTCCGAGGAGCGAGATATTACAATCATGGGTCTCATGACCCAACATTCAGAGCATAAGAGTCAAAGCACATGCGGAAGCTTAACATGTGTGAGTACACTACGAATGAAAAAGGCGGAGAAGCCTAACTAACTACCAGATCCTGCCGAGGGCACAAGATCGTAGCTGAGGTAACAAGCTAAACGTCGAAATCCACGTGGAACTACTAGCGAGACTGAAGTCTCTCTGCAAAAACAAAGATCAAGCAAACGTGAGTACAAATGTACCCAGCAAGACTTACATTAGAACTAACTACATATGCATCATTATCAACAAAGGGATGGTGGGGTTTAACTACAGCAAGCCAGCTTTGACTCGGTGGCTATCCTGAACTATGACTGCAATGTAACGCTTTTGAGGTGGCGCACATGAGTCCACATATTCACCATAACAATACACCATTATGGATCCGTTCCCGTCTCCCTACGAGAACGCCATCCATAGCACTCACGCTTATCTTGCGCATTTTAGAGTATCCACTTTCACTTGTCTATGAACTGTATAGGTAACCAAGGGGTCCTTTACCGCGGACGCGGCTATTCGAATAGATGATGTTAACCCTGCAGGGATGTACGTCTTCACACACGCTCTCACCACTTACCGTCATCTACATGACATGTACTCGACGACCTTCAAGGGGAAGCCCAACGAGGGTGTCGGCCACAGCCTACCTAAACACTCAAGTCTCTAGTCCAGATTTATCGCCTATTCAGGTTCCATCCGCAGGGAGTCCGGCCGTGGTTTCCACATACGGACCCGAACGATGTGTACAGGGTTCCGCGACACCAAAGGAGCGCTCGACATACCCGGCCACGTGCCTACCGCATCATAGCCCGCCCCTCGGGTCAGCGCTGCGCATGGCCTCTAGCATACTACAAACACCAGAAACTACTTATAACTCTTGGACAGAGGACAAGGGTGGTTAAGAAGCCGAGAGGGTCAATTAAGGATCCCAATGAGTGGTAGTAGCTGTTCATAGATCACAAACACAAAACTCAGTTCCTGAGGACGGCTTCAATGAGACAACCCACCAGGTACTCCTACATGGCCTCTTACCTCTACCTTTACCAAATCGTGTTCTCACACTTAGCTCACACACAGTAGGACATGTTCATCACTGTTCCAATTCATCCCCGATGAATCAGACCTGACACAACTCTAAGCATAGCAGGCATGACAATAAGCATGGATAAGTAGGCACATCAGGGCTCAAACAACTCCTACTCATGCTAGTGGGTTTCATCTATTTACTGTGGCAATGACAGGTCATGCAGAGGAAAAGGGGTTCAACTACCGCAGCAAGTAACACACGAGTCGTTGTTGTCCTAATGCAGTAAAAGAGAGCAGGAGCAAGAGAGTGGGATTGTATCAGAAAGAACAAGGGGGTTTTGCTTGCCTGGCACTTCTGAAGATGATATAACTCTTCATCGGCGTCATCGAACTCATCGATGAAGCCATGTGTATTGAGAGGGGACAATTACCGACAATAGAGAAGGAAACACAATCAATGCAATGCGCAATATGATGCATGATCATGAAATGGTAATGTGAGTGTGTTGGCCTAATGTAACTACAACCAGATGGGTTTGGGTCATTTTGAACCAAAGGTTCAATCCCAAACTCAATTTATGAATTTAAATAGTGCCTTATCATGTTTTGCACTAAACAGCAAGGTTAAGTTGCTTTATCATGCATGAAACTGTAACAGATGGATAGACTGGATTTTTTTAATCATTTTTCATATATAAATTATTTCATTTGGAGTTACAGATTAATTTCTATGATTTTTACAAGTTTTGGGTGTTTTCTGGAATTTCCTGAATTTAATTAAATCCATAAAATACTTATTGCATCAGCATGACATCACCCTGATGTCAGCAGGTCAACTGGGCGCCTCCGGGTCAAACCTGACCAGTAGGGCCCACTAGTCAGTGACACATAGTCAACTACAGAGGCTGACATGTGGGACCCGGTCAAGGCTGACGTGGCCAAGTCAAAGTTGACAGGCGGGGCCCACTGAAGACAGTGCTAATCTAACAGAGAATTAAACTAATTAGTTTAGGCACTGGGGCCCAAATGTAAGTGGGTCAGGAGGTTAATTAGTGGGTGATTAGTGCTAACTAGGTGGTCACGTCGACAGTCGCCGGAGCCTCGCCGGCGGTGACCTCGAACCGCGGCGGAGTTTGCTCAGAACTCGCCAGAGGTGATGGATCGACGCGGCAGGGGCACCAGAGGATAGCCCATGCCCGTGCGGATCTAGGGAGACCAACGGGAGGTGCGGGGGTGGCCGGAGTTCGCCGGAGTGGAGCCCACGGCAGCTGCCGGAGTTCAGGGCTGGTGCGGGTTAGCGCTGCGCTGTGCAAAGGAGCGAGGAGATGGGCTAGCGGAGCGCTACACGATGCGAGGAGCAAGATAGGCACGCCAGGGTGACCAAATGGTCACCGGAACTACGCTGACGACGAGCTCAGGCGCTGGCGTGCTACAGCCAGGTACGAAACGATGGCTATGGCGAGCAGCAAGCCACGGGGTTAGGGGCAAAATGTGCAGGAGCTCACGGTGGGTCGGATGAGGTAGATGACGAGCTCGGGGAGGCGGAGACGGCGGCGAATCGGCGTGTGCGGCTTCCGGCGACTAAGGAGGAAGAAGACGAGGCGGCCAGCGATGCAGGCCATCCGAGCGCTCGGGGCCAGGGTGGGGCGAAGCGGCGGACGATGGCGGAGACCATGGACAGCACGGTGGCCATGGCAAACGGCGTCGGCGATGATGAGCTCTACTCAGGTGTGTTCGGGAGGGGAAGCAGAGAAGGGGGAAGGGGGAAGGAGAGAGCAGAGAGCGACGAGAGAGGCAGAGGGGGCCGCAGGGCGTGTCTAGACGCATCGGGGGCGCCTCGGTGGCAAGCAGGAGGTGGCAAGGGTGGTGTCGGCGCTCGCCATCGAGCTGCTTCAGGGCGAGGGGGAGGAAGACGACAAAGAGGAGGAGGTGGGCTGGGCCGGCCAGTTCAGATGGGCCGCCAGGTGGGCTAGAGTGCCAGGTAAGTACCCAGGCGAGTCTCTCTCTCTCTCTCTCATTTATTTCAGTTTTCTATTTTGTGCAATTGTTTTGGCTTTATTAAAAATGCCAGAGCATTTTCAGAAATCCTGAGAATATTTGTGGGCACTGTTGAAATTATCCCCAACAGCTCTCAACTAGTTTCAGAATTAGTAGAGCATTTTAAATATTTATAGGATTTAAATGCCCCAATTCAAATACAATATGAGTTAATTCAAAAATCCTGAATTGACCTAGAAATATGTTCATCATTTTTGCCAGAGGTTTTTACCTTTATCAGAAATGATGAACATTTCCAAAGGACATTTTGGGTTCATTGAAAAATATTTCATTGTGATCCTAGTTGGATTTCATTTGGTGCTAAGGTTTGAGCATCCCCATTTCAACTTTCAAAAGAATTTATACATGACGCATGCAGATTATGCAATGACAGGCAAGACTAAGCTAGGGCTGTGACATGTACCAGCCGGTGGCTCCCTTCAGTACCTTCGTAAGCCGTGTATCAAGCCTTCGCCGAAATCAGAGTCTATCTTCGTGCGGGCTACTCCCGGATCAGTCGAATCCGACTCGGGGGCTGCAACAGTCGGCCCGGGGACTTCAGCAGGTGGCTCGGAGGCTGCAGCAGTTGCACCTGGCCCGGGGACTTCAGAACCTGGCCCGGGGACTGCGACAGTCGGCCCAGGGACTTCCGCAGGCGGCTCGGGGGCTGTAGCAGTCACACTCGGCTCGAGGACTTCAGAACCCGGCCCGGGGGCAGCAGCAGTCGGCCCGGGGACTTCAACGGGCACAACAGGCGGCGGCCGACTCCAACCTGCCTCCTCCCAAACCAACCGCCCTTGTATCAGTGGTTATGTTGACAGTAGATGAAGTCACAGCACCATCATGGGTACAGACCATCCTCAACTTTCTGGTGAGTAGAGAGCTACCAGCTGATGAGATCTTGGCCCGACAGGTGCAACATCGAGCAACAACATACACCATCGTCAACAAAGAACTTGTGGGGCGCAGCGTCACTAGCGTGTTCCAGTGATGTGTAGAGCCAGAGAAGGGCCAAGCAATCCTCAAAGACATCCACCAAGGCGAGTGCGGGCACCACGCGGCCGCCAGATCCCTTGTCGCCAAAGCTTTCCGCCATGGTTTCTTCAGGCCGACTGCTTTGGAGGATGCCAAGGATTTGGTCAAGAGATGCAAGGGGTGCCAGAAATTCAGCTCCAAGCAACATCTGCTGGCTTCTGCACTCAAGACCATCCCCCTTACCTGGCCTTTTGCCGTCTGGGGGCTGGACATGGTGGGCCCATTCAAGATAGCACGCGGCGGCATGACTCATCTGGTTGTCGCCGTGGATAAATTTACCAAGTGGATCGAAGCAAAACCAATCAAGAAACTCAATGGTCCGACTTTTGTGACCTTCATCACAAATATCACCGTCCGGTATGGTGTACCACACAACATCATCACCGACAATGGCACAAACTTTGCCAAAGACGCCTTGGCCCATTTCTGCGTGACGCAGGGCATCCGACTGAACTTAGCGTCCATTGCCCATATGTAGTCAAACACCCAAGTTGAGCAAGCAAACGGCCTCATCTTGTCCGGCATCAAGCCCCGACTGGTCGAGCCTCTGGAGCGTTCGGCCGGCTGCTGGATCGACAAGCTGCCAGCTACTCCGAACAAGTCAACCAGCTTCATGCCCTTCTTCCTTTTGTACGGGGCCGAGGCCGTCATCCCAACTGACATAGAGTTTGAGTCACCTTGTGTCACCATGTACACGGAGGCGAAGGCGCAGAAAGCACGAGAAGACACCGTCGATCTGCTGGAAGAAGGCTGGCTATTGGCACTCAGCCGGTCCGCCATCTACCTGCAGAGTCTGCGCCGCTACCATAGTCGGAAGGTCAAGCCAAGATCCTTCCAAGAAGGGGACCTTGTGCTCCGGCTGATCCAGGGAACAGCCAGCCAGCACAAGCTCTCGGCCCATTGGGAAGGCCCTTCCATCATCAGCAAAGCCTTGGGCAACGACTCCTACTACCCCATCGATGCGCAGAAGCCCAGGGCGCGAAACAGAGATGACTCTGGCAAAGAGACAGAACGCCCATGGAACGCGAACCTCCTCTGAAGATTTTACAATTGAAGCAGTATGTACCACACTACCTTTTGTATTAAGAGCAAAGACATCAAGTCCCTTGAGGGGCACTCGGGGGATATCCTCTTTTATCTATATGATAAGCTTTATGCCTATGAATGTGTTATTTCATTCTTCTGCCTGACACCGGGTTCAACCAGTCGGCCCGGGGGCTTGCCGCCTTGTACTATGTGGATGCTGCCTACAGTCGGACAAGTAGTGTGCCGGCATCTAAGCCCTCTCTTTCCATAAGCCGCAGCTCGCACAACGACTGTTCGGCTGGCAAGAGTTAAAGGCAAGAAACGGTGCCCACATGAAAAATGTCTAACGACAAAACACCCACATAGGCAAGCCGGCTCCTCGCCTCACCGACCGGCTGATGAGAAGCGGGCCGGTCGGCTTCTTACTTAACTTGCTATGTTCTAAGCGGCCAAAGTACTTGCCTTCCAAAAATGGCTAAGTACTTGACCCAGCCACAGTCCGCAGAGCGGCTGCCTGGCTGGTAAGGCGGTAGCCAAGGGAAAGCGGCAAAGGAAAAGGCAAAAAGTATAGAAAGCAAGACAAGTCGGAACTCGGCAAAGCACAACTCGTGCGAAAATCAGAAGTCCCTCGGCTAGCATTCAACAAAGTTTGAATACACCCCGAGCGGGTGGAACTGCGCAAATTTAACAAGTTTGTTCGAGAGACTATAAAGCAGGAAAAGTTAAGATAAAACTGGCCTCCTAGGCCAGAGGAGCAGCAGGCGGGTCTGATAGGTTTGTGGAGCCGGCGGCGCCGGCTTGCGGAGTGGCAGTCTGGCGAGTCTAGGCCTGATCAGCATCAGTAGCCGTCAGCATGGTCACGCGCGAGTCGTTGCTCGAGGCTCGGTCGAGCTGAGGCTGGTCGTGCGCTCCGTCATCTGGCACGTCGTCTTCACCATCCTCACCCTCCTGGTCCTCACCTTCATTGCTGGAGGCGATCTCCTCTGACGACTCCTTGCCGTCTTCCGGGTTCAGCCCGAACCAGTTGGGCGGCATCTCGACACCCTCCTCGTCCAGTTCGGGGATGAATACACCAGTGTTGGTGTACTCGGCGATCGCCGCCGCGCGTTGAGTGAGTGTAGGCCCCACCGCCACCAACTCTTTGCTAGCTTCCTGCCGAAACGTGGCCAAATGGGCTAGGTTTAGCCCAGGATACCACGCCTTGACAAATTCCAAGGCCCGTCGTGCGCCCGGCCGGGCTGCGGAGCCCTTCCATGCCTCGAAGCAGCCAACAGCCACTTCCAACCAGTCGGCGGTCCGACTGGGGGTGCGCGAAGCCTGAACGCCTCGCCAGAGGGTGGAAACCACCTGGGCCCCGACGAGGTGTAGGCGATGGAGCATCCGATGAGCCGGCCAGAGACAAGCTTGAATGTCGAGGAGCTGCTCTCCCAGGGACCGAGGGGCGTTGGGCGCAATTTCTGCACCATCTTGTCTTTGCTCGTCGTGGCGAGCCTCGGTGGCTTGGCTGGCTGCAACGGCATAGCCAAGGAAGAAGTCTGCGCAAGCAGAAGGAGGAAGTCTGAAGCCCGAAGCCGGCTCATATGACAGACGGTGGCTGAAAGAAACGAAAGATAACTCACCATCGATCATGTCTTCGATCTTGCCGTAGCCGACGTTCAGCGCTTTCTCCTTCTCAGCCCAAGCCGTGCGTTCACTCTCGAACTCGGCCTGTAGGTTGGCCTCGCTGTCCTTCGCCTCCTGCAGCGCCACCTTGGGACGATCCGCCTAGTCCACCAGCTCTTTGGCTAGGCGGTCGCATTCCTGGGCCGCCTTGCTGCACTCCTCCTCCTTGGCATGCAACACGGTTTGGGCTTCGCCCAGACGTTGCTGCAAGGTGGTGTTGGCTCCTGCAAAGACATGAAAAAGAAGACATCAACAATCAACACAGAAGAAAAGTAGTTTCCGGGAGATCCGGCCTGACTGCTCAACAGTCGACCTGAATCTCGGGGGCTACACATGGCGAGTGCACTGACGCACCCTCGTGAGAGAACAGGCGGTGTGCTTACTCCGTCTCTTGTGCAGATCAGTAGTCCGCTTGGCCAACTCCTGGACGTGGGAGTTGTTGGCGGCTGTGCAGATATTGTGGTAATCTTGGAACAAGGACAACAGAAGGGAAAAACAAGTCAGCACTCAGAACTTACCTTGAAGTTCCAAGCCGCCTGCTCGGCAGCTGGCCCGGAACTCGGGGGCTACACCCAGTGGGTGCGCTGGCGCGCCCCCATGGAAGAGTACAAGAATAAAAAACAAAGCAGAAGAAACATACCCGGACGGCCGCTCGAGACGCTAAGAAAGCCTTCGTATACTGATGGAGGGCGGTGCTTTAGGCCTAAAGCAGCGCCTGAACGTCGTACGCAGCCTTGTTTAGGACACCCATTCCGCCCCGAGGCGTCCACTCTGGTGGGGCGGCACTTGCGGCTTCCACATCAGGAGCGGACGAGCTTGCAGACTTGACCTCCTGCGGCCGCGGCACCGAAGCCGCCTTTGCTGCACGACGGCGCACCGGAATACAGACCACGGGGGTCGCCCCCACCACCAGCTCGCCACTGACCTGCGACGCTTGTGGCACGTCAAGCTGACTACCAGGGGCCTCGGCAGTAGGTGCTTGCGGGGGCACCTGCGCCCCTGAGATGATGGCATCGCCCCCTTCCCTCTCCATGACCGGCTGTTCATCGCTGGCTCCTCCAGTCGGCGCCTGGATCTCTGGCGCCGGTAGCACAGAGCATAGAGCGATTACGAGTTATGGAGTTTGGCGGCGTGCGGATTCTTCCGCTTCCGCCTTGGCGGGCGCGTCCGCCTAGGCCTTAGCTGCGGCATCTGCCTGGGCCTTGGCCGCGGTGTCGGCTTGGGCCTTGGCTGCCGCGTCTGCATCCGCCTGCGCCGCCTTGGCCGCCTCCGCCTTCTCCCGTTCCTCACGCTCCTCCCGCATGTTCCTCTCTGTCGCCTCCTCGAGGTCGGTGAGCGGATCTATGCGGCTGCTGTTGGCGGAGCCCTCCGCTACCCCCATCACAGAAGCAGAGGCAGACCGCTCAAGAGAGAGCGGTGCCCTGTTCAAGCAAGATGAGAAGAAACTCAGAAAGAGTTTGCAATAAAGAAGAAAAGAAAACGCAAGAGAAATCAAGCACTTATGCGGACACCATTGGGGGTTGCTTCGGGGGTTTCTAGAACTGGGTTGCCTTCGCGGCAGCCTCCTGCTGCTTGGTCGCGGAGGCCGTGTCTTGGGCTTCTTCGGCCGGCTGCCGACCAGCAGCATGCCGGCTCGGCACTTCGCCATGCCGCCTGGTACAGTCGGCATGGCTGAAGAGCTCGTGCCTGCCTTGTGGGAGCCATGCGTGCGACGCGACTTGTTCTCCTCCTCGTTGCCATCCGGCCAGTCTTTGAGGCCGCCTCCCCCTCTGGAGCCGCCTGCTCCACCACTTCCGCCCGTGGCATCATCCTCGTCCATGGCGGCCGCCCCCAAGTTGGGGTCGTCTACATCACTTCTTGACCGGTCCGGCATGAACACGTAACCCGGCTCCAAAGTGTCGTTGGCCGACTGGGTCGAGAAGACCTGTTCCATTGCCGACTGATCAGACGGCAAAACAAGAACTCGAACAAGCAGAGAAGAAAAAAGAATTACAAGACTCACCACAGGCGGCGGGTGTGCGCGGTCGTACGGCTGCTTGCCGAACTGCCACTCCGACTCCAAGAGCTTGTAGTTCGAGATGTAGTTGACCAGCCGGACCACCTTCGTGTCCGGCAGGTCCTTGGTGCTCAGCCGACAAGGGTCTCGGTGCCCGCTCATGCTGCTGTTGATGAATGCGGCTGGGCTTGAAGGGGAAGCACTCGGCGCGCCACGAAGGTGGCCAGAAGATCAGAGGCCTTCAGACCCTCCGACTCCGTCATCACCTGCATTCAGGCGATGGTGGCGGTGGAGGCGGCCGACAGATGCCTGGGCTTGAACGTCTAGTTGGTGCGTGGCTCAGCAGGCGGGCCGGCTCCAGAAGACGACAAGTTGACATAGTCCATCATCGGATGTATATTCTTGACGTAGAAATAGGACTTTTGCCATAGCTTGGCCGACTGTAGTAGAGAGATGGACGGAAAGCAGTTCGCGGCGCCCAGACGCTGCACCGCCACACAGGCTCCGCACTGAGCCGCCTGGGCCTTGGCGGCGGTGCCATGTTTGAGGTAGAAGCACTCTCCCTAGAGCTCGAGGGTGGGGAGAGTGCCGAGGTAACCTTCCCACATGGTCACGAAGGCGGCCAGCAGCACCATCGTGTTCGGCGTGAGGTGGTGCGGCTGGACTCCGTAGAAATTGAGGAAGGAGCGCAAGAAGCTGCTCGCTGGAAGGCCGAAGCCGCGAAGAAAGTGCGGCCGGAAGACGACGCGCTCGCCTTCTTCTGGCGCCGGAAAGTTCTCCACTTCGGGAGCAACGCGCACCTTGACGTGCGTCTCATGCGGCAGCCACTGTGTTTGATGAAGGAAGGCGAGGTGGTCCTCGTGGACGTTGAGCCATCCCAGTCGTTGGCTCGCTCGATCGCCATGGACATGGTGCTTGATGGAGCCGCGGCATGGAGATGAGTGGACGAGTCTGCGGTGAAGAGATGAAGCCGCGGAGGGGAGAAGACCAACGATGACGAGCTGCGGCAGCGCATCAGCAAGAGAAAGGGGCGCTGCGGCGGTGAAGAGAAAGAGGAGAATAAAATGGGCGCGCGTGCGTCTACTGCTCCCCACCTCCCCCTACATATAGCCCCAGGCGTCGGAGCGGAGGGGGTGCGACATGGGGGGACGTGGGGATTAACTGCGCCCACTCCCCCATGTTCCCATGTTTACTGCGCCAGTTACGGAGCATATCAATTGCTGCAGAAGCCTAACCGCTCGCCTCAGCCACAACGGATCCGCGCACGTGCTGAGGCCCTATAGTGGCATGCCCGGGACTGCGGCGACATCCCGTCGCACGTGTGGGCTGGCAGGCTGGCCTAGCCTACTGGCGCCTGGTGGCGTGCAAGCAACGGGCGGCAGGACAGCCATCCGTCTGGCATGCCACCCAGCCCCACCACGACATTTCAAATTCACCAGACGGCCAGCCTGGCAATGGTCGGCTCCTGGCAGTCGGAACCTCCAGAAGATAGATGAAGCTAAGCTACCAGACCACTCGGAGTAGGAAGCTGCTGAGGCTCCTCGCCTTGTCCAACATGGTGCCCCACCAGCTTCGGGGACTACTGTCGGAGTAAATGACCACGGGTATCCCTATCGGCTCCCCATAGTATTCCAAGACACCGGGGCTGGCTGCACCCCTCAAGCATCAAGGATAAAGGACGGCCTTCTCGGGGCCGGCTGGTCCAAGTGGCTGGCTGCTAGAAGGCGGCAGAATCCAGAAGACGACTGTAAAGTGGGCAGACTCCTAGCATGCGGCCTCCAGGGAGGCTGGCTCCTAGCAGGTGGCCCCTGGTGCCCTCAAAGTTTGTACCCACATAAACACGACGAGACTGGGCATGGCTACAATACAGCCTGCCACCCCGAATCCACGGCGGAACGTGGGCACAGTGTGGCGTATGAGGCGGACATCCCTTGTCCGGCGCCGCACTGTTGCCATGCAGCCGATGACATCATCCATGGCAGAGGGAGCCATGCTCCCACGATGGGCTGTCGGTACGGCCCACAGGCGGCAGGCCCTACCTGTCCGTGAGAAGCCAGAAGGCGGCGAGCCCTGACTAGTCGGCTCAGGGGGAGGCCGGCGCCCAGCTGGCGGCCTTCCCCCTTCCTTGGAGATTGTGCACCATTAACCAGAAGAGATGGGGAATGGCTACAATGAACGCCCACCAGGCAGCGGGACTGTAGCCATGTTCTCCCCGAAAAAGCACGCATCATCAGCAGCACGCCTACAGTGCTGAGCAGCTGGCAGGACCCGCAAGCAGCGGGCACAGCCTATCGGCCAAGTATAAGACAGCTGGCGGGACCCACCAGGCGGCGGGCCCCAGCAGCCGGCGGAGAAGCCGGCCACTAGAGACACTGACGGCTAGGTCCTAAACCCGACAGATTACTGTTGTACCCCTGGGGGTAGGCCTATATAAACCCACAGGGCACCCATGCAAAATGTTCAGCTTCTTAGATAACACACACACATAGAGAGAGGAGTAGAGGTAGCCTTTCCCTTCTTCCTCCTCTAGCCAAACAGCTCAAGGAGCAAGCTTGTAGTCACTTGTTGAGATAGTGATCATGCGGAGACCCCGCAGAGCAGGACTAGGGGTGTTATCTCCTAGGAGAGCCTCGAACCTGGGTAAGATGCATCAGCGTACATCTTTACGCCTTATCCCATTTCCAGGCACCGGCGACATATTACTCTCCCCCACCATGATAAGCCATCCTTTGGCATATATCACACGAAACCCCCGACACAGGCTCCGCGTCGTTCCCTGCCTCACCGTCATCCACCACCTGGGTGCTGTCCGCGCGGCGTGGTCAATGTGGTCAACCAATGACATCCATTGAAAGAGGACTATATGCGGTGAGGCTGACAGATGGACCCACCAACTACATCCTCACATGCAAGGAAGTGCCTCCTTATTACACGCAAAAAAAGCATCCTCCCCCTGTCAGCTCGGACCCACCATCAATATCTTCGCACGCAAGGAAGTACCTCCTTATCCTCCCTGACAACCGGGACCCACCCAGTCGAAGCGTACATAGCGTTGTCATTCTGGTCGTAAATGTGTACGTACATGCTGGTCCATCGGTCTTTTTGCCACGATGAACCGTGGCCCAGTAAGGAGCGGTAGCTGTTCTGGCAGTTCCGTATATATCATGTACACGCACCTACAGCCACGCTGCAAGAAACTAAATATGGCTACGTACGTACATATGGGCGGGGCCTCGAACGCGTACAACGATGGTGTCATGTTCATCGGTAGCCAACCGGCTGGGTCGAAACAGAGAAACTGCGTCATGTTCGTCGGGAGGCAACAAAATGCGTCATGTTCATTGGGAGATAACCGGCTTGGATGGAACAGCCGAAACGAGGCACATCATACTGAAGAACGGAGGAAAAGGACTTGTGTTTGAGCTCCTACGGTCGAAACGGGGGGTTATTAATTGGGAGGGGTGTGGCGTACCGCAAAACGGAGGAAATGGACTAGAGTTTGAGCTCCTACGGTCAAAACGGGGTCCTGCTCATCGGGAGGGGAGTAGAATACCACAAAATGGGACTCCACGGGCTACTGTTCATCCACCGTCTACTGCCTCGATCCAGCCTCCATGTGCTACTGTTACTGTTCATCCACTGTCGACTTCCTCCAGCCTCCACCTACTACTGTTCATCCACCGTCGACTTCCTCCAGCCTCCACCCGCTACTGTTCATCCACGTGGTCATGTTCATCCAGCCCCCCCTGCTACTGTTCATCCACCGTCGACTTCCTCCAGCCTCCACCCACCACTATTCATCCACGTGGTCCTGTTCTTCCAGTCTCCACCGACTACTATTCAACTAGCCATCCATAGGGTCCTGTTCATCCACCCCAACCGGCTCGGGTGTGTGGCGGCCTCCTCTCGATCAGGGTCCTGTTCATCGGCAATGGCCTCTACTACCATGGGGTCCTGTTCATCCAACCCCCATCAGGAACTATTCATCCAACCCCCAACAACAGTCATGTTCATCTAGAGGCAGCAGGTTCGATCGGCTTCAGTTAGCAGCAGTAGCGAAGGAATTGCTCGGGTTCAATTAACAGCCAAGGGATCGATCGCTCGGGTTCAGTAATGTAGCTAGTACAATCGCTCGAGTTCAGTAAGCGAACGCCTCGCTTGGCTTCAATTAGAGCCCAACGCCTCGCACACATGCGCGCACAAGTACGAGAGAAACGCACAAACCTCCGTGCATAGCTCGGCCCCGACCACCCACCATAACTGGGAACTCCCTGATATTTTCCTCGCCCTCGCTTCTACCATGATTATTTTCCATCATGGACGGCCCAAACAATGTCATGCAGGTGCGTCCCCGACCCGCCCAGGATGAAAAGCACATTTTCTATCATGATTTTTTGTCATAGAAGTAGGAGCCCACCACATCTATGATGATACGTGGTTTTGTCAAATTATTGTCATAGAAGTGTCATAAGCATGACAGAAAAAAAAATGTTCTTCCCAAAATGTCACAGATGTCTCTTTTTTGTAGTGTCATGAACTTCCATTCCCCGCCCCCTTAATGATGCGCCTGGTCTTTTTCTACCACGACTGAAGCCCTCGAGCTCGTCACCATCTGCATCACAAAGGATGACATGGAGAGCCTGCTCTGCGGTTGTACTGCACTTGAGTTCCTTCGTCTTCAGGCGATGAATTGGTCGAGTAGCTTCCACATCACCTCCATGACTCTCCAGACTATTTATGTGTGTTACGGGTGCTGCAACAAGAGATCACAAAAGGTGGACCACATTATGGTCATTGAGAACACACCTTCACTTGAGAGATACTTCTAGTTGATCAACAAGGTCCAATAAGAATCAATGTCATTTCTGTACCGAAATTGACAGTGGTGGGCTACTCGTCTGTGAAATACTCCGAACTTGTTATTGGATGCACACCCGTTAAGGTACAACAGTCAGCTTCTACATCTCCTTGATATCAACATTATTTCTAATTTTGAAGATGTATGTTCGTTTGTCATCCAGAAAAAGATTCCGACAAGCTTGACCCAGATTCTACGTACAGTGAAGGTCTTGGCACAAATCTATCGGCCCCAACTTACACAAAGTTGTCCATTTCCTGAGATGCTTTCGATGCCTGGAGAAGCGGTATATCGAGATGATGTTCCTCTCCTTGTTAAATGTTAAACATAAGGGAGTTCAATTTTTGGCACCTTTTCCCAAGTTTACAATGACAATGTACTACGATTTCTAAAGGAATTTTTTTGGAGTATTTCAGTACATACATCCCCCCACCCCATATTGGTTGCTTGATTCATATGGTTACAATCCATAAGCATTTCTCCTTGGATTCATCTATACTAGTTTTCATAGGGATTTTTTCATCCACTCCAACCTCTTGTGAAGAAGGCTGCACTTTCCTAGATTGTAATCAAATGCCCATGTTAATCATGTTAGATCGAAGATGGCACGTTGGTGCATTTTACAAATCCTGGAAACCGAATAGGCATGTAGTAGTGTTCAAAATTGCATGTAGGTACATACACGTTCTCTTCTTTTGCACATAATATTAGGCCCGATGGTGGATAATGTGATTCAATATAACAATCACATCGAATGCCTAGATATGCATCTCTTAGAAGTTGATTTGAAGTCCTACCGAGGGACCTTACCGGAGATTATATTTGCCAGGTTCTTTGTTGTCAGAGCAAGGGTGCTGAAGGTAATGAGGTTGGACATGGATTTATAGCGAAAAAATGAATGGTTTGTTGATCAGCCCGACAGCTATTGCAGAATGGAAAAGGCTCCAAAAAAGTTGAATTTCATTTTGGAATTTCATATGACAGAGTAATCGGAAGTCATTGTGTCAACCCCATACATGACTTGTCATCGGTTGATCCCTTCGCAGAAATGATGAGGTTTCGAAACCAGCCTTCCTAGTGGTATTATTAGCTTGAACCTCTCTTATATCCATGTTCAGGTGATCAGCATAGGCATTTGCAGCTGAATGAGCTGAATTTCATTTCTAATATCAGTTTGAACCTTGTAATCTTTGAATTTGAGCCATATAACTCTGGAATTTGAACCTTGTAATATTTCCAGCTTTTGTGGTACAATCATTGAAATGGCATCGTATGAAACTCGTATATTGGTACTACTATTTTGACCTTAATATGCAATAGACTTAGATTTTATTAACCATTCTCGACCAAGGATCCAGCCGAAAACAGAGCAATGACAAGCGTCGTCGCAACAAGATGTAGATGATTAGATGCTCGTTTCTCCTAGTTTAGTATGCATGTAATTGCTTACTTTAGTGTGTGGAAATGTTATGTGTGTAGTCACTTATGTAATTTTATGCTTAATTCCATTATGCAATGTTGTTCTTATAAGTATATATGTTCATGTTCTGTAGGCAGAGCAAATCACATCGCACACGGACTAAACAATGGAACCCGTCGGTGATGATTTCATCAATCACTCACAATCGTATACGGGCAATAGTTTGCTCACAACACACACGGCTTGTTAACAGGAATCGTCTGTGTTGTTATCGGTCTTCCCACACATTTCCGATTACAGGCCTGTTTGTCACGTATCACACACATCTTGTTAAGTTAAACCATTTCTATTCTCTTTGCCCAACACAAACAGTTCATTCGAGTGAACTGTATGTCATATATCGCACACACCTTGATCTGGCTGACCGTTTCTTTTGTGTTGCCTAATCACAAATAGTTATCCTGAGTGAACTATATGTTGTATATCACACACACCTTCATCTGGCTGCCCGTTTCTGTTGTTCCACCTCATCAAAAACAGTTCATCGTGGGGTGAACTATATGCCGTATATTGCACACACCATGATCTAGCTGCCCGTTTCTATAATTCTATCTCATCGCAAATATTCATATGGATCAACCGTATGCCTCGCATCGCACATGCAACTAAAATCTGAACCGTTTTTGATGTATCCGGCATCGCAAACGTTTTGCATCTTTTTTGACGGTTTTTTACATCACCGTTTGCGATTAATGCATCGCACACTGTTTCATTGAAGGGTCTCTGATTGTAGTGTCGCGTTAGCAACATCCTGCAGTAGTGTATGTGACATTTTCCTTCCTCTAATGGGTATACACATATTTTGGTTGCTGTTGGTTATGTCACTAAGTGGGTAGAAGCTATTCCAACTAGCAGTGTTGATCATAACACCTCCATTAAAATGCTTAAAGAAGTTATTTTCCCAAGGTTTGGAGTCCCTATATATTTAATGACTGATGGTGGTTCACACTTTATTCATGGTGCTTTCCACAAAATGCTTGCTAAATATGATGTTAACCATATAATTGCATCACCCTATCATTCTCAATCTAGTGGTCAAGTTGAACTTAGCAATAGATAAATAAAATTAATATTACAAAAAATTGTCAATAGATCCCGAAAGAATTGGTCTAAGAAACTTGATGATGCATTTTGGGCCTATAGAATAGCTTATAAAAATCCTATGTGTATGTCCCCATATAAAATGGTTTATGGAAAAGCTTGTCATTTTCCTCTTGAATTATCACACAAAGCATATTGGGAAATTAAAGAACTCAATTATGATTTCAAACTTGCCGGTGAAAAGAGGTTATTTGATATTAGCTCACTAGATTAATGGAGAACCCAGCTTATGAAAATGCCAAACTATTTAAAGAAAAAGGTAAAAGATTGCATCACAAAAGAATCCAAAAGTGGGAATTTAAATTTGATGAACATGTGCTATTGTACAAATCTCGTTTTAGATTTTTTTGCAGAAAAACTTCTTTCCAAATGGGAAGGACCAGATATTATCGAAGAAGTTTATCGCTCTGGAGCTATCAAGATTAATAATGCCAAAGGTACTAACCCAAAGGTGGTCAATGGACAAAGAATTAAGCATTGTATCTCAAGTACGCTTATTAATGTTGAATCCAGTATTACCCAAACCATGACACCAGAGGAACACATAAAAGAAACCTTCCAGAACACTCCAAAACTCTGAAAAGGAAGAGGTATGTGATACGGTAAGTAAAGGAACTCCAAAAAATCAGCAAAAATATTTTCTATTAGTTTTGGAATATTAGGAAAAAAATAGGAAAATAAGAAACAACCGGGAAGGCAACCCAGGTGTCCACAAGAACACAGGGCGCGCCTGCCCCACGTGGCGCTCCCTGGTGGGTGGTGGGCCCCATGGACACCATCCCGACTCCGTTTTTCTTCCATATACTTGCTTCCCAAGAAAAAAAAATCTTTATATATACCCCGAACGATTTGACCTTCGTATCACGGAGAAATCTTTTGTTCTTGTTTCGGGATCTTTTCTTGGAGATCTGAAAATATGTGGTCCCAAGATTTGGAGAGAGAGAGCTATGTCGTGGATTATATCGCAAATCCCAAGGTCTATGGGAGGAGGATCCTTACGGTTGGACCACGAATGAGGAGGAAGACACTGACATGAAGGAAGCAAAGGATGATAGATCCGATGAAGATGAAGATCCACTACCTCAACCTGGAGACATGCACGTGGAATTCAAGAAGTCAAGCCTTCCTAAGAAAGGAAAAAAACCTAAGGTTCAATTTATCCCATCCCGTTTTCTCCAGGAGAGCAAGGCGGCATTAGGCAAGAGGGTATTGAAGCTTGAGCTGGAGCATGATGATCTAAGGGAGGAAAACTTTAGCCTCATACCAAACACCAATCCATTTGTATTTCTTTATTTTGTTCAATATTTCATCATCTTCCTACAGTGGCTGGCGGCGCTCCCGCGCACGCCTCAGTGACCCATCCTAGCCTATGGCGCAGGCCAGGCCATCCCTCAACTTCCACACATTCTCCGGTGGCGGCAGCTCCACCAGCCCACCCTGCACCTGAACAAGTCAACCTTCATACTCCTCTCCACATGCGTCTTCCCCGACTCTAGTTCGTTCCGGTCTGAGGTCTCGACATCGTCCTCCACCTTCGTGCTCTCACCATGGAGCCACTGCCTGTCGTTCCCAACATGGTCAACAAACAAGAGGAATCAGGAGACGACTATTCGTCGAGAGGCTGACAGTCCGGGCCTACTAGGTCCATGGCCTAGGTTTTGTTGTTTAGCATGTGTAGCCCAAAGTTGGTCCTATAGGTTTCAACTTTTTTGGGGGGATCCAGCAGATATCAAGCGGCCTCTGGGCCTCGTAGTCTAGCTTGTCTATAACATCAGCAGTCCAAGTTATGTTTGTTTTTTCAAGACAACGCACAACTCAGTTCTATTTTTCTATAAGAATACCAAACTGAACCTATGTTTTCCCTTCTATAATAGTATATATATTTACATTTTATTTAATTTCATATATATAACAGAAAAAACATAATGTTCCATTTAACCTGTCCTTTGTCCAACCTATGTATAGACCTTCCCGATTCCTTTATTTTTCTTTTCTAGTAATCCTATATCTGAATTTTCTCCCACATTCTTTTTTGATGTAATCTGATTTTTGTCTCAGTACTTTTCCCTAGAACCAACTCAACTTTCCTATGTCTAGCCTAAAAGATAATAATACCTCACGTCCTATTAACTCATCAAATTAAAATGATATTTTATTTGGTAAATCGAAAGTTCTTACAAAATAATAATAATAGTTTACAAATAAGTTGGCAAATTAATTCCTGGTGATTGCGTACATAAGGTTGCAAAGATTTTACTAACCAATGCAGCAATACATGTGCAATCACGTGTTTATGTTTTTACAACATTTCTCCGTCCAGCCGAACATGATGTTTCATCCAGCACAGCAAAGTCCGTGGATTTAGGAAAAATTTCAAATGTGCTTTAAATTCTAACATACTAATAAATGGGTTGCATAGTTTCAGCCATCCCACCAAATGGACTAAAAACCCAAATGGACTGGCTAACATGTGTGCCAATAGGTTGAAGCCTAAGCACTTTCGCATAAAAACAAAGGTCGAAGCCTAAGCAAGGCGCTGGATTTACATCCAATGGCCGTCATTCTTCTTCAATCTCTCGTCTTCTTCCTCCAGCGCTGCCGGGACCACCTGCTCCAACCTCCGGCGTCCAGCGGCGCTGCTTCACGCGCCTCGCAGCGAAATGCTACGCCACTGATGGCCAGGCCATCCCTCCACTCCTCTGCATCTCCTGTTATTCTCCATCGAGTGTAGGCCCACCCACACCTGAACCAGTCTAGTTTCACACTCCTCTCCATCTACGACTCCACTTCCATATCTTCCCCATCTCAGGGTCATTCTCGTCGGGGGCCTCACCATCGTCCATTGGCCTTGGTGCTCTCGGCACGGTGTGGTCAACTTGGTCAACAAACTAGAGTCATCGAAAGATGATTGTACATGGAGAGGCTGACAGTGGGGACGCACCACACCCATGGACGCATGCATGCAACTGCATCCTTTTTATGCGGAAAAACAATGTTTTCTCCCCCCTGATAGCTGGAACCCACCAGCTACATCTTCGCACGCAAGGAAATGCATCCTTATTACGTGCAAAAAAATGATACCTCTCCCTGATAGCTGGGTCCCACCAGCTATATCTTCGTATGCGAGGAAGTGCCTCCTTATCCTCCCTAACAGCCGGAACACAACCGGTCGAACCGTACGTAGGGTTGTCTATCTGGTTGTCGGCGTTCTGGGAACGGGGGTCCCCAGACTTGCCTGCCTGCGCCCTGCAGCGTGGCTCGACCAGTGGCCCAGTACGGCCCGTCTTCATCAACCAAACACACAAGTCCCTCGCGAGGGGCCAAGCCTCGCAGGGCGGATGATGCAAGGCCTCCTCAGGGGTGGCCTCACCAGGAAAGCTTGCGAGGAGGCGGAGAGATCAAGGCGAGGGGTACCTCGCGAGGTGCTCATGACGCAAGCCATGACGACCAAGACCAGGCGGGCGCCAGCCTACGCAGTGTCCTCGTTTCCTCTTTGGTGCAAATGGGGCAAGCGCAGGCACGGAGTACTGGGGCATCAGGCAAAGGTTTACATATCGGTGCAACGAGACCAAGACCAGTAGAGCGGCAGGATGGAGGTTACCATGGAGCCCAAGACGGCGTCGCCACCAGTGCCTTTGGTAGTCGAAGACCACCTTTAGTCAGGATAGCTTGTACTAGCTGTCCCCTTTCAAAATGGTCGTTGTTGGATCCCTTCCCGCTCAATATTTGGGAAGAGGACCAGGGCCTCTATAAATAGGGCTAGCCACCACAGTAGAAAGCAATGGGATCTAGAGCCAGGAGAGACGGATTGAATCCTGTCCAAACACACCACCACAAGAACACCTCTCCTCGCAACGTTGTTCTTCCTCTGTACTGTTCATCATCAGCCCAAGAGGCAATCCACCACACCACACACTGGATTAGGGTATTACACCACAATGGTGGCCCTAACCAGTATAAACCTCGTGTCTCTTGTGTTGTTCATCGTGCTAGCTAGAAATTGCGGCGAGGTTGTGGGTGTGTTTCGGTAGGGAGAAGATCTTTGTGCGCACCTGCTACGTCTTGAGCTTGCGTTGGTTTTCCTTGAAGAGGAAAGGGTGATGCAGCAATAGTAGCGCAAGTATTTCCCTCAGTTCTTGAGAACCAAGGTATCAATCCACTAGGAGGCTCCTCAAAAGTCCCATGCACCTACACAAACAAACAAGAACTCGTAGCCAACGCAATAAAGGGGTTGTCAATCCCTTCACGGCCACTTGCGAAAGTGAGATCTGATAGAGATAATATGATAAGATAAATATTTTTGGTATTTTATAATATAGATAAGAAAAGTAAAGATATAAATAAAAGTAGATTGAAATCTTATATGATAAGAGATCGACCCGGGGGCCATAGGTTTCACTACTGGCTTCTCTCAAGATAGCATAAGTATTACGGTGGGTGAACAAATTATTGTCGAGCAATTGGTAGAAAAGCGAATAATTATGAGATTATCTAGGCATGATCATGTATATAGGCATCACGTCTGTGACAAGTAGACCAACTCCTGCCTGCATCTACTACTATTACTCCATACATCGACCGCTATCCAGCATGCATCTAGAGTATTAAGTTCATAAAGAACGGAGTAACACATTAAGAAAGATGACATGATGTAGAGGGATAAACTCATGCAATATGATATAAACCCCATCTTTTTATCCTCGATGGCAACAATACAATATGTGCCTTGCTGCCCCTACTGTCACTGGGAAAGGACACCGCAAGATTGAACCCAAAGCTAAGCACTTCTCCCATTGCAAGAAAGATCAATCAAGTAGGCCAAACCAAATTGATAATTTGAAGAGACTTGCAAAGATAACTAAATCACACATAAAAGAATTCAGAGGAGATTCAAATATTTCTCATAGATAAACTTGATCATAAACCCACAATTCATCGGATCTCGACAAACACACCGAAAAAAGAGTTACATCGAATAGATCTCCAAGAAGATGGAGGAGAACATGGTATTGAGATTCAAAGAGAGAGAAGAAGCTATCTAGCTAATAACTATGGACCCGAAGGTCTGTGGTAAACTACTCACGACTCATCGGAGAGGCCTTGGAGATGATGTAGAGGCCCTCCGTGATCGATTCCCCCTCCGGCGGAGCGCCAGCGAAGGCTCCAAGATGGCATCCTCTGATGTATTTAGGGTACGTAGGTATATATAGGAGGAATAAGTAGGTCGGTGGACTCCCGAGGGGCCCACGAGACAGGGGGGCACCCAGTAGGGGGGGCGCGCCCTCCACCCTCGTGGCTGCCTCGTTTATTTCTTGACTTCCACTCCAAGTCCTCCAGATCACGTTTGTTCCAAAAAGATCGCTCCCGAAGGTTTCATTGCGTTTGGACTCCGTTTTATATTCCTTTTCTTCGAAACACTGAAATAGGCAAAAAAACAGTAATACGGGCTGCGCCTCGGGTTAGTAGGTTATCCCAAAAATGATATAAATGTGTAAATTAAAGCCCATAAACATCCAAAACGGGTAATATAATAGCATGGAACAATCAAAAATTATAGATATGTTGGAGACGTATCAAGCATACCCAAGCTTAATTCCTGCTTGTCCTCGAGTAGGTAAATGATAAAAATAGAATTTTTGATGTGGAATGCTACCGAGCATAATTCTCAATGTAATTTTCTTTATTATGGCATGAATGTTCAGATCCAAATGATTCAAAATAAAAGTTCATATTGACATAAGGAATAGTAATACTTCAAACATACTAATCAATGCAATCATGTCTTCTCAAAATAACATGGCTAAAGAAAGTTCATCCCTACAAAATGCTTCGTTTTCGTCACACAAAAATGCTCCCATCTTATACACCCCCGATGACAAGCCAAGCAATTTTTTCGTACTTAAATAATCTCAAACTTTTTCAACCTTCACGCAATACATGAGCGTGAGCCATGGATATAGCCCTATGATTGGAATAGAATATGATGATGGGGATTGTGTGGAGAAGACAAAGAAGGAGAAAGTCTCACATTGACGAGGATAATCAACGAGCTATGGAGATGCCCATCAATTGATGTCAACATGAGGAGTAGGGATTGCCATGCAGCGGGTGCACTAGAGCTATAAATGTATGAAAGCTCAACAAATGAAACTAGTGGGTGTGCATCCAACTTGCTTGCTCATGAAGACCTAGGGCATTTTGAGGAAGCCCATCGTAGGAATATACAAGCCAAGTTCTATAATGAAAAATTCCCACTAGTATATGAAAGTGACAACATATGAGACTCTCTATATGAAGAACATGGTGCTACTTAGTGTGGAAAAGGATAGTAACATTCCCCCTTTTTATTTTTATTTTCTTCTTTTTTTTCTTTTTTTTCTTTGGGCCTTCCTTTTTTCTTTTGTCCTTTTTTTTCTTTGGCCTTTCTTTTTTTTCTTTTTGGCCTTTTTTTATTCGGGGACAATGCTCTAATAATGACTATCATCACACTTTTATTTATTTACAACTCATGAATTACAACTCAAAACTAGAACAAGATATGACTCTATATGAATGCCTCCGGCGGTGTACCGGTATGGGCAATGAATCAAGAGTGACAAGTATGAAAAATTATGCATGGTGGCTTTGCCACAAATACGATGTCAACTACATGATCATGCAAGGCAATATGACAATGATGATGTGTGTCATGATGATAAACGGAACAATGGAAAGTTGCATCACAATATATCTCAGAATGGCTATGGAAATGCCATAATAGGTAGGTATGGTGGATATTTTGAGGAATATATAAGGAGGTTTATGTGTGATAGAGCGTATTGTATCACGGGGTTTGGATGCACCGGCGAAGTTTGCAACAACTCTCAAGGTGAGAAAGTGTTGGGGAACGTAGCAGAAATTCAAAATTTTCCTACGTGTCACCAAGATCTATCTATGGAAAAACTAGCAACGATGGGAAGGAGAGTGCATCTACATACCCTTGTAGATCGCTAAGCATAAGCATTCAAGAGAATGGGGTTGAAGGAGTCGTACTCGTCGTGATCCAAATCACCGGAGATCCTAGTGCCGAACGGACGGCACCTCCGCGTTCAACACACGTACAGTCCGGTGACGTCTCCCATGCCATGATCCAGCAAGGAGAGAGGGAGAGGTTGAGGAAGACTCCATCCAGCAGCAGCACAACGGCATGGTGGTGGTGGAGAGCGTGGCAATCCTGCAGGGCTTCGCCAAGCACCGCGAGAGAGGAGGAGTACTTGGGAGAGGGGGAGGGCTGTGCCAGAACTTGGGGTGCGGATGCCCTTCCACCCCTCCACTATTTATAGGTGGGGGTAAGAGGGGGCCGGCCCCCTTAGATCCCATCTAGGGTTGGGGCGGCGGCCAAGGGGGGAGGAGTGCCTCCCAAGTCAAGTGGAGGCCCTCCCCCTTAGGGTTTCCCCTTCCCATGCGCATGGGCCTTGGGGGGGCTGGTGCCCCTGGCCCATTAAGGCTAGGGCGCCCACTTACAGCCCATGCTACTGTATTGGACGTGGTGGAACAATTTCCGGACCTCCGGACCCCTCCGGAATCCTCCGGAACCTTCTGGAAGCTTCCCGGTACAATACCAGAAAAACCCGAACTTTTCCTGGAACCCGAACAACAACTTTCCATATATAAATCTTTACCTCCGGACCATTCCGGAACTCCTCGTGATGTCCGGGATCTCATCCAGGACTCCGAACAACATTCGGTAACCACATACAAACTTCCTTTATAACCCTAGCATCATCGAACCTTAAGTGTGTAGACCCTACGGGTTCGGGAGACATGTAGACATGACCGAGACGTTCTCCGGCCAATAACCAACAACGGGATCTAGATACCCATGTTGGCTCCCACATGTTCCATGATGATCTCATCGGATGAACCACGATGTCAAGGACTCAATCGATCCCGTATACAATTCCCTTTGTCTAACGGTATTGTACTTGCCCGAGATTCGATCGTCGGTATAACGATACCTTGTTCAATCTCGTTACCGGCAAGTCTCTTTACTCGTTCCGTAACACATCATCCCATGATCAACCCCTTGGTCACATTGTGCACATTATGATGATGTCCTATCGAGTGGGTCTAGAGATACCTCTCCGTTTACTCGGAGTGACAAATCCCAGTCTCGATTCGTGCCAACCCAACAGATACTTTCGGAGATACCTGTAGTGCACCTTTATAGCCACCCAGTTACGTTGTGACGTTTGGTACACCCAAAGCATTCCTACAGCATCCGGGAGTTGCACAATCTCATGGTCTAAGGAAATGATACTTGACATTAGAAAAGCTTTAGCATATGAACTACGATCTTTGTGCTAGGCTTAGGATTGGGTCTTGTCCATCACATCATTCTCCTAATGATGTGATCCCGTTATCAACGACATCCAATGTCCATGGTCAGGAAACCGTAACCATCTATTGATCAACGAGCTAGTCAACTAGAGGCTTACTAGGGATATGGTGTTGTCTATGTACCCACACATGTATCTGAGTTTCCTTTCAATACAATTATAGCATGGATAATAAACGAGTATCATCAACAAGGAAATATAATAATAACTAATTTATTATTGCCTCTAGGGAATATTTCCAACAGTCTCCCACTTGCACTAGAGTCAATAATCTAGTTCACATCGCCATGTGATTAACACTCACAGGTCACATCGCCATGTGACCAACATCCAAAGAGTTTACTAGTGTCATTAAACTAGTTCACATCATCATGTGATTAAGACGCAATGATTTCTGGGGTTTGATCATGTTTTGCTTGAGAGAGGCTTTAGTCAAGGGGTCTGCAACATTCAGATCCGTATGTACTTCGCAAATCTCTAGGTCATATTGTAACTGTTGCTTCCACGCTCCACTTGGAGCTATTCCAAATGGTTGCTTCACTATATGTATCCGGTTTGCTACTCAGAGTCACTCGGATAGGTGTTAAAGCTTGCA
Organism: Triticum dicoccoides; assembly: GCF_002162155.2. Classification (NCBI taxonomy): domain Eukaryota; kingdom Viridiplantae; phylum Streptophyta; class Magnoliopsida; order Poales; family Poaceae; genus Triticum; species Triticum dicoccoides. Next base: position 488,017,828 of record NC_041389.1, on the reverse strand, counting down.
TCGACGTAACCCTTTACGCCAAACTCTTTATCACCTCCATAATCGAGAAACATGTCCTTATTTACTCCAAGGACAATTTTGACCGCTGTCTGATCCATTTCTGGATCATTCTTGTACCCCTTGACTGACTCACGGCAAGCCACACTTCCGGTGCGATACACAGCATAGCATACTATAGAGCCTACGTCTGAAGCATAGGGGACGACCTTCGTCCTTTCTCTCTATTCTTCCGTGGTCGAGCTTTAAGTCTTAACTTCGTACCTTACATCTCAGGCAAGAACTCCTTCTTTGACTGATCCATCTTGAACACCTTCAAGATCATGTCAAGGTATGTGCTCATTTGAAAGTACCATTAAGCGTTTTTGATCTATCCTCATAGATCTTGATGCTCAATGTTCAAGTAGCTTAATCCAGGTTTTCCCTTGAAAAACATTTTTCAAATAACCCTATATGCTTTCTAGAAATTCTACATCATTTCTGATCAACAATATGTTTACAACATATACTTATCAGAAATTCTATAGTGCTCCCACTCACTTCTTTGGAAATACAAGTTTCTCATAAACTTTGTATAAACCAAAATCATTGATCATCTTATCAAAGTGCATATTCCAACTCCGAGATGCTCACTCCAGTCGATGGAAGGATCGCTGGAGCTAGCATACCTTTTAGCATCCATAGGATCAAAAAAACCTTTCTGATTGTATCACATACATCCTTTCCTTACGAAAACTGGTAAGGAAACTTGTTTTGACATCCATCTGCCAGATTTCATAAATGCAGCTAATGCTAACATGATTCCGACGGACTTTAAGCATCGCTACGGATGAGAAAATCTCCTCGTAGTCAACTCCTTGAACTTGTGAAAAACTCTTTGCCACAAGTCGAGCTTCATAGATGGTGACTTTACCATCCATGTCCGTCTTCTTCTTAAAGATCCATTTATCTCAATGGCTTGCTAATCATTGGGCAAGTCCACCAAAGTCCATGCTTTGTTCTGATACATGGATCCTATCTCAGATATCATGGCTTCTAACCATTTGTCGAAATATGGGCCCACCATCGCTTCTCCATAGCTCGTAGGTTCATTGTTGTCTAGCAACATGACCTTCAAGACAGGATTACTGTACCACTCTGAAGTAGTACGCATCCTTGTCACCCTACGAGGTATGGCAGTGACTTGATCCGAAACTGCATGATCACTATCATAAGCTTCTACTTCAACTGGTGTAGATGCCACAGGAACAACTTCGTGTGCCCTGCTACACACTAGTTGAAGTGACGGTTCAATAACTTCATCAAGTCTCCACCATCCTCCCACTCAATTCTTTCAAGAGAAACTTTTCCTCGAGAAAGGACCTAATTCTAGAAACAATCCATTTTGCTTCTGGAACTGAGATAGGAGGTATACCCAACCATTTTGGGTATCCTATGAAGATGTATTTATCCGTTTTGGGTTCGAGCTTATCATGATGAAACATTTCACATAAGCGTCGCAGCCCCAAACTTTTAAGAAACGACAACTTAGGTTTCTCCAAACCATAGTTCAAACGGTGTCGTCTCAACGGAATTACGTGGTGCCCTATTAAAGTGAGTGCGGTTGTCTCTAATGCCTAACCCATGAACGATAGTGGTAATTTGATAAGAGACATCATGGTACGCACCATATCCAATAGGGTGCAACTATGATGTTCGGACACACCCTCACTATGGTGTTCCAGGCGGTATTAATGGTGAAACAATTTCCACAATGTCTTAATTGCGTGCCAAAGCTCGTAACTCAGATACTCATCTCTATGATCATATCATAGACATTTTATCCTCTTGTCACGATGATTTTCAACTTCACTGTAAAATTACTTGAACCATTCAATAATTCAGACTTGTGTTTCATCAAGTAAATATACTCAGTATCTACTCAAATCATCTGTGAAGTAAGAACATAACGATATCCACTGCATGCCTCAGCACTCATTGGACTGCACACATCAAAATGTATTACTTCCAACAAGTTGCTTTCTTGTTCCATTTTACCGAAAACGAGGTTTTCAGTCATCTTGCCCATGTGGTATAATTTGCATGTCTCAAGTGATTCAAAATCAAGTGAGTCCAAACGGTCCATTTGCATGGAGTTTCTTCATGCATATACACCAGTAGACATGGTTCGCATGTCTCAAACTTTTCAGAAACGAGTGAGTCCAAAGATCCATCAACATGGAGCTTCTTCATGCGTTTTATACCAATATGACTTACATGGCAGTGCCACAAGTAGGTGGTACTATCATTACTATCTTATATCTTTTGGCATGAACATGTGTATCACTACAATCGAGATTCAATAAACCATTCATTTAGGTGCAAGACCACTGAAGGTATTATTCAAATAAATAGAGTAACCATTATTCTCCTTAAATGAATAACCGTATTGCGATAGACATAATCCAATCATGTCTATGCTCAACGCAAACACCAAATGACAATTATTCAGGTTTAATACTAATCTTGATGGTAGAGGGAGCGTGCGATGTTTGATCACATCAAACTTGGAAACACTTCCAACACATATCGTCAGCTCACCTTTAGCTAGTCTCCGTTTATTCCGTAGGTTTTATTTCGAGTTACTAACACTTAGCAACCGAACCGGTATCTAATACCCTGGTGCTACTAGGAGTACTAGTAAAGTACACATTAACATAATGTATATCCAATATACTTCTATCGACCTTGCCAGCCTTCTCATCTACCAAGTATCTAGGGTAATTCTGCTCCAGTGGTTGTTCCCCTTATTACAGAAGCACTTAGTCTCGGGTTTGGGTTCAACCTTGGGTTTCTTCACTAGAGCAACAACTGATTTGCCGTTTCATGAAGTATCCCTTCTTGCCCTTTCCCTTCTTGAAACTAGTGGTTTCACGAACCATCAACAATTGATGCTCCTTCTTGATTTCTACTTTCGCGGTGTCAAACATCGCGAATACCTCAAGGATCATCATATCTATCCCTGATATGTTATAGTTCATCACGAAGCTCTAGCAGTTTGGTGGCAATGACTTTGGAGAAACATCACTATCTCTGGAAGATCAACTCCCGCTCGATTCAAGTGATCGTCGCACTCAGACAATCTAAGCACAAGCTCAACAATTGAGCTTTTCTCCCTTACTTTGCAGGCTAAGAAAATCGTCGGCGGTCTCATACCTCTTGACGTGGGCACGAGTCTGAAATCCCAATTTTAGCCCTCGAAACATCTCATATGTTCCGCGACGTTTCAAAAATGTATTTGGTGCCTCAACTCTAAACCGTTTAAATGAACTATCACATAGTTATCAAAACGTGTACGTCCGATGTTTGCAACATCCACAGACGACGTTTGTGGTTCAGCACACTGAGCGGTGCATTAAGGACATAAGATTTCTACTGTCCGCATAATCGGTACTGTCAACTTTCGACTATATTTTCTCTAGGAACATATCTAAACAGTCGAACTAAAGCGCGAGCTTACGGCATAATTTGCAAAGATCTTTTGACTATGTTTAGTATAATTAAGTTCATCTTATGAACTCCCACTCAGATAGACATCCCTCTAGTCATCTAAGTGATTACATGATCCGAGTCAACTAGGCCGTGTCCGATCATCACGTGAGACGAACTAGTCATCATCGGTGAACATCTTCATGTTGATCGTATCTACTATACGACTCATGCTCGACCTTTCGGTCTCTTGTGTTCCGAGGCCATGTCTGTACATGCTAGGCTCGTCAAGTCAACCTAAGTGTTTCACGTGTGTAAATCTGGCTTACACCCGTTGTATGTGAACGTAAGAATCTATCACACCCGATCATCACGTGGTGCTTCGAAACGACGAACTTTCGCAACGGTGCACAGTTAGGGGGAACACTTTCTTGAAATTTTAATGAGGGATCATCTTATTTACTACCATCGTTCTAAGCAAATAAGATGCATAAATATGATAAACATCACATGCAATCAAATAGTGACATGATATGGCCAATATCATTTTGCTCCTTTTGATCTCCATCTTCGGGGCTCCATGATCATCATCGTCACCGGCATGACACCATGATCTCCATCATCATGATCTCCATCATCGTGTCTCCATGAAGTTGTCTGACCAACTTATTACTTCTACTACTATGGCTACCGGTTAGCAATAAAGTAAAGTAATTACATGGCGTTGTTCAATGACACGCATGTCATACAATAAATAAAGACAACTCCTATGGCTCCTGCCGGTTGTCATACTCATCGACATGCAAGTCGTGATTCCTATTACAAGAACATGATCAATCTCATACATCACATATCATTCATCACATTCTTCTTGGCCATATCACATCACATAGCATACCCTGCAAAAACAAGTTAGACGTCCTCTAATTGTTGTTTGCATGTTTTACGTGGCTGCTATGGGTTTCTAGCAAGAACGATTCTTACCTACGCAAAACCACAACGTGATATGCCAATTGCTATTTACCCTTCATAAGCACCCTTTTCATCGAATCCGTTCCGACTAAAGTGGGAGAGACTGGCACCCGCTAGCCACCTTATGCACCAAGTGCATGTCAGTCGGTGGAACCTGTCTCACGTAAGTGTACGTGTAAGGTCGGTCCGGGCCGCTTCATCCCACAATACCGTCGAAACAAGATTGGACTAGTAACGGTAAGCATATTGAACAAAATCAACGCCCACAACTACTTTGTGTTCTACTCGTGCAAAGAATCTAGGCAATAGACCAAGATCATGATGCCACTGTTGGGGAACGTAGCATAAATTCAAAGTTTTCCTACGTGTCACCAAGATCTATCTATGGAGAAACCAGCAACGAGGGGAAGGAGAGTGCATCTACATACCCTTGTAGATCGCTAAGCGGAAGCGTTCAAGAGAACAGGGTTGAAGGAGTCGTACTCGTCGTGATCCAAATCACCGGAGATCCTAGTGCCGAACGGACGGCACCTCCGCGTTCAACACACGTACAGCCCGGTGATGTCTCCCATGCCTTGATCCAGCAAGGAGAGAGGGAGGGGCTGAGGAAGACTCCATCCAGCAGCACCACAACCGCGTGGTGGTGGTCGAGGAGCGTGGCAATCCTGCAGGGCTTCGCCAAGCACTGCGAGAGAGGAGGAGTACTTGGGAAAGGGGGAGGGCTGCGCCAGAACTTGGGGTGCTGCTGCCCTCCGACCCCTCCACTATTTGTAGGTGGGGAGAAGAGGGGGCCGTCCCCCTTAGATCCCATCTAGGTTTGGGGGCGGCGGCCAAGGGGGGAGGAGTGCCTCCCAAGTCAAGTGGAGGTCCTTCCCCTTAGGGTTTTCCCCTTCCCATGCGCATGGGCCTTGGGGGGGTTGGTGCCCCTGGCCCATTAAGGCTAGGGCGCCCCCTTATAGCCCATGCTACTGTATTGGACGTGGTGGAACAATTTCCGGACCTCCGGACCCCTCCGGAATCCTCCGGAACCTTCTGGAAGCTTCCCGGTACAATACCAGAAGAACCCAAACTTTTCCCGGAACCCGAACAACAACTTTCCATATATAAATCTTTACCTCCGGACCATTCCGGAACTCCTCGTGACATCCGGGATCTCATCCGGGACTCCAAACAACATTCGGTAACCACATACAAACTTCCTTTATAACCCTAGCGTCATCGAACCTTAAGTGTGTAGACCCTACGGGTTCGGGAGACATGTAGACATGACCGAGACGTTCTCTGGCCAATAACCAACAGCGGGATCTGGATACCCATGTTGGCTCCCACATGTTCCACGATGATCTCATCGGATGAACCACGATGTCAAGGACTCAATCGACCCCGTATACAATTCCCTTTGTCTAACGTTTTTGTACTTGCCCAAGATTCGATCGTCGGTATACCGATACCTTGTTCAATCTCGTTACCGGAAAGTCTCTTTACTCATTCCATAAGACATCATCCCGTGATCAACCCCTTGGTCACATTGTGCACATTATTATGATGTCCTACCGAGTGGGCCCAGAGATACCTCTCCGTTTACACGGAGTGACAAATCCCAGTCTCGATTCGTGCCAACCCAACAGATACTTTCGGAGATACCTGTAGTGCACCTTTATAGCCACCCAGTTACGTTGTGACGTTTGGTACACCCAAAGCATTCCTACGGCATCCGGGAGTTGCACAATCTCATGGTCTAAGGAAATGATACTTGACATTAGAAAAGCTTTAGCATATGAACTACGATCTTTGTGCTAGGCTTAGGATTGGGTCTTGTCCATCACATCATTCTCCTAATGATGTGATCCCGTTATCAACGAATCCAATGTCCATGGTCAGGAAACCGTAACCATCTATTGATCAACGAGCTAGTCAACTAGAGGCTTACTAGGGGCATGGTGTTGTCTATGTACCCACACATGTATCTGAGTTTCCTATCAATACAATTATAGCATGGATAATAAACGATTATCATGAACAAGGAAATATAATAATAACTAATTTATTATTGCCTCTAGGGCATATTTCCAACAGAAAGGGCAATGCATGGTACCGATGAGGCTAGCAATGATGGAAGGGTGAGAGTGCGTATAATCCATGGACTCAACATTAGTCATAAAGAACTCATATACTTATTGCAAAAATCTACAAGTCATCAAAAACCAAGCACTACGCGCATGCTCCTGGAATGGATTGGTAGGAAAAGACCATCGCTCTTCCCCGACCACCACTCATTAGGATGCACAATCTAAGAACACCTCATGTTTCAAATTTGTTACACAACTTTAACCATACGTGCATGCTATGGGACTTGCTAACTTCAACACAAGCTTTCTTTAAATTCATAATCACACAACTAGCATGACTCTAATATCACTACCTCCATATCTCAAAACAGTTATCAAGTATCAAGTTGGTCATAACATCCAATTCACTTCCTATGATAATTTTTATTATACCCAACTTGGATGCCCACCATTCTAGCACCAATTTTATAACCATAGCAAAAACCATGCTGTTCTAAGATACTCTCAAAATAATATAAGTGAAGCATGAGATATTAACAATTTCTACAATATTAAGCCACCGCTGCGCTCTAAAAGATATAAGTGAAGCACTAGAGCAAAAACTATCTAGCTCAAAAGATATAAGTGAAGCACATAGAGTATTCTAATAAATTCCAATCAAGTGGGTTTCTCCCAAAAGGTGTGTACACCAAGGATGATTTTGGTAAACTAAAAATCAAATACTAATATCATCCAAGACGCTCCAAGCAAAACACATATCATGTGGCGAATAAAAATATAGCTCCAAGTAAAGTTACCGATAGACGAAGACGAAAGAGGGGATGCCTTCCGGGGCATCCCCAAGCTTAGGATTTTGGCTATTACTGAATATCTTGGGGTGCCCTGGGCATCGCAAATCTTATGCTCTTGTCACTCCTTATTACATAATCCATCAAATCTTTACCCAAAACTTGAAAACTTCACAACACAAAACTCAACAGGAAATCTCATAAGCTCCGTTAGTGAAAGAAAGAAAAACCACCACATAAGGTACTGTAATGAAGTCATTCTTTATTTATATTGGTGTTAAACCTACTGTATTCCAACTTATCTATGGTTCATACCCTTACATACTAGCCATAGATGCATCAAAATAAGCAAACAACACACGAAAAGCAGAATCTGTCAAAAACAGAACAGTCTGTAGCAATCTATAACTCTCTAATACTTATGGAACTCTAAAACTCCTACCAAAATACAAAGTCCTGGGAAATTTGTCTATTGATCTACAGAAAAAATAATCAAGGCAAAAGCAAGTTCCTGTGAATTACTAAAATTATTTTCGTGCGTGCAAAGTTTCTGTTTTTCAGCAGAATCAAATTAACTATCACCATAGGTTATCCTATAGGTTCTACTTGGCACAAACACTAATTAAAACATGAAAACACATCTAAACAGAAGCTAGATGATAAATTTATTAAATAATAGCAAGAAAAAATATTGGGTTGTCTTCCAACAAGCGCTTTTTCTTTAAAGCCTTTTTTAACTAGGCATTGAGATTTCAGTGATGCTCACATGAAAGACAAGAATTGAAGAACAAAGAGAGCATCATAAAACATGTGACAAACACACTTAAGTCTAACATAATTCCTATGCATAGGCAGATTGTAAGCAAACAAATTATCAAGGCAAGCAAAAACTAGCATATGCAAGAAAGAACAAAGAGATGATAGCAATCTCAACATGAAGAGAGGTAATTTAGTAACATGAAAATTTCTACAAACATATTTTCCTCTCTCATAATAATGACATGTAGGATCATAAGAAAATTCAACAAAATAGCTATCACATAAAATATTTTCAACACGATCCACATGCATGCGAAGTTGACACTCTTCCAAAATAGTGGGATTAACTTTAACTAAAGTCATGACCTCTCCAAGCCCACTTTTATCTAAAATTTCATAAGATTGATCTAAATCCAAATATGTGGGATATAAAATTGACACTCTTCCAAACCCACTTTCAATAATATTGCAAACACTATTATCAATCTCATATTCATCATGGGGGTTAAATAAATTTTCAAGATCAAAAGAAGAATCACCCCAATCATGATCATTGCAACAAGTAGTAGACATAGCAAAACTAGCATCCCCAAGCTTAGGGTTTTGCATATTATTAGCACAATTGACGTCAAGAGAATTTATAGTAACATCATTGCAATCATGCCTTTTATTCAAAGAGTTACCGTGAATCTCTTCATAAATTTCTTCATCATAATTTTCAGATTCACAAATTTCAAGCAAAGCTTCATAAAGATAATCTAGTGCACAAAACTCACTAGAAATTGGTTCATAATAATTGGATCTCTTAAAAAGATTAGCAAGCAGATGAGGATCCATAGATCTTAGCTTCTCTGTTTAGCAATAAATAAACAACTATTCCAACTAAACGACCAAACGAGCCAAGTAAGATATCAAAGCAAATGAAAAGACGAATAGAAGAAGGGCGAATAAAACGGCAAGGGTGAAGTGGGGGAGAGGAAAACGAGAGGCAAATGGAAAATAATGTAAGTGCGAGGGAGATGAGTTTGTGATGGGTACTTGGTATGTCTTGACTTGAGCGAAGACCTCTACGGCAACGGCGCCAGAAATCCTTGTTGCTACGTCTTGAGCTTGCGTTGGTTTTCCTTGAAGAGGAAAGGGTGATGCAGCAATAGTAGCGTAAGAATTTCCCTCCGTTTTTGAGAACCAAGGTATCAATCCAGTAGGAGGATCCTCAAAAGTCCCACACACCTACACAAACAAACAAGAACTCGCAACCAACGCGTCAATCCCTTCACGACCACTTGCGAAAGTGAGATCTGATAGAGATAATATGATAAGATAAATATTTTTGGTATTTTATAATATAGATAAGAAAAGTAAAGATGCAAATAAAAGTAGATTGAAAGCTTATATGATAAGAGATAGACCCGGGGGCCATAGATTTCACTAGTGGCTTCTCTCAAGATAGCATAAGTATTACGGTGGGTGAACAAATTACTCTCGAGCAATTGATAGAAAAGTGAATAATTATGAGATTATCTAGGCATGATCATGTATATAGGCATCACGTCTGTGACAAGTAGACCAACTCATGCATGCATCTACTACTATTACTCCACACATCGACCGCTATCCAGCATGCATCTAGAGTATTAAGTTCATAAAGAACAGAGTAACACATTAACAAAGATGACATGATGCAGAGGGATAAACTCATGCAATATGATATAAACCCCATCTTTTTATCCTCGATGGCAACAATACAATACGTGCCTTGCTGCCCCTGCTATCACTGGGAAAGGACACGACAAGATTGAACCCAAAGCTAAGGACTTCTCCCATTGTAACAAAGATCAATCTAGTAGGCCAAACCAAACTGATAATTCAAAGAGACTTGCAAAGATAACTAAATCACACATAAAAGAATTCAGAGGAGATTCAAATATTTCTCATAGATAAACTTGATCATAAACCCACAATTCATCGGATCTCAACAAACACACCGCAAAAAGAGTTACATCGAATAGATCTCCAAGAAGATCGAGGAGAACATGGTATTGAGATTCAAAGAGAGAGAAGAAGCCATCTAGCTAATAACTATGGACCCGAAGGTCTATGGTAAACTACTCACAACTCATCGGAGAGGCCATGGAGATGATGTAGAGGCCCTCCGTGATCGATTCCCCCTCCGGCGGAGTGTCGGCGATGGCTCCAAGATGGGATCTCATACATACAGAAGGTTACGGCGGTGGAAATAGTTTTTCATCATCTCCTCTAATGTTTTCGGGGTACGTAGGTATATATAGGAGGAAGAAGTATGTCGGTGGACTCCCGAGGGGCCCACGAGATACGGTGCGCGCCTAGTAGGGGGGCGCCCTCCACCCTCGTGGCCGCCTCATTTATTTCTTGACTTCCACTCCAAGTCCTTTGGATCACGTTTGTTCCAAAAAGATCGCTCCCGAAGGTTTCATTCCGTTTGGACCCCGTTTGATATTCCTTTTTTTCGAAACACTGAAATAGGCAAAAAACAGCAATACGGGCTAGGCCTCCGGTTAGTAGGTTAGTCCCAAAAATAATATAAATGTTTAAAGTAAAGCCCATAAACATCCAAAACGGGTAATATAATAGCATGGAACAATCAAAAATTATAGATACGTTGGAGACGTATCAGCACCCCAGAGTTCAAATCTTAAGGGTTTTGCCGAAACCCGATATTCGACATTCGGCGCCCCAAGTAGGGGTGCGCCGAAATCTTCTTTCCGCTGATCTGCGTTCCACTTCTTCGTCGCATCCATGTCCGGCGACCCGACGACCAACGCCGACCACTGGGCGCCATGGCCAGCCCATGCCGTGCCACCTGCCCAAGGTGATCTCATCCCCATGCCTTAGGCAGCCCGTGCTACGCAGAATGCTGCGGGGCATGGGCGACGCGGTCAGGCACTGCCTCCTCTCACTCCGTGGCAGGTGCGATCAGCCGCAAGGGCCTCAAACCACGCCGCAGCGAAGGCGCCACACACCCGGCAGGAACAAGCGAACATGAGGGCCGCGCTCACTGTGGCTCGGGAACTGCTGTGGTGCAGGTTGCAGGAGAGCGGCTGAGACATGCTGCTGGAGCGTGTTGCCGAACTCCTGGATGCCGCAGCTTCGGGACGCCTTCCTTCTGTGTCCAGCTTCCACCCCAAGCCCTGGTTGGATCACGCGGCGGGCCCATCCGCGCTCGTGCGCCCTCGGGCACGCCCCAAGGCTTCATCGACACCAGCTCAAGCATCGGCGCCGGCCGCCAGGCTACACCATCACCACCGCCGGTGAGCGAGGGCATGCGCATCACCGCCTACGGCCCGGGCGGGCCGCCGCCCTACCATCCCCAAGACGGCGCGCTAGGCCAGGCCACATGGAGCGTGGGGCACTACGGTGAAGTCTTCGGGGCGGCGACCTCGGAGGCTTACGTGCTCCACATGGTGGATCGAGAGTACGCGCTGGAAGATGACCCTGGCTCATTTCTCGGGTCAGGCTGGGAGGAAGAGTCGCTGGAAGCCGAGCCTTTTAGGAGCCCCAAGGAAGCCTCACCAACCGCGTTGGCAGCGTGTCACGCCCAAGATGCGACCCTATCCTAAAGGAACTTGAAGGTCCCACCAAGGATAGAAGCGGATCTTGAAGACACTTTTGCAAGGTGGATATCATTACATCAACAATTACATAATAGATAGGGATACATACATAAGGCATACAATGCCACATGAATACAACATCATCTTACATAAGAACATCATCCGACTACGGATGAAACACAAACAGAAACTCAAACGACATCCACCCTGCTAGCCCAGGATGCCGACCTGGAACCTATCCCCTGATCGAAGAAGAAGTAGAAGAAGAACTCCAGACAAGCAAACATCGCTCTCGCGTTAAGATCATCGCATAATCTGTACTGCAACTATTGTTGTAGTAATCTGTGAGCCACGAGGACTCAGCAATCCCATTACCATGGGTATCAATACTAGCAAAGCTTAATGGGAAAGGAAGGGGTAAAGTGGTGAGGTTGCAGCAGCGACTAAGCATAATATGGTGGCTAACATACGCAAATAAGAGCGAGAAGAGAACAAACGGAACGGTCGTGAAGCTAGCAATGATCAAGAGGTGATCCTGAACTCCTACTTACGTCAAACATAACCCAAAACCGTGTTCACTTCCCGGAGTCCACCGAAAAGAGACCATCACGGCTACACACACGGTTGATGCGTTTTAATTCGGATCTGGTGTCAAGTTATCTACAACCGGACATTAACAAATTCCCATCTGCCACATATCCACGGGCACGGCTCTCGAAAGTTTATACCCTGCAGGGGTGTCCCAACTTAGCCCATGATAAGCTCTCGTGATCAACAAAGGATATTCCTTCTCCCAGGAAGACCCGATCAGTCTCGGAATCCCGGTTTACAAGACATTTCGACAATGGTAAAACAAGACCAGCAAGACCGCCCGATGCGCCGACAATCCCGATAGGAGCTGCACATATCTCGTTTTCAGGGCAACACCGGATGAGACATCCTACGAGTAAAACAAGACCTCGAGTTTCCTCGAGGGGGCCCCGCAGTCTACTTGGTTCGGACCAACACTTAGACAAGCATTGGCCCGGGGGGGCTGAAATAAAGATGACCTTCGGGTTAATTACTCCCAAGGGAAATGTAGGTGGTGGTGAGGCAAATGGTAAAACCAGGGTTGGGCCTTGCTGGAGGAGTTTTATTCAAAGCGAACTGTCGAGGGGGTCCCATAAATCACCCAACTGCGTTAGGGACGCAAAATCCGGGAACATAACACCGGTATGACGAAAACTAGGGCGGCAAGAGTGGAACAAAACACCAGGCATAAGGCCGAGCCTTCCACCCTTTACCAAATATATAGATGCATTAATAATATAAGAACTATTTGTTGGAAATATGCCCTAGAGGCAATAATAAAAGTATTATTATTATATTTCTTTGTTCATGATAATTGTCTTTTATTCATGCTATAACTGTATTATCCGGAAATCGTAATACACGTGTGAATACATAGACCATAATATGTCCCTAGTAAGCCTCTAGTTGACTAGCTTGTTGATCAACAGATAGTCATGGTTTCCTGGCTATGGACATTGGATGTTGTTGATAACGGGATCACATCATTAGGAGAATGATGTGATGGACAAGACCCAATCCTAAGCATAGCACAAGATCGTGTAGTTCGTTTGCTAGAGCTTTTCCAATGTCAAGTATCTTTCCTTAGACCATGAGATCATGTAACTCCCGGGTACCGTAGGAGTGCTTTGGGTGTATCAAACGTCACAACGTAACTGGGTGACTATAAAGGTGCACTACAGGTATCTCCGAAAGTGTCTGTTGGGTTGACACGGATCGAGACTGGGATTTGTCACTCCGTATGACGGAGAGGTATCTCTGGGCCCACTTGGTAATGCATCATCATAATGAGCTCAAAGTGACGAAGTGGTTGGTCACGGGATCATGCATTACGGTATGAGTAAAGTGACTTGCCGGTAACGAGACTGAACAAGGTATTGGGATACCGACGATCGAGTCTAGGGCAAGTAACGTACCGATTGACAAAGGGAATTGTATATGGGGTTTGATCGAATCCTCGAGATCGTGGTTCAACCGATGAAATCATTGTGGAACATGTGGGAGCCAACATGGGTATCTAGATCCCGCTGTTGGTTATTGACCGGAGAGTCGTCTCGGTCATGTCTGCATGTCTCCCGAACCCGTAGGGTCTACAAACTTAAGGTTCGGTGACGCTAGGGTTATTAGGAAGACTTGTATGTGATTACCGAATGTTGTTCGGAGTCCCAGATGAGATCCCGGACGTCACGAGGAGTTCCGGAATGGTCCGGAGGTGAAGTTTTATATATGGGACGTTGTCATGCGGACACCGGAAGGTTTCAGGGGCATATCGGTATTGTACCGGGGCCACCGGAGAGGTTCCGGGGGTCCACCGGGAGGGGCCGCCCCTCTCGGAGGGCCACATGGGCCGCAAGGGGCTGGGAACCAGCCCCTGGAGGGCTGGGCGCCCCCCCTTGGGCCCATGCGCCTAGGGTTGGGGGGGAAACCCTAGAGGGGGGCGCCCCCCTTGCTTGGGGGGCAAGTCCCCCCTCCCTGGCCGCCGCCCCCCCTCTAGATCCCATCTAGAGGGGTCGGCCCCCCTTGCCCCTTCCCCTATAAATAGAGGGGTGAGGGGAGGGCTGCTGGACACAACCCAAGGCGCAGCCCCTCCCCTCCCCAACACCTGTCCTCCTCCGTTATGTGCTTGGCGAAGCCCTGTCGGAGTACTGCTGCACCAACACCACCACGCCATCGTGCTGCCGTTAGAGCTATCTTCCTCAACCTCTCCTTCCTCCTTGCTGGATCAAGACGGAGGAGACGTCTTCCATCTCGCACGTGTGTTGAACGCGGAGGTGTTGTCCGTTCAGCACTTGGTCATCGGTGATCTGAATCACGGCGAGTACGACTCCATCATCACCCTTCCCTTGAACGCTTCCGCACACGATCTACAAGTGGTATGTAGATGGAATCTCACTCCCTTGACTCGTTGCTAAGATGAACTCATAGATGGATCTTGGTGAAACCGTAAGAAAATTTTTAATTTTCTGCAACGTTCCCCAACAATATTGTGATATCCCAACAAAATCCTGTCCACCATGGAGCAATCTTCATCTTCACCTGCAACTAGCAACGCTATAAGAGGGGCTGAGCAAAAGTGGTAACATAGCCAAACAACGGTTTGCTAGGAAGGGTGACAAAGGTTAGAGGTTCATGGCAATTTGGGGAGGCTTGAAGAGCAAAAGATAGGTAGCGCAGCATAGCGATAGAACGAAGCAACTAGCATAGCAATGATAGTAGTCAGATCCAAGGTGACCGTCATCTTGCCTGAAATCCCGCAAGGAAGAAGAACGAGTCCCTGAAGAAGACGAACGGATGAACACGAACAAAGCGTAGACGAACAAATCCTGACGATCGCAACGAAACAGGAACTATCAAGAAGAAGCACACAACATGGTAAACACACCACACATGGACAAGACATGATGCACAACAAGCATGATGCACGACAAAGCTACATGAAGCTACTCATGGCAAGAGATGATGCATACAAGAGCAACATATCAAAGCAAGTTTAAATGAGGCCGGAAACAACATATAACAATTCCGGTAAGTCCTCAAATGCAAGTTTCGAAGTTGGTCCAGATCTGAACAAACATTAAGTTGAAGTTGTTAAACAGCAAGTTAAAGAGCACCAAGAGGATCTACCCGAGATTCTAGTCAAGTTACATATAAAGTTCATTTTGTTCAGAGCTATGGCCTAGAAGATATGAGCAAAACAAGTTAAACATGGCATTGATGCAAAATGCATACAAACGTCAAGCAAACACCTCAAAACAAGGATGCAACATGATAATATGAAACTACATGCAAAATCAAGCAAGTTTCATATAGAGCACACTCAAAACGGAGCAACGGTCCAACACATACACTCTATACAAGATTAAAGGACAAGCTGTCCAAAACAGCAACTAGGCATATTGCAAGCACCAAAACAATATGCTACAGTACAACAATATGAAAACAAAAGGCATGGACATGATTTACACGTAAAGCACAACAAAACATGAACACTGAGCTAACTCCAGAAATCACTAGATCATGCTCAAAAGGACATGGCAAGATTGCAAATAATAACAGTTTCAGGCTTAGCAGAAATAGCCTCAGGTTGCAATTTTAGAGCTATCAAACAACATGTTACATGAACTTATCATGGCAAAGAAAGGCATGGAATGAATCTACTAATTTCATGTCACAAAAGTCCCTTACTGACCATGAGCCAAAAGGGCACATAAAATATGATGGCACCCATGTAAACATAGCAAGAGATATGACAGATTCATACATGGCAGGAACAACCATAAGTAGGTATGTTGGTGAGCCTGAAACACTCTCCACAGAGCAATACATGGCATGGCAAGGTGACCAACAGCAATCAGACATGTTTATGAAGCTAAACATGGCAAGATCAAGTTCATAGCATGCTTGGATAACTAACAACAATCATGCCAACGTTGAACTTAATGATAACAGGCTGACAGCAACATTATTTAGCAAATTTGGAGCAAGATTACAACATGTTACAGCAGGCTATAAATGCAACCAGGGGCATGGATGGATATAGCATGACATGTGTAACAAAACATCCTTAGTTAACATCTCCAGATTATGCATAGAATGACTAGTAGCAGCAGGTTAAGATAGCATCATGATGTAGCAGATTCAGCCTAGCAAAACAGCAACAGCAAGTACCCTACTTCACGAGCTCGATGCACTCAGTAAAAGACTCACAAAAATATATGGATTGCACCACAGCAAAGATGGCATGATGTAGTACAAAACACATGTAGAGCTCATGCTCATAGGATGCACACATCAAATGCAACAAAATTGACAAATCACCAAGTCATAATAGTTTCAGCAGATTAACATCATATAGCACTCTTGCAATGATGATTTGGGCATCAAGATGAACTCAAATGAACATGACACAATAGAATGAAATGAAGAGCATCTCACGCGAACATTTTGATATATTATATGCACAAAACGAAGCTACGGACGAGGAAATATGGCATGATGAACAGGGCATGAAAATAACATTAGAAAATGACTTAGTGAAAAAATCAACCTCCGAGAATTCCGGATCTAGGGCTCCTCGCACGTGGATCGAGGCAGCGGTGCGAGCTCGCCGGAGAGGGCGAGGGAGGGCGGATCTGGCCGGGAGGAGCTTGTCGGGGCTTGGGAAGGAGGCCTCCCGGCGAGGGGGCGACGGATGGCAGCGGGACGGCGCGGAGGAGATGCGGTGGCCGGCGGGCGGCGCTTGGGCGGCGCGACGGAGGGACGCCGGCACGGGGCGCGGGGACCGGAGGCAGGGCGCTCGG
>NC_041389.1:487993169-488000247 GCF_002162155.2 Triticum dicoccoides | reverse complement strand
CGGAGGGCGGCGACGGATCCGGGCTGGCGCGGGCTTGCGGCGCGGACGGACGGGCCTGTGCGGGCCTGCTAAGGGCTCGGCGAGCCCCAGCGGCGGGGAAGCCCGGGAGGCGACGTGGCGCGTTGTGGGTGGCTGAGGGAGGCGGCGGCGGACGTGTCTGGCGCGGCACGGACGCGTCTGGCGCACGGAGGAAGAAGAAGGCTAGGGTTAGGGGTGAAATTGATCCGAAAATTCGGGGGAGGGGGTGTTTATATAGGTAGAGGAAGCTAGGAGAGTCCAAATGAGGAGCGGTTTTCGCCCACACGATCGTGATCGAACGACCGAGAGCATGGAGGGGGTTTGGATGGTTTATGTGCCACTTTGGAGGGGTGTTGGGCTGCACACAAAAGAGGCTTTTACGGTACCCCGGTTAACCGTTGGAGCATCAAACGACCTCCAAATGGCACGAAACTTGACAGGTGGTCTACTGGTGGTGTAACAAGGCCGCTTGGCAAACCACGGTCCATTCCGATAATGTTTAACACCCACACACGAAAAGAGACAAGAAGGGGACGCCGGATGACATAGGAGTGCCGGATTGCAAAACGGACAACGGGGAAAATGCTCGGATGCATGAGACGAACACGTATGCAAAATGAAATGCACATGATGACATGACAAAATGCAACATGCAAGCAAATGACATGGCAATGCCGACGAATAACTGGCAGACACCTGGCGCATCGACACCGGGGCGTTACAACACTCCTCCACTAACAAGAGATCTCGTCTCGAGTTCTTAGGACCGAGACGGAAGGGGAAAAGCGATGAGTGAAACAAGAACTCAAGAGAAGAAGCAAAGAATCGAGAGCACTCGAGAAGAAGAGAGGAACGACGAGAATTACGAGAATCGAAAGCTCACGGAATCAGATAGACTATGAAACCACTCCGGTTAGAACGAGATAAGAAACGAATAAGACTGAAAAGATTTAGGCAGCACTCCAGCTGAAACATGGAAAGATTTGGAACTGAGATTGACAAAATGGAACGATAGTTGACGAGAGGAACAACACCATGCCTCCGGAAGAACTAAAAAGAGTTGAAAGAAAAGAACGGATAAGAAGATGACATCTTCTACCACGAATGAATTTGAAAAGCACCCTTGCGAGAAAAGATTGAACAAAGTTGTTGAGAAAATCAACAACAAAAAGAATAAGCTTGTTGTGGTCTTATAGGTAACATCTCAAGATCATAAGGTGATAGCCGGACACAAACGGAAATGAATGGATAGCTTAGAAGAACGATGAAATGCAAAACTCCACTTCAAAAGAATACGAAGAATTAATTGCACTTCGAGACGTGAGAAGAAAAGATACTTGAACTCCACCAACAAGAATCTTGATGAACTCTTGAAGAATGAATTAAATCATGAAGAACCACCATGAAGAACTCCGATGACAAAAAGGATGGTGAGATAGAATGAAGGATGAAAGAATAAGATTAAAGCTTGCGGTGATAGAGATTGAGGTTCCGACGAAATGGCTGAGGAAATTTGAACTCCGGAAAAGAAAAGATGAAAACACTTGGAACCGAGAGATTATTCATCATGAACAAACTCCGAAGGAAGGGATTACTCACTTGGAGGAAATAAGAATAAGATTTATTGTATGCTTATCCTTCATCAAATTAAATTGATGACCAGCAATGGATTTTGCATACTACTTATTCTTCTTGAAACAGATTAAGGGGAATATAGCACAAAACTTGAGAAAGTCTTCATGAACCACCGATAGGATTGGGAAGAACGAATGAATTAATATGATTACAAATGAAAAGGGGTCTTGAACGAACCACCGTTTGAATTCAAAATTGAATGACGACGGAGAATGACTCACCGGGAAAAATAGGAAAAGCAAGGATATACTTGAGGGAATGAAGATGCAATTGAAAGAAGAGACCGCGAGCTGATTGAAGCATACTTGAATGAAGCACCGGAAGAATTCGAAAATGACTGAGGAAAGATAATGAATCACCGGGAAGAATTCGAAGAACAAATATGCTAGAGGGTATTTAGATGCAAAAGAACAAAGAGATCATGAGCTGATTAAAGAACACTTGAACGAAGCACCGAAATAATTGGATAACGGTAGCTGAAATGTGAGGACAAAGAATTCTTCTAGAACGATGGCCTCCATTGAAACGAAATGGAAAAAACAACTCCTGACATACTCCGGATGGTTAAGAAAAGAATCTCTGACAAACGGAATAATTTGGAGGATAACATGAAGCTAGAACCATGAAACTTCGATAGGACACACAAGATTATGAAGAAAACTCTTCTTCAATCTTGAAATGACGACGAGGTAACACCACAAAAATTACTGAGATACTCCGGGAGAATGAAAAGCGAAGGGGTTGAGCCAACAATGAAAAGAATTTGAAAGAGATCTTGGAAAAGATCCGACTGATGAAAATCATACTTACGTCAAACTTCAAAAGGATTTGAGAATAGCTCCGGAAATTAGAAGAGTCAGGTAAGATCCTGGGAAAAGACCTGTGGGTTAGGGCCCACTAAAAGAAAACACTATTGAAAAGGATTGTTGACGAGATAGATGACGCACCGAAACAATTGAAATATTTGAATGAGGTGACAACCTCAAATTAATTCGAACATAGACAAATCTCCTGAGATGTCTTGAACACTCCGGAAGGATAAACTGGCGAGAGGCAAACGAGCAAGGTGAACACTTGATCCACGGAAAATAATGTGATAAACCCAAAAACTTGAATTGAATCCACCGGAAAAGAGATGAAGAATGACGAACGAGACGAGAATTCACCGGTTGAGATAATTTACGAAAGACTGAAGAGGTTCCGCATGGATGAAATTGATGCTCGAAAGAGATTCAGGCTCCGGGAAGAAGAGGGTGGGAGGGCGGGAAAAACAAAGGCAACTTGGAAGGGGAAAGTCGACGAATATCTTGAAGAGAAAATACTGGTTGAAATCATTGAAGAAAGAAAACAAAGACTTCACATGAGTAGGATGGATACTCGATTACGGACTCCGGATTCGAGAAGAAGAAGGGAGGGCGGGTGGGAAAAAAAGGACAACTTCAGATAGGGAAACAACATCGATCGAAAAGAACTGAGGATTGATCTCCCAAAGACAAAGAGGTTCAAATCAGCTTGACGAGGAATGCACCGGACAAAAGAGGATGGACAACGAACGAAAACTAACCGCGTGATCCTAAAGAAAAATTTGAAGGGGAAGAGGGGTAACTCAAAACACCTACGTCAGGATTCCTCACCAGAGCGACGAAGGGGCTAAGGAGTAAAAATAATTCCTACTCTCCGATATAACTAGACTCAAAAATCAATTTTCTTCTAGACTCGACAACGGCCAAACTACATGATCAATCAAGGGGGCTCCTAGGGTCGGTCGAGGCTCTGATACCAACTTGTCACGCCCAAGATGCGACCCTATCCTAAAGGAACTAGAAGGTCCCACCAAGGATAGAAGCGCATCTTGAAGACGCTTTTGCAAGGTGGATATCATTACATCAACAATTACATAATAGATAGGGATACATACATAAGGCATACAAAGCCACATGAATACAACATCATCTTACATAAGAACATCATCCGACTACGGATGAAACACAAAGAGAAACTCAAACAACATCCACCCTGCTAGCCCAGGCTGCCGACCTGGAACCTATCCCCTGATCGAAGAAGAAGCAGAAGAAGAACTCCAACAAGCAAACATCGCTCTCGCGTCAAGATCATCGCATAACATGTAGTAATTTGTGAGCCACGAGGACTTAGCAATCCCATTACCATGTGTATCAAGACTAGCAAAGCTTAATGGGAAAGGAAGGGGTAAAGTGGTGAGGTTGCAGCAACGACTAAGCATAATATGGTGGCTAACATACGCAAATAAGAGCGACAAGAGAACAAACGGAACGGTCGTGAAGCTAGCAATGATCAAGAGGTGATCCTGAACTCCTACTTACGTCAAACATAACCCAAAACCATGTTCACTTCCCGGACTCCGCCGAAAAGAGACCATCACAGCTACACACATGGTTGATGCGTTTTAATTCGGATCTGGTGTCAAGTTATCTACAACCGGACATTAACAAATTCCCATCTGCCACATAACCGCGGGCACGACTCTCGAAAGTTTATACCCTGCAGGGGTGTCCCAACTTAGCCCATGATAAGCTCTCGCGATCAATGAAGGATATTCCTTCTCCCAGGAAGACCCGATCAATCTCGGCATCCCGGTTTACAAGACATTTCGACAATGGTAAAACAAGACTAACAAGACCGCCCGATGCGCCGACAATCCCGATAGGAGCTTCACACATCTCGTTCTCAGGGCAACACCGGATGAGACATCCTACAAGTAAAACCAGACCTCAAGTTTCCCCGAGGGGGGCCCGCAGTCTACTCGGTTCAGACCAACACTTAGACAAGCATTGGCCCGAGGGGGCTAAAATAAAGATGACCCTCGGGTTAATTACTCCCAAGGGAAATGTAGGTGGTGGTGAGGCAAATGGTAAAACCAAGGTTGGGCCTTGTTGGAGGAATTTTATTCAAAGCGAACTGTCGAGGGGGTCCCATAAATCACCCAACCGCGTTAGGGACGCAAAATCCAGGAACATAACACCAGTATGACGGAAACTAGGGCGGCAGGAGTGGAACAAAACACCAGGCATAAGGCCGAGCCTTCCACCCTTTACCAAATATATAGATGCATTAATAATATAAGAGATATTGTGATATCCCAACAAAATCCTGTCCACCATGGAGCAATCTTCATCTTCACCTGCAACTAGAAACGTTATAAGAGGGGCTGAGCAAAAGCGGTAACATAGCCAAACAACGGTTTGCTAGGAAGGGTGACAAAGGTTAGAGGTTCATGGCAATTTGGGGAGGCTTGAAGAGCAAAAGATAGGTAGCGCAACATAGCGATAGAACGAAGCAACTAGCATAGCAATGATAGTAGTGAGATCCAAGGTGACAGTCATCTTGCTTGAAATCCCGCAAGGAAGAAGAACGAGTCCCTGAAGAAGACGAACGGACGAAGACGAACCAAGCGTAGACGAATGAATTCTCATGATCGCAACGAAACAGGAACTATCAAGAAGAAGCACACAACATGGTAAACACACCACACATGGACAAGACATGATGCACAACAAGCATGATGCACGACAAAGCTACATGAAGCTACTCATGGCAAGAGATGATGCATACAAGAGCAACACATCAAAGCAAGTTTAAATGAGGCCGGAAACAACATATAGCAATTCCGGTAAGTCCTCAAATGCAAGTTTCGAAGTTGGTCCAGATCTGAACAAACATTAAGTTGAAGTTGTTAAACAGCAAGTTAAAGAGCACCAAGAGGATCTACACGAGATTCTAGTCAAGTTACATATAAAGTTCATTTAGTTCGGAGCTACGGCCTAGAAGATATGAGCAAAACAAGTTAAACATGGCATTGATGCAAAATGCATACAAACATCAAGCAAACACCTCAAAACAAGGATGCAACATGATAATATGAAACTACATGCAAAATCAAGCAAGTTTCATATAGAGCACACTCAAAACGGAGCAACGGTTCAACACACACTCTATACAAGATTAAAGGACAAGCTGTCCAAAACAGCAACTAGGCATATTGCAAGCACCAAAACAATATGCTACAGTACCACAATATGAAAAAAGGCATGGACATGATGTACAGGTAAAGCACAACAAAACATGAACACTGAGCTAACTCCAGAAATTACTAGATCATGCTCAAAAGGACATCGCAAGATTGCAAATAATAACAGTTTCAGGCTTAGCAGAAATAACATCAGGTTGCAATGTTTAGAGCTCTCAAACAATATGTTATAGGAACTTATCATGGCAAGCAAAGGCATGGCATGAATCTACTAATTGCATATAACAAAAGTCCCTTACTGACGATGAGCCAAAAGGGCATAGAAAATATGATGGAACCCATGTAAACATAGCAAGTGATATGACAGATTCATACATGGCAGGAACAACAATAAGTAGGCATGTTGGTGAGCTTGAACCACTCACCACAGATCAATACATGGCATGGCAAGGTGACCAACAGCAATAAGTCATGTTTATGAAGCTAAACATGGCAAGATCAAGTACATAGCATGTTGGATAACTAACAACAATCATGCCAACATTGAACTTAATGATAATAGGCTGACAGCAACATTATTTAGCAAATTTGGAGCAAGATTACAACATGTTACAGCAGGCTATAAATGCAACCAGGGGCATGAATGGATATACAATGACATGTGTAACAAAACATCCTTAGTTAACATCTCCAGATTATGCATAGAATGACTAGTAGCAGCAGGTTAAGATAGCATCATGATGTAGCAGATTCAGCCTAGCAAAACAGCAACAGCAAGTACCCTACTTCACGAGCTCGATGCACTCACTACAAGACTCACAAAAATACATGGATTGCACCACAACAAATATGGCATGATGTTGTACAAACACATGTAGAGCTCATGCTCATAGGATGCACACATCAAATGCAAAAAAATTGACAAATCACCAAGTTATAACAGTTTCAGCAGATTAACATCATATAACACTCTTGCAATGATGATTTGGGCATCAATATGAACTCAAATGAACATGACACAATGTAATGAAAAGAAGAGCATCTCACAGCGAACATTCTGATATATTATATGCACAAAACGAAGCTATGGATGAGGAAATATGGCATGATGAACAGGGCATGAAAATAACATCAGAAAATGACGATGCAAAAAATCAACCTCCGAAAATTCCGGATCTAGGTCTCCTCGCACGCGGATCGAGGCAGGGGCGCGAGCTCGCCAGGGAGGGCGAGGGAGGGCAGATCCGGCCGGGAGGAGCTCGTCGGGGCTCGGGGAGGAGGCCTCCCAGCGAGGGGGCGTCGGATGGCGGCGGGACGGCGCGAAGGAGTTGCGGCGGCCGGCGGGCGGCGCTTGAGCGGCGCGGCGGAGGGATGCCGGCGCAGGGCGCGGGGACCAGAGGCGGGGCGCTCGGGGAGTGC
>NC_041389.1:487935330-487992534 GCF_002162155.2 Triticum dicoccoides | reverse complement strand
GGGAAGCCTGGGAGGCGACGTGGCGCGTTGTGGGTGGCTGAGGGAGGCGGCAGCGGACGTTTCCGGCGTGGCACGGACGCGTCTGGCGCGTGGAGGAATAAGAAGGCTAGGGTTAGGGGTGAAATTGATCCGAAAATTCGGGGGAGGGGGTGTTTATATAGGTAGAGGGAGCTAGGAGAGTCCAAATAAGGAGCGGTTTTCGCCCACACGATCGTGATCGAACGACCGAGAGCATGGAGGGGTTTTGGATGGTTTATGGGCCACTTTGGTGGGGTGTTGGGCTGCACACAAAAGGGGCTTTTATGGTACCCCGGTTAAACGTTGGAGCATGAAACAACCTCCAAATGGCATGAAACTTGACAAGTGGTCTACCGGTGGTGTACCAAGGCCGCTTGGCAAATCTCGGTCCATTCCGATAACGTTTAACACCCGCACAAGAAAAGAGACAAGAAGGGGATGCCGGATGACATAGGAGTGCCGGATTGCAAAACGGACAACGGGGAAAATGCTTAGATGCATGAGACGAACACATATGCAAAATGAAATGCACATGATGACATGACAAAATGCAACACGCAAGCAAATGACATGGCAATGCCGATGAATAACTGGCAGACACCTGGCGCATCGAAACCGGGGCGTTACACAGCGGCAGCTATCGGGTACCACTAATTCCTCAGGAGCAAGCTTATGCTAACCATGGGTCGCAGGAAGTTCAGGTTACTACAGCGGAAGGCTGCCCCAGGAGAGGGGCCGGGAGCCAGGCCCCTCCCCACGGTGCATGGAGCAAGGCATTTCTTGGAGGTAGGCCCTCTGTCGGGGAGGTGCTGCAAATCCTACCCCCGGCAGAGGACCCGTGGTCGCCGGGGGAACCGCTGGCGTCCCCATTGCCCCATTGACGTCGTCCTTGGTCTCCTGCCGCCGCCAATGGTGGTCGAGGGTGGCGCAAGGTGGGGCCCTCGTCTGGCGATATGAAGCAAGGCTCGATACCTGTGAAGAAGGCCTAGTGCCCGTGAAGCTCGCCGCCCATGACACTCTCACGTAATAATGAGTTGGGGCTCTGCATGCCCTGTAGTCTCTGGAGAGCCGCCCTCGGGCCTTGGGGGCTCCCTCCCATGCCCAGTGGCAGCACTTAGCTCCACGCTGGTGAGAAGACATCGAAGACTAGACTAGGTCCCAGACGCGACCTTTTTCTTTTTGCCTCCCTTTCTATGGTCGAGCTTCTTCACTTCGGATTTAAGTTGAAATTGAATTTGCATTTGCGTATGCGCGCGGGGGGGGGGGTGTCTTATCTTGTTCGTGTGATTTCTTGTGTTCTGGTTTCTGCCCTAGTTTGGCTTTTTGCACTAACTGCCTCCCCCCTGCGAGCCTCTCGCGGGCGGGGCTGGGCTAAGCGCACGCGTGCATGTCGTCCCGCGGCCGGCATGCGCCCTAGCGAGGCCCTCACCGCATGGTCAGCAGGTCCCTTAGAGGACCCTCGGAGGTTCACGGCCTCGCAAGCCTATTCAAGGCTTGTCCAGGCTAAAGGTAAACCACATCAACTAACTCATCGCAGGGCCTGTAATATCATGCAGGCGCACATTCAACGTCGCTCCTAAATGCATGTGGACAACAGTCTTTTTACATGAGGGGCTTCCCCTCCCAAAATCCTCTTACAATTTTAAGGGTCGTGCCTGAGCATTTTGTGTGCAGAGTAAATAGCAGGGGAACAAAGGATCAGTCAGACATATCGCTCATCGCACCCTCTTGGTCACCTCCAGAGGCATCACTGGCACCGCTGTCGCTGTCACTGACATCACCATCGCTATCATTGGCGCCGTCTTCACCGCCATTGACCACATCTCCTTCATCCGCGGCAACTATCACCACGTCGTTGTCAGAAGCAAAGGCCCTAACAAGAGCATCCACGTTGTCCTCCACCCACAGCGCCAGGTCGCCCTGGATGGCCTCGGGCACTAGGCGATGACGGCGCTGAAGTCGAAGTGGTGATTTGCGTTCTGAAGATGGCTGAAGATGCTGGAGAATGCACGCTCGAGCAGGCTGCGCCTCCTATCCTCGACAAGCTGGCGAGCTCTCTCAGAGTGGTTCTCCAGGTGTGTCACCACATCGGTGAAGAATTGAAGATGACTGGCATAGTTGGTCACGTGAGGATGAGGGGCGTCCGCGTCGCAGTTATTGCCCAGAGCCATATTGGCCCTGTTCCTAAGTTGCTGGAGCATGGGACCATGCATGTGCTCCAGTGTCTGCTGTTGAAGAATTTCTTCTCTGTTCTGCCGCGCAACAGACTCGGCGTCGTCGACCCGCTGTTGAAGAGGAAGCATCTCGGCACGGGTGGAGGCCAACTCAGTCTGCGCCGAGACCAGGGCGGCTGCGGTGGCCTCTGCGCGGTGTGTTGCTTCAGTCAGCTTGGACCTGAGAGCGACAGTCCTGCCCGCAGCCTCGGCTTCAATCAGCCCCAGCCTCTGGTCACACTCGCGCACAAGATCTGTGTGAACTTTCACCACGTGGCGGTTGACCTCTTCTTGGATTCGAACCTCTCGCGCGCCAACATCGTCCTTCACCTTGGTAACCTGGCGCTCCCTCATCTCCAACCGCTCAAGGTCAAGACTGCGCTCGGTGGCCTCCAGCATTAGCACTTCCTCACGCCTCCGGAGCTCCTCCTCTTCGACATGCGTCCCCTTCAATGACGCAAGGGCGGCCTAGCGCAGCTCCACTTGCTGCTCCAGGGAAGCGCTCCAGGCTTGGAGCTCCCACGCGCGCTTCTACGCGATCTCGCGACGATGATCTACTTCTCGAGCCTCCTCCAGAGCAAGGGAGAAGGCCTTTCGCGAGGCCGCAAGGGACGCCTCGGCCTTCGTGTTGTCAAGCTCGCGCTGATAGCGCGCGAGGTTGACTGCAACCTTCAGTTTGCGCCGCTCCTCAATCAGCCGTAGGCCCTCAGCTTCAGGACACGCGTCCACATCTGCAAGCTCGCCACCAAGATGGCCCATCGCGTCCATCGCCTTTTGGAGGAACTCTTGGTGAATGACGCTTCGCTCCCGCGCTCGCCTGAGCACGTCATCGATGTCGTCATCCGCCGCTGGCACTCTCGGCGGGCCCAGAAGCTGTTCGCCCCCTCTCGGCAGGGGGCTGGGGGCTGGTGCCCCCACGATTGCCGGACGGGCTCCGCAAGGGGCCCGGACCGGCGCAAGTCCATCCCCAGCAGAAGAGCCAAGGAACGACGCCAACCACTCGCCGTCCACGATCAGAGGAGGAGCCCTCGGCAGGCTGGTCATGCCACAGGCAAGGTCGCGAAGGAAAGGCAGCAAGGGCAAATGCTCAAGGCACCCTGCGGTCCGGATTACTTCTCCAGCTGAGCCCGCGTCAGGGGTAGCACACAAGCTCGAGACGCTCAAGCCCAGCTTTGAGGGCGAGGCCGGAGGAAGTTGCTTCTTGGGAGACTCCGCGGACTTGGCAAGAGGGATCCTGGAAAGTCACAGTCAGGAAAGGGAGCAGCAGTTGAGGATTTGCAACAATGAGGTACTTACTCATCTATGGCTAAAATACTTCCTATGCTTCAGCTGTCGGAAGGGGCGCCCATTGCCACTCGAATACTCCTTCCTCTTGCGAAGGGCGGTGAAGTCCACGCGAAACCGACCCAGGCGCTCGACATGCGGACCAACGCGTGGCGTGGCTGGAGAAGCACCCAAGCGGCCAACCTCAGGGGCGCCGATCTGGGAGGAGCAATCAGGCACCACCTCCTGATGGCCTGCCGAGGCCTTGGGGGCTCCGGCCTCGGAGCCGCGGGTTGCGTCCCCCCATCCACGACCACCTCATGGCGGGCTCACTACAAGAAATATGTCAACTTATGACCTTCTGTTAGTAACCCTCGAAGAATTGGTCATAAATTTATGACCATTTCAGACCAATTGGTCAAAAGCTGTTCGGGGGGCTCCAAACCCTAAACCATTGCGATCATTTTGGTCAGAAAGGTCGTAATTTCCTCACACGAAAAGGTCATAAAGCAAACAGCGCTAGTCCGCTGCCTTATTTCTAGTTGTTAACGACCAATATAGATGGTCATAGCCTTGTAAATTGTGGTGGGTTGCTATGACTAGGTGCCACCTCATCAGTTTTGCCTATGTGGCATGTCCATGTGGCAGTTTTTGCCCTAGGTTGTGAAGCAACCTATATTTCTGTCATTCCCAAAATTCCCAAAAAAATCTCATAAATTCTTTGGGTCATATCTTCGTCAAATATGTAAAAACCTTCCTTGCCTAGTTCAAAAATAATTCAAAAATATTCATTTTCCTATTCTGTTCAGAGTAACAGTTTGTGAAGGAAGTACCACTTTGGCATGTCCAAATAGTATCCATTTTCTACAGTGCTTTCCTATGCCCAAATAACCATCCTCCACCAAATGCCAGCTCAATCCATTCATTATTCTGAGCCGAGCTTCAACATTCGTATTTATGTCCAGTGTGGTGGTTTGCAAAGCAAGTACCACCTAGGCTCCTCCTTTTGAGCTGAAAATTTGTGAAAACGGTCTTCTTAGTGACTGATCATCCTCAGCCAAAACTCACGCCCATTAGCCATGTACATTTCCCGTACCGCTAATCAAACACTTGGTTGCTAATTCATGTTTGAGCATCGATTGGTCTCCTCGTGAGAATCTTATGTTGTAATTTTCTTCCTAGCACCAACCTGGGGAGTGCCCAACCCACTAGACATGCCTAGGCCACCCAGAACACATGGCAACGCCACGGTCACGCGGTGACCACGCGGCGGGCATGCGAGTTTACGCGCTCTAGAGATGGGGCCCTCGGCCACCGCCCAAACCTCGACGTATCGCCACCAAACCATGTATTTATGATTAAATAGGTCCTTATGTAACTAGAAATGATTTTTGGAAAAGATAAATAGCAAACTATGAGGCAGCTGCAGTTCAAAATTGCCCCGCTTCCATCTGAATCGGCAGAAATTTGTCTTTTTCACGAGAGGTGGATCAAAAAATTTTACACCAGACCATTTTGTCAATTGTGCATTAAATATGTCCTAGTATTTTATAAAAATGATTTGGTCCAATTTTGCAGCAATTATTTGGTAGTTCCTTCACAAAAAAACCACCTTTCGGGCACTCGAAAAATGGAAAATGGTTTTTTCGTCCAACGAAAATGAAAACTTCCTTAGGCAACATTGTTTGCTATTCCAATATGCACCCTTGTGCACAATATGAGATCATTTGAACAAACTATGCCATGAATGTGGCCATA
Source organism: Triticum dicoccoides (assembly GCF_002162155.2). Taxonomy (NCBI): domain Eukaryota; kingdom Viridiplantae; phylum Streptophyta; class Magnoliopsida; order Poales; family Poaceae; genus Triticum; species Triticum dicoccoides. Next base: position 487,987,282 of record NC_041389.1, on the reverse strand, counting down.
AGATTGATCATTTGGCTTGAAAGCCATGAATCTTCACACTTGATAGCTCATTTTTGAGAACACTTTTTTAAAATAATTACCGTATTACAAGTTTATTATTTTTCCTGGAAGCTTGGTCACATATAATGACACAATGCGAAGGTGTTCTAATTTTTTGATTTTTTTGAATTTTTTATGCCCGTTTCAAAATGCGGTCAAAACGGTGGGCTTGACCGTTCCTAGCTAGTGCTTGAATATTGGAATTTTTTTGGTGTTTCTCTGATTAAATAGATACTTATGTACCTAGAAATGATTTTTGGAAAAAATAAATAGCAAACTATGAGGCAGCTGCAGTTCAAATTTGACCCGCTTCCAGCTAAATCGGCGGGAATTTGTCTTTTTCACCAGAGGTGGATCAAATTTTTTGACACCCAACCATTTTGTCAATTGTGCATTAAATATGTCCTAGTATTTTATAAAAATGATTTGGTCCAATTTTGCAACAATTATTTGGTAGTTCCTTCACAAAAAAACATCCTTTCGGGCACTCGAAGAATGGAAAATGGTTTGTTCATCCAAAGAAAATGAAAACTTCCTTAGGAAACATTGTTTGCCATTCCAATATGCACTCTTGTGCACAATATGAGATCATTTGAACAAACTATGCCATGAATGTGGCCATAAGATTGATCATTTGGCTTGAAAGCCATTGATCTCCACACATGATAGCTCGTTTCTGAGAACACTTTTTTAAAATAATTGTCGTATTACAAGTTTGTTATTTTTCCTGGGAATTTGGTCACATATGATGACACAATGCGAAGGTTTCCCAATTTTTAAATTTTTTTTGAATTTTTTATGCCTCTTTCAAAATGCGGTCAAAACGGCGGGAATGACCGTTCCTAGCTAGTGGTTGAATCTTGGAATTTTTTTGGTGTTTCTCTGATTAAATAGATACTTATTTACCTAGAAATGATTTTTGGAAAAAATAAATAGCAAACTATGAGGCAGCTGCAGTTCAAAATTGACCCGCTTCCAACTGAATCGGCGGAAATTTGTCTTTTTCACGAGAGGTGGATCAAATTTTTTTACAGCCAACCATTTTGTCAATTGTGCATTAAATATGGCCTAGAATTTTATAAAAATGATTTGGTCCAATTTTGCAACAATTATTTGGTAGTTCCTTCACAAAAAAACCTCCTTTCGGGCACTCGAAAAATGGAAAATGGTTTTTTCGTCCAAAGAAAATGAAAACTTCCTTAGGCAACATTGTTTGCCATTCCAAGATGCATCCTCGTAGATGTATAATCACACAATGCGAAGGTTTTTCAATTTTTTTTGTGAATTTCCTATGCCGATTTCAAATTGTGATCAAATTTGCCCGCATGACCCTTCTTAGTTAGGTGGTTAATAATGCAAAACTATTGGTTTGTCTATGATGAAATAGCTACTTTTGTATCCAAAAATGATTTTTTAGAAAATAAATAGCAAACTATAAGATACATGTAGTTCAAATTTGACTCGTTTCTTGCCGAATTGGCTGTTTCTCAAAATACCTAGAAAGATAGGAAATGCAATCAAATTGATGATCATCGATGAAAGGTGGTCTAACTTAAGTGAAAATTTTAGTGATGCCATTTTGCAAAATATTTTTGGTAACTGCCTCACAAACCTCCCTTGTTTTTAACACTAAGAAGAGGAAATTTTAATAGCTCATTTTTGAACCAATCAGGACGCAGCACACGGATCACCCCACTGTTTTCGATCTGAGCCGTCCGCCTCCTACTGATCCAACGTCTCTCCCTTCCTCGCTCGACCCCCTCCTTCCTGAGAAACCCTAGGTCAAGCGCTGCCGTCTCCCTCTCCCCGATCCAGACCCCTCCCCCGCCCCAGTGCCTGCTGCTCTTCTCCCCCAAATCCAGCCCCGCCGCCGAGCACCTCCGCCCCAACGCCAGCGACTCCGCCCACTACCCATCGCCGGACCCCCCGCGACCTCCGCCCTCTACCCCAACGCCGGCGACCCCCACCATCTGCATCTCCCCTCCCCTTCTCTCCAGCAAAATCCACCGGATCGACTCGACCCACACAGGCCGCGCCCAGATCTGCCGGTAGAGGAGGAGGAGCCTCCTCCCGCCACCACCTTGCCTCCTCCCGCCACGAGCAGAGCAGATCGGGCCGCGTGACAGCGGGCATGGAGGAGGACGCGGCGGCTGCTGCTGCCGTGGCACCCGACTCGTGGGAGACGGCCTACCTCGATGGGTCCATGAGCCGCCTGTTCCTCTCCTCCTCCTCCTCCGGTGGCGCAGCGCAAAGGGTCTCCTCCTCGCCCGACCTCGCCCACGACCACCATCAGCTTCTCGATGGTTCAGGGCCCGCCGCCACTTCAGGCCCCCCTCATCCCACCACCGGTTCAGGGTATTCTCGGCCTCAGATCGTGTGCCTTGGTGTTTTGTCCTGAAATAGGCTCTATGTATACATCTTTCCTGTGTGGATTGTTGTTTTCATGCAGTTAAATATTGACAAACTGTTGGAGTAGTGTTCCTGCCAAGGACTCTAATTGATCAGTGCATTTTCGAATTGAATCTAGCCCTGTTGGAAATGATGTGAACATGCTGTTTTTTTGTAGTCATGCTTACTTAAAAGATACTGATTCATAGATCATTAGGTAGCTAGCCTTACACATGCTATGAAATGTGTGACTTGTTTGAGGAGGTAGCTGTTCGAAGATCTCTGCAGCCGTTGCCTACTAGTACATTCATAGTAGATGGCTCTTGCCGTTTGACCCTGTTCATATATACAATTTTTGTTTGGAAGATCTCACAAACTGATAGTAGAGTTAGAGCATATTCATGAGTGCCTTGACTTGTCATATTGCCAGCAGATTTGTGAGAGATGTACAAGGTCATTAAGCTGTGTTTGTGTTCCTGTCTTTTGCATAACTGTTGTAGGAGCCTTCCTGGTGGTTAGTGTCTTTTGCATAAAGTTTGCTTGTAATATTTGTTGATGAACCAGTAGTTTTAAGGCATTTGCAGTAGCTTCCGTTGTGATTTATGACAGTCAGCTAAGGTTCCCCGGGTTCAGTTACGAAATTTTCTTTGTGTGTTTCCCTCCCTTGCTTATCTTCTGGCTGGTGAGCATTTTGCTGCACAATGCTCATTTTGCTGCTAGTGTCCATTTCACAGTTTTTTTACTATGTTTTGGCCTAGTTTTGTTCACGTGTATAATAAGCATCCTGAATGCTCATTTAGCAGTGTATTAATAACACTGCTAGTTTTGTTCACGTGTATTCAGATTATACACTGTGTTATTAAACTGCACAATGCTCATCCTGTTGTCTACTTGTCGATAGGCTGCCATGTCTTTTCCACTTTTCTTTTCGCTTTCTGTAATGCTAACTTGACGGTAACCCTATAGTTTGTTGGCTGTTGCAAACCCAGCAGCGGCGCTTCCATTTTAACGCATGTACTAGTGTGCTAAAACTTGCAAAAGACACAAATCTTGAGCTTTCTTTATCGGCTTGTTGCTGCTGCTCCTTGTGTACAATGATTGATGTTGTTGTAGTTAGTGTTGTAGAGGAAGAAAGAGGATATATTTATATTACTTGCTTCTGCTGCTTATATATAGACCTGTATGTATGTTTACTTCATTTCTTCCTTGTCTCTTCGATCCCCTCCTAATGAATTTGTTTGTTCGATTTGGATTAGCAGGCTCGTCCCTGGACCAGATGTTCAAGTACAGCCCCATCCACCGCATCGACCTGGAGCCAGGTATGTACTCGTCTTGTTGAACAAATCGGACAGATGCTTCATGGCCTAATGCTTGATGCTAAGCGTTAATACATGGATCTGTAGCGGTCTAGATGAAGAGCGTGATTTGATTTGTTTGGGTTTGAATTGATCGTGTGCGTGTGTGTGTGTGTGTGTCTACAGGGGAGCATGCTTAAGTTACTACTGTATTGTTCTTTTATGTCCTGCTACAGTTTGACACTATTAATTAGGCTTGCTGGACATGTCATGGTACAAGCCTTTGTCTTTTTTAGCATCAACAAATGTTTATCTACTGTAAAGTACTATTAATTAGGATACAGCAGTAACTATAATAGCAGTAACTGTTTGGAGAAATGACTCCAAACAGAGTTGCATAATTACCAATGATACATTTTTTTCTAATTTTTGCATTAGAGCAAACTGGTGTAGCTAGCTGGACTATGCAGCCATGAATCAGGAAGTAGCATATTCAGATTTGCTAATAGAAAAAATGTATTAAAAACTTTAAATTTGTCTATTAGAGATAGAAGTATCGATTGTACCTGTTAAACAAGCATCAATTCTTCCTGGAATGTTTGTCTATCAGCTAGTATGATGGCATATTAACATTTTTCTCAGGGTGCTAGAGTCGCATACTCTTGGGTTCCATGTTAAAACAAACTAATGGCTATATATCTTAGTAATATTAAACAAAGCTATATGGCTGTTGATGATATATCTTAGTAATTTTAGTTTTGGATGTGTCCAATGCAAACATTACTATCAACTGTCAAGTTGATTCTAAAATGTCTCATGAACTTCATTATTCTGTTATTTATTGTTAAATATGTTGTTAGATCTACTTCTATTTTGTTCCTAAATATTTTGTTTTGTAACGTGCAGATCCTGGGCTTTAATGTTTCTTCGTGAGCATCAGTAAAAAGAAGTCGGAGGAAGAATATTTCTTGCTCATTGGAGCTAGTTCTGAGAGTAATGGAGTCCTTTATGCTGCTCCTATTTGTATGTGTGTTATGTGATGTAGCAGAATGTGGCTCCTGTGATTGTACACTTGTGGAGCTTGTTATCTGATTGTAAACTTGATGCTGATCACATTTGTATGTGTGTTATATGATGTAGCACTTTGATGGTTGATAATATTTGAAGTATTTCGTGTGTTTTCTGTGTGCCAATTTAAATACCAGGTATTTATTTGTGTGAAATAAAAAATGAAGAATATTGGGGACCCACCTGACTATAAAAAAAAGAAATAAAATGAAACTGTTGAGATAAAAAGGCCGTGGGCCAAAAATAAAAAGGCTGCAATGTTAGGCTTGGTCCATGAAGCTGACAAAAAATTCACAGGAAAAAAATATAAATGGGCTGAATTAATGGGCTCGGCCCATGTAAAACCCCCAATTGGACCGGGCTGATTTTAACCAACGACCTTTTCAATTCGTCGCAATTTTGCCACGTCAGATTGCCATGTCGGATCCGACATGGCCTGGGGAGAGAGCTAGCGACCAAAACAGAAGGTCATAGGATCAACGACCTTTTGTTAAAGGTCGCTATAGTCAGTTTACGACCGCGAGCTTTTGACCTTCTGTTTTTGGTCACAAAAAGGTCATAAATGGAAATTTGTGACCTTTCAGTGACCAATAGTGGTGGTCATAAGTTGACATATTTCTTGTAGTGGCTTCACAAGCTCCAAAGGATGACGCTTCAAGAACCCCATGCAGCGTCAGCGCCATGACACCAGAGCTCCAGCTTCAAGCGATGCTTGCCTCCCGTCACCCGCTCCCGGGGCAAGATCGGTGCTGGCGACGTGGAAGGGAGCCACGGCGACAGGATTCTCGCGAGGCCCTGCAAGGCCAGCCGGGAGCAACCCCCATTCGTCGAAGAGAAGCATCTCTCTCGCGAACTCAGCCCTATTTGAGCAGAGATACAGGAGGCTACCCCCGTGCCGAATATCGCCCGGCGAAGGGTCGCCAGTCAAGACCTCAAGCACCATCTTCAGCGTTTCGGGCGCCAGTTCTGTCTCCTCAAGCCTCATGCGGTCCAGGTCGCCCGTCAGGGCCCAGATTGGCCAGGAATGTCACTAAAGGGGAGCAATGCGACACTGGAGGAACTCCTTCACCACCCTGGGCGCAGTCACGCCAAGCTCTCTCAACCTCCTCGGTCGATACCAGATGAAGGAGAGTTGGGGCCTCACGAGTCTCTCATGGCCCCAGCCTGGATTGGGGACAGCAGGCAACGTCGGAGGCGAGAGCAGGGGGCTGAGCACCCCGACATACACATACATCCACCATGTCCGGAATCCACTCGTGGAAGGCGGGAGGTGAAAATCGATCCCTAGGGCGGCCGTCTCTTCCACGGCCTGGAAGCTCATGCACCCCGAGCACTGCAAGGGGTCGGTCACACACTACAAAAAAATACACTTCCGTGATGATACGTGTTTGTCACAGTAGGTCGCGTTTTTTTCATGCATGTACATCCATGACGATTTTATGACAGATTCAAGATAGTCATACCTGTGTTGTCGTAGAAGTGTTCCATGACATTACCAAAATTATCATCACGGAAGTGTCCACTTCCATGACGATAAATCGCGCGTCACGGAAGTGCTTTCGTCAAGGGTGACCGACACGTGGCATCCACTGTAACGGAACGTCGTTAAGCTATCGGGTCAGGTTTTGGATCCGATAACCCGTTAACAGCCCCGACCAATGGGGATTTTCCACGTGTAAAATCATCATTGGCTGGAGGAAACACGTGTCAGCTCATCGTTGGGACAGATGTCATCCACTCATTGGACAGAAGGCGCCTATGATACGTCGGCACGTGGCACGGCCCAACAGAGGCCCATTCCTGTGAAAAGTCCGGCCCGTTTGACTTGGTCAAAAGGTGGCGGGTCGGCCCATGGAAAGCCTGTTAACGGCCTATTCGCATATAGCCTGTTTATAGCCCGCTAACCCAAGGCCCGTTACGCCCTATCCGAATTAGGCCCAGTAGCGTCATTTGGGCCATCAAATATGATTCCAGCCTGTTTTCACTTCTGGCCAATGTATGGACCATGACGTCTTTCGGCCCATATGAGACCCTTTGTAACTCTTGGCCCATTAACGGCCCGCGGTGAAACTGGCCCGTAAAGAACAGTGTATCACTTTACACCCATTAACGGCCCATGGTGAAACTGACCCGTAATGAACAGTGCATCACTTTATACCCATTAACGGCCCATTATTCTGTTGGGCTGTTTCCAACCCATGTTATCTTTCGGCCTTCTAAGAGCCCATTTATTCTTGGGCTCATTTCCAGCATTCGTTTACTTACGACCCATTATTGTCACTTTCTGCTTGTGGGCCAAATTCAGCCTGTGGTTACAGTCGGCCCGTTTGTGGTCCGTTAATACGTTGGACCGATTTCATAGCGTAATCAAATATGGCCTATTAACGATGGCCCGTTGATGTCTACTACACAACCTTCTTCTTGTAGACGTTGTTGGGCCTGCAAGTGCACAGGTTTGTAGGACAGTAGAAAATTCACCTCAAGTGGATGACCTAAGGTTTATCAATCCGTGGGAGGCGTAGGATGAAGATGGTCTCTCTCAAACAACCCTGCAACCAAATAACATGAAGTCCCTTGTGTCCCCAACACACCCAATGCAATGGTAAATTGTATAGGTGCACTAGTTCGGTGAAGAGATGGTGATACAAGTGCAATATGGATAGTAGATATAGGTTTTTGTAATCTTAAAATATAAAAACAGCAAGGTAACTAATGATAAAAGTGATTGTAAACAGTATTGCAATGGTAGGAAACAAGGCATAGGGTTCATACTGTCACTAGTGCAAGTTCTTTCAACAATAATAACATAATTGGATCATATAACTATCCCTCAACATGCAACAAAGAGTCACTCCAAAGCCACTAATAGCGGAGAACAAATGAAGAGATTATGGTAGGGTACGAAACCACCTCAAAGTTATCCTTTCTGTTCTATTTATTCAAGAGTCCGTAGTAAAATAACACGAAGCTATTCTTTCCGTTCAATCTATCATAGAGTTCATACTAGAATAACACCTTAAGACACAAATCAACCAAATCCCTAATGTCACCTAGATACTCCATTGTCACCTCAAGTATCCGTGGGCATGATTGTATGATATGCACCACACAATCTCAGATTCATCTATTCAACCAACACAAAGTACTTCAAAGAGTGCCCCAAAGTTTCTACCCAAGAGTCAAGACGAAAACGTGTGCCAACCCTTATGCATAGGTTCATGGGCGGAACCCGCAAGTTGATCACCAAAACATACATCAAGTGGATCACGTGATATCCCATTGTCACCACAGATAAACACGACAAGACATACATCAAGTGTTCTCAAATCCTTAAAGACTCAATCCGACAAGATAACTTCAAAGGGAAAACTCAATTCATCACAAGAGAGTAGAGGGGGAGAAACATCATAAGATCCAACTATAATAACAAAGCTCGCGATACATCAAGATCAAGCCATAGAGAGAACACGAGAGAGAGAGATCAAACACATAGCTACTAGTACATACCCTCAGCCCCGAGGGTGAACTACTCCCTCCTCGTCATGGAGAGTGTCGGGATGATGAAGATGGCCACTAGTGATGGGTTCCCCCTCCGGCAGGGTGCCGGAATGAGCTCCCGAGAGGTTTTTGGTGGCTACAGATGCTTGCGGCGGCGGAACTCCGGATCTATCTTCTTCTTCGATGTTGTTAGGGTACGTGGGCTTATATAGGCAAAAGAAGTCGGTCGGGGGAGCCTCGAGGGGCCCACGAGAGTGGAGGGCGCGCCCAGGGGGGTGGGCGCACCCCCCTATCTCGTGGCTTCCTCGATGCTTCCCCGGCTTGCACTCCAATTTTCCTGGATCACGTTCGTTCCAAAAATCACGCTGCCGAAGGTTTCATTCTGTTTGGACTCCGTTTGATATTCCTTTTCTTCGAAATACCAAAACAGGCAATAAAACAACAATATGGGTTGGGCCTCCGGTTAATAGGTTAGTCCCAAAAGTAATATAAAAGTGTATAATAAAGCCCATAAACATTCAAAACAGATAATAAAATAGCATGGATGCTTCATAAATTATAGATACGTTGGATACGTATCAGCATCCCCAAGCTTAATTTCTGCTCGTCCTCGAGTAGGTAAATGATAAAAGAAATAATTTATGAAGTGTGAATGCAAGAAGGTGCACAAGTTTGATCAACGATAATTTCAATCACCTTTTCTAGCATGATTATATGTCATAACAGTAGTTCATCTCATAAAACTTCTCACGAAGAAGTAACAAGCAATTCACATGTTAAAGCATAGATCAAAAACTAGCCAACTTCATTCTCAGTCATCAAACAATTACAATTCATCTTATGAAGGGTCTATGTTAGAGCTTTGATTTAGCAAACTCCACATACTCAAGTATCGTATAGTCTTCTACAATTGCTAACACTCACGCAATACTTATGGTTATGGAGTTTCAATCGGACACTGAGAAAGATAGGGGATTACAGTGTTGCCTCCCAATGTATTCACCTTTGGGTGATGGCAACAATAATAGTTCATGCTAACTTACATCGAATTGGATATATATATCAGGATCTTTCCAACACGAGGTGCTTGCCAAAGGATAAAATGAAAAAAAGGAAAGGTGAAGATCACCTTGACTCTTGCATAAAAGTAAAAGATAGGCCCTTCGCAGAGCGAAGCAGGGATTTTCAGAGGTGCCAGAGCTCAATTTTGAAATAGAGATAAATAATTTTGAGAGGTGTGATCTCATTGTCAACATAACAACCAAGAGTTCCCAATATCTTCCATACTACATACATTATAGGCGGTTCCCAAACAGAATGGTAAAAGTTTTTACTCCCCCTCGACCAACAATCATCAATCCATGGCTTGCCCGAAACAACGGGTGCCTCCAACTAACATCAAACCTGGGGGAGTTTTGTTTGCAATTATTTTTGATTTGATTTTGATCTTTTGATCATGGGACTGGGCATCCCGGATACCAGCCATTTTTCTCATGAATGATGAGCGGAGTCCACTCATCTAGAGAATAACCCACATAGCATGGAAGATACTGACAGCCCCTAGTCGCTACATGAGCGATTCAGGCATACAAAACAGATTATTGTTTGAAGGTTTAGAGTTTGGCACATGCAAATTTACTTGGAACGGCAGGTAAATACTGCATATAGGTAGGTATGGTGGAGACTCATGGCAAAAACTGGGTTTAAGGATAATTGGAAGCATAAGCAGTATCCCTACTTGGTGCAAGGAATGTGGCTAGCATGAGGGGAAAGGCAAGCTCAACATGTTTGAATGATCCATGACAATATACTTTAACTGAGATGTGAGAAAACATAACCCATTACGTTGTCTTCCTTGTCCAACATCAACTATTTAGCATGTCATACTTAATGAGTGCTCACAATTATAAAAGATGTCTAAGATAGTATATTTATATGTGGAATCTCTCTTCCTTCGATATTCTTTCATGAATTGTTCAAATGACCAATACAATGCTTGCTAACCTTCAATAAATTTACAACCTCTACTTCTTAGATGTGAAGTCATTACGCCCCATGGGATAAGAAAATGAAACATATATAATTTCATATTTATGACATTCAACTCATTCAACCATTTACTCATAGGATATACGTGAAGCACATGAGTAAATGACAAACTACTCCAAAAAGATATAAGTGAAGATCAATGAGTAGCTAAATAATTATATAACTATGTGAAGACTCTCTCTCATTAAAAAATTTCAGATCTTGGTACTTTATTCAAATAGAAAGCAAAGCAAAATAAAATGACATTGCAAGGATAGCACAACTCATGTGAAGAAACAAAAACTTAGGCTCAACCGATACTAACCGATAGTTGTTGAAGAAGAAAGGTGGGATGCCTCACGGGGCATCCCAAAGCTTAGATGCTTGAGATTTCTTGAAATATTATCTTGGGGTGCCTTGGGCATCCCCAAGCTTGAACTTCTGTGTCTCCTTAATTCCTCTCATATCATGGTTTCTCTATTTCTCAAAAAGCTTCATCCACACCAAACTCAACAAGAACTCGTGAGATAGGTTAGTATAAACCAATGCAAAACCTTATCATTTTCTACTGTAAAAAATCACTAAAATTATTATTCAACATTGCATACTAAATGCTTCTGCATATTTAATACTCCTATCCTCAAATAGAATTATTAAACAAGCAAGCATATGCAAACAATGCAAACATAACAACAATCTGCCAAAACAGTACAGTCTGTAAAGAATGCAAGAGTATCAATACTTCCCTAACTCCAAAAATTATTAGAAAAATACTATGCTGTATAAGATTTATCAGAGCTATTTATGCAAAAAGTTTCAACATTATACCATTCTCTGACTTTTCTAGGGAATTTTTGCAACAGCGGTAAACTTTCTGTTTTCAAACAGCAACATGTATACTAGCAAAATAAGCATTGTTAAGCTATCCTCGACATTTTTATTGAAACTAAAGATACAAAACATTATTATAAATAACATAAAGCAAATACTAACAAAATAAAATGATGATCCAAGAAAAACACATATCATGTGGTGAATAAAAAAATAGCTCCAATTAAAGTTACCGATGAACAAAGACGAAAGAGGGGATGCCTTCCGGGGCATCCCCAAGCTTAGGCTTTTGGTTATCCTTTAATATCTTGGGGTGCCTTGGGAATCCCCAATCTTAGGCTCTTTCCACTCCTTATTGCATAGTCCATCGAATCTTTACCCAAAACTTGAAAACTCCACAACACAAAACTCAACAGAAAACTCGTAAGCTCCGTTAGTATAAGAAAATAAAACCACCACTTAGATAATGTATTGAACTCAATATAAATTCATATTGGTGTAATATCTACTGTACTCCAACTTATATATGGTTCATACCCTTCGATACTACTCATAGATTCATCAAAATAAGCAAACAACACATAGAAAACAGAATCTCTCAAAAACATAACAGTCTGTAGTAATCTGTATCAAATGTATACTTCTAGAACTCCAAAAATACTACCAAATTAGGAAGTCAGAGCCAATTTGTGTACCAATCCAGATAAAAAAGAATCAGAACAAACGCACGTTTCCGTGAATTATCAAAACTAATTGACTGGGTGCAAAAGTTTCTGATTTTCAGCAGGATGAACACAACTATCACCGTAAGTTATCCTAAAGGTCTTACTTGGCACTTTATTGAAACAAAAGCTATAAGACATGATTACTACAATAGCATAATCATGTGGACACACAAAAACAGTAAGGATAAATATTGGGTTGTCTCCCAAAAAGCGCTTTTCTTTAATGCCTTTCTAGCTAGGCATGATGATGACAATGATGCTCACCTAAAAGATAAGAATTGAAACATAATGGGAGCATCATGAAGCATATGACTAGCACATTTAAGTCTAACCAAAATCCTATTCATGGGGATTTTGTGAGCAAACAACTTATGGGAACAATAATCAACTAGCATAGGAAGGCAAAACAAGTATAAGTTCAAAACTTGAAGCACATAGAGAGGAAACTTGACATTATTGCAATTCCTACAAGCATATGTTCCTCCCTCATAATAATTTTCAGTAGCATCATGAATGAATTCAACAATATAACCAGCACCTAAAGCATTCTTTTCATGATCTACAAGCATAGAAAATTTACTACTCTCCACATAAGCAAAATTCTTCTTATTCGGAATAGTGGTGGGAGCAAACTCAACAAAATAATTATCATGTGAAGCATAATCCAATTGAAAACTAAAATCATGATGACAAGTTTCATGGTTATCATTATTCTTAATAGCATACAAGTCATCACAATAATCATCATAGATAGCAACTTTGTTCTCATAATCAATTGGAACCTCTTCCGAAATAGTGGATTCATCACTAAATAAACTCATGACCTCTCCAAATCCACTTTCATAAATATAATCATCATAAATAGGAGGCATGCTTTCATCATAATAAATATTCACATCAAAACTTGGGGGACTAAACATATCATCTTCATCAAACATAGCTTCCCCAAGCTTGTGGCTTTGCATATCATTAGCATCATGGATATTCAAGGAATTCATACTAACAACATTGCAATCATGCTCATCATACAATCTAGTACCAAACATTTTAATGCATTCTCCTTCTAGAACTTGAGCACAATTTTCCTTTCCATCATACTCATGAAAGATATTAAAAAGATGAAGCATATGAGACAAACTTAACTCCATTTTTTTTGTAGTTTTCTTTTATAAACTAAACTAGTGACAAAACAAGAAACAAAAAGATTCAATTGTAAGATCTAAAGATATACCTTCAAGCACTCACCTCCCCAGCAACGGCGCCAGAAAAGAGCTTGATTGACGGGGTGTGAGTGCCGCTTACCTAGCCTCCCCGACAACGGCGCCAGAAAAAAGCTTGACGTCTACTACACAACCTTCTTATTGTAGACGTTGTTGGGCCTACAATTGCACAGGTTTGTAGGACAGTAGCAAATTTCCGTCAAGTGGATGACCTAAGGTTTATCAATCCGTGGGAGGCATAGGATGAAGATGGTCTCTCTCAAACAACCCTGCAACCAAATAACAGAAAGTCTCTTGTGTCCCCAACACACCCAATACAATGGTAAATTATATAGGTGCACTAGTTCGGCGAAGAGATGGTGATACAAGTGCAATATGGATAGTAGATATAGGTTTTTGTAATCTGAAAATATAAAAACAGCAAGGTAACTAATGATAAAAGTGAGCGTAAACGGTATTGCAATGGTATGAAACAAGGCATAGGGTTCATACTTTCACTAGTGCAAGTTCTCTCAACAATAATAACATAATTGGATCATATAACTATCCGTCAACATGCAACAAAGAGTCACTCCAAAGCCACTAATAGCGGAGACCAAATGAAGAGATTATGGTAGGGTACGAAACCACCTCAAAGTTATCCTTTCTATTCTATCTATTCAAGAGTCCGTAGTAAAATAACAAGAAGCTATTCTTTCCGTTCAATCTATCATAGAGTTCGTACTAGAATAACACCTTAAGACACAAATCAACCAAATCCCTAATGTCACCTAGATACTCCATTGTCACCTCAAGTATCCGTGGGCATGATTATACGATATGCATCACACAATCTCAGATTCATCTATTCAACCAACACAAAGTACTTCAAAGAGTGCCCCAAAGTTTCTACCGGAGAGTCAAGACGAAAACGTGTGCCAACCCTTATGCATAGGTTCATGGGCAAAACCCGCAAATTGAACACCAAAACATACATCAAGTGGATCACGTGATATCCCATTGTCACCACAGATAAGCACGGCGAAACATATATCAAGTGTTCTCAAATCCTTAAAGACTCAATCCGACAAGATAACTTCAAAGGGAAAACTCAATTCATCACAAGAGAGTAGAGGGGGAGAAACATCATAAGATCCAACTATAATAACAAAGCTTGCGATACATCAAGATCGTGCCATAGAGAGAACACGAGAGAGAGATCAAACACATAGCTACTGGTACATACCCTCAGCCTCGAGGGTGAACTACTCCCTCCTTGTCATGGAGAGCACCGAGATGATGAAGCTGGCCACAGGTGATGGGTTCCCCCTCCAGCAGGATGCCAGAATGGGCTCCCGAGAGGTTTTTGGTGGCTACAGAGGCTTGCGGCGGGGAACTCCCGATCTATCTTCTTCTTCGATGTTTTTAGGGTACCTGGGCTTATATAGGCGAAAGAAGTCAGTTGGGGGAGCCTCGAGGGGCCCACGAGAGTGGAGGGCGCGCCCAGGGGGGTGGGCGCGCCCCCCTATCTCGTGGCTTCCTCGATGCTTCCCCGGCTTGCACTCCAAGTTTCCTGGATCATGTTCAATCCAAAAATCATGCTGCCAAAGGTTTCATTCCGTTTGGACTTCGTTTGATATTCCTTTTCTTCGAAATACTGAAACAGGCAATAAAACAACAATATGGGCTGGGCCTCCGGTTAATAGGTTAGTCCCAACAGTAATATAAAAGTGTATAATAAAGCCCATAAGCATTCAAAACAGATAATAAAAAAGCATGAATGCTTCATAAATTATAGATACGTTGGAGACGTATCACCCGTTATGGTCGGCCCATGAACGGACGATTCCAACTCTAGCCTGTTTACGGCCATAATGCGGCCTGTTATTGGCCCATGTTTGGCCAATCGCTCATACGGCCCGTATAAGGCCCATTGAAGGCCCATTTTTTCTACGGCCCGTAGAAGGCCCACTGTTTCTACGGCCCATAGAAGGCCCACTGTTTCTACGGCCCGTAGGAGGCCCAGTCACTACAAAAAAAAAATACACTTCCGTGATGATACGTGTTTGTCATAGTAGGTCACGTTTTTTGTCATGCATGTACATCCATGACAAATTTATGACAGAATCAAGATAGTCATACCTGTGCTGTCGTAGAAGTGTTCCACGACATTACCAAAATTATCATCACGGAAGTGTCCACTTCCATGACGATAAATCGCGCGTCAAAGAAGTGCTTTCGTCAAGGGTGACCGACACGTCGCATCCACCGTAACGGAACGCCGTTAAGCTATCGGGTCGGGTTTTGGATCCGATAACCCATTAACAACCCTGACCAATGGGGATTTTCCATGTGTAAAATCATCATTGGCTGGAGGAAACACATGTCGGCTCACCGTTGGGACAGATGTCATCCACTCATTGGATAGAAGGCGCCTATGATACATCGACACATGGCACGGCCCAATAGATGCCCATTCTTGTGAAAAGGCTAGCCCGTTTGACTTGGTCAAAAGGTGGCGGGCCAGCCCATGTAAAACCTGTTAACGGCCTATTCGCATATAGCCCATTTACAGCCCGCTAACCCAAGGCCCGTTACGCCCTATCCGAATTAGGCCCAGTAGCCTCCTCTGGGCCACCCAATATGATTCCGGCCCGTTTTCACTTCTGGCCCATTTATGGCCCATGACGTCTTTCGGCTCATATGAGGCCCTATGTAAATCTTGGCCTATTAACAGCCCGTGGTGAAACTGGCCCGTAATGAACAGTGTATTACTTTGCACCCATTAACGGCCCGTGGTGAAACTGGCCCGTAATGAACAATGTATCACTTTATACCCATTAAGGGCCCATTATTCCATTGGGCTGTTTCCAGCCCGTGTTATCTTTCGGCCTTCTCAGAGCCCATTTATTCTTGGGCTCATTTCCAGCATTCGTTTATTTACGGCCCGTTACTGTCATTTTCTACTTATGGGCCAAATTCAGCCCGTGGTTACAATCGGCCCGCTTGTGGTCCGTTAACACGTTGGGCCATTTTCATAGCGTCATGAAATACGGCCTATTAATGATGGCCCGTTATGGTCGGCCCATGAACGGACGATTCCAACTCTATCTCGTTTACGGCCATAATGCGGCCTGTTATTGGCCCATGTTTGGCCAATCGACCATACTGCCCCTATAAGGCGCATTGATGTTACGACCCGTAGAAGGTCCATTGTTTCTACGGCCCGTAGAAGGCCCATTGTTTCTACGGCCCATAGAAGGCCCATTGTTTCTACGGCCCATAGAAGGCCCACTATTTATACGGCCCGTAGCTCCAGTGTCACTACAGTAAATATTAGCCCATGGTTATTGTGGCCTAGTTTTAAAAAATAGGTTATTGCAGCCACTAGCAATGCAGAAAAAGAACTACACTGACTACAAGCAAACCAATAAACAAGACAACAAGGAAATAAATAAGCAAGCAACTTACACTAGGCTATCACGGCTATTACACATATTACATCCATTGGGCATCAAAGTTTGCCACCAGTGCAAATAGAGGGAACCTAACAACATCTAAACGCCGCAGCAAAACAAGTCTGGAATTGAAACCACTTCAGAAGAGCTCAAGAAACAATATCCTGGGTACCCATAATGCTGGCAAGATGCTTAGCAAGCTTATTAACTTTCTCTTGTTTGGCGCTTAAGTCCTCCAGCGCTTGCTGTTGCACTAGAAAGTAGCATCTGGATTCTGTAGGGACTTCCTCAGTCCTTCGGCTTCCTGTCGCATAACATCTGATCGATGTCTTTCAACTTGAAGTTGAAACTCAAGAAGCCGAACTGATTCAGGCAACGAGTTCGAAGAGCTGGTGCCAGCAGTGGTAGCCAGTAACTCAAACACTACATCAAGACAAGACTTTGGGGTTGTCTCAGTGTCCTCAAAATAGTTTTTATCAGCTTTCTTGGAGACCAACAGGGATGTCTCACTATCTTGAACCTTATCTGCATTACTTCCTTTACCATTGCATAATAGGGTACTCTTCTCCAATATTTTATCCGTGTTCTAAAAGAGAAACAAACAAACACATCTCAGGTTTACAATGTAGTATATGAAACTCATTTTGGTAAACCAGTTCAGTAGTAAGGTGGACAGGATAACAGAATGAAACAAACATATATCTATGTAGTATGGTCACTGTATGGTCAATATCATTCTAGTTTATGTTGCCAAATCAAGATAGATACAGTTCGAATCATATCTATTTAAGACAAAGCAGCATAGAAAGAATATAAGTGTGGGAAACTACACAACAATAACAACACTTGTAATGTGCATGGCATGAGAACATAATTGTTTATTCAATTGAAACTGAAATCAACATAGAGCAAGTTACAACAGCAACAGCCAAACACGTTGAAGAAACAGGTTTAAAACATACCTGTTGCGCCATTGGAGTTTCAATTGCATCCTTCAAATTTGAAATTGGTTGGTATCAATAAATACAGTGATGCAAGAGCAAAGTAGTATGAACCATAGCTACGGAACCTGACCTAAGAACAATTCTTCTTCTGCTTTAAGCGTTGACTTCGGGTTTAGAGTGGTGGTCCTCATGATTTGGGCACTGCAGTTGCCTTACTAACTGCTCGTGTTTGGGTGCTCTATGGTGGAGACGGTGCTGTGTCAACGGGAACTGGGTGTCTATCTGCTGGGGTTGGGGTTAGAAGGGGTGTAGCTGGTTCTCCGTCCAACTGGGTAGGGGTACAATCTGCATGAGTGTGGGTTATGTGTGCTGGGGCTGATTCTTGGGAAAGTACAACCGTGGTTCTATCTGCATCTACAGGTAGCACGATCTTTTCTGAAGACCGTGTTTTTACTCCCACAGATACTGCCATCACTCCCTCCAATTGAAATGGCTGATAAACAAGAAAAGTAATTGAATGTACAGACATTGTAAGATAGACGGGTGCAATGGATAGTAGGGAAGAAAACAGGGCATGAAATAATTCACATTTATGTTGTCTAAGCAAACAGAATAGCAGGACATAATTTCACATATATGATGGCTAATTAAACAGGATAGCATGACACAATTTCACATGTATGATGGCTAACTAAACAGGATAGAATGACATACTTCAAAATATGATGACTATGTAAACAGGATGACATGATATAACTATACGATGTGTCTATTAAAGTGGTTGGCATGCCATAAATCACAAACATGTCATCGATGGAAACATGATGGCATGATATAATTCACGGATAGAATGACATAATTTAAAATATGATGACTATGTAAACAGCATGAGATGATATAACTATATTATGTCTTTAGAAAATGGGTTGGCATGCCATAATTCAGATACATGCTATCTATGTAAACATCATGGCATGACATAATTCAAATATATGATTCATATACTAAGGAAGTGAGCAGAGGGCAATTGCATATATGATGTGTCAACTAAGGAGATGGCATTCAATATTGTGTATATGATGTAAAAACTAAGCATTGCAATACAACATATGCATTATACGAGTAATATAACCCTGCAAAGTTTGAGCATACACCTCAGGGGGATAGTAGGACCGGTCATCTGCCTCTGAATCCTCCTCTGAAGAGCTATCTATAACCAGCAAGATATCTGCTTCAGCAGGTAGCATTGTCTGCTTTGAAGACCTTGTTTTCACTCCAGATTTCTCCATCACCAATTCAAATGGCTGATGCACAGGAAGAGCAGTTGAATATACAAATATTGTCGACAAAAGCAATGAGAAATACAAAAAAAGGACGGCATGGTATAATTCACATATATGACGCTTGCCTAAACAGCATGGCATTGCCTAATTCACATACATAATGCCTTGCAACAAGATAACATTGCATAATTCACATATATAATGTCTTGCAACAAGTTGGCATTGCATAATTCACATATATGGTAATTAGACACTAAACATGTGGCATTCACACAAAGCATGTCTAAACTAAGCAAATGACATTGCAATGCAAGATACCATACGCACAATATGAATAACATAACCCTGCCAAGTTAGGGCATGCACCTCAGGGGGAAAATATGACTGGTCATTTGTCTGTGAATCCTCCTCTGAGGAGCTATCGGTAACCAGCAAGACATGCGCTTCGTCAGATAGCATTGTCTGCTCTGAAGACCTTGTTTCCACTCCAGATTTTTTCCATGACCGTGTCGAATGGCTGATGCACAGGAAGAGTACTTGAATGTACTAAAATTGTTGACAAATTTAACACATAATAAAAAAATATGGCATGATATAATTCACATACAAGATGACTGGCTAACCAGGGTGGCATTGCAAAATTCACATATATGATGCCTAGCTAGACAAGGTGGCATTGCATGATTCACATATATGATAAAGAAACTAAACAGATGGCATTGACACAAAGCATGTCTAAACTAAGCAGATGACATCTTTAATGTATACAGTAAGCAATGCAAGGCACCATATGCATGATATTACCAACATCAGCATGCCAAGTTAGAGCAAAGACCTCATGGGGTAAATAGGAGTGGTCTTCTCCTTCTGAATCCCCCTCAGAACAGTTATCTTCCTCTTGATTACGATCCGAAATGGGTGGAGGGGGGGGGCTACCTTTGCGCCCACCATGCAACGACGTCTGCATGAAATTTTATTGCCATGCAAGGCTCGTCTCTTTTGCTCTACATGATCAGTTCCATTGTGTACAATAACTGGCATGCATATGAATACAACATAGTGAGATTATGTAAGGAGTGCATGCACAAATCCAGAGTGATGGTAGAAAACTGTGGATAGACCAAAAACCAATGATAGCAGGCAGATAATAGATTTAGTTAAAAAATACAGATAATGGCTCCTTTAATGTTTGTTTGGACCCAACATGAAACTCATAGTAGACACCGGAGATTAACCAGATAGTAGACAGATAGTACTGATTGCTTCCCCAATATGTACCCCACAACCATTTAAAAACTCAAGTTTCAGCATTAGTTTGGACCTGACTCGGAGTCTAATAGGTAAACACGATGATAATGTAGCATGTCATCATATTAAGCGATGCATAACGTAAGCAGACACGGAAGAGTGCGACCTCTCTTGCGGACCCGTGTAGTCCTCAAGGTCATCTGCTCAGTTGATGATGATAATGCAGTTTTCGTGGCTACCGGTGGCAGGGAAGAAGATCTGAGGCCGCGAAAGACAGTCTGGAGAGCGGATCCCTGCTGTGGTGAACCCTTCCGTTGTTGGAGCAGCTGAGCTGGGGTGGAACACAGCGCCGCAGGAGCAGGACAAACCACACAAGGTTTTCTTTGACACATATCTGTAACAGAAGTAATTGAGTAAGGGCTTGTTTGAATTTGAGGATTCTAACAATGCAATGATAGGAAATAGACAGGAATAGGATAGGAATGCACATGCAAAACAGAGAATTTAAAAACACAGGATTTTTGCCAATCTAGGTGTTTGATTCACAACAATTGGAAGACCACAGGATGCAAAAAAGCATGGTGAGATTAAGTCAAACCACAAGAAAATGTACGATTATAATGCTATTATGCTACTATCTCTTAGTCTTGTGCTTGATGAATAGGAATATGAAAATGAGGAGAAGCGGAAATTAGAATTCCTACGGTTTTTCTTTCAAGGAGACACTAAAGGAACAAATCCTACAGTTTTCCTTTGCTCCATTCCTTTGCACCAAATTGATGAAAAGTAGTACCATAAGAAACTTTCCAATTCCTATGTTTTTCATTCACTTTTCCTTTCAAGCACTGGCGATTCTAGTAGGCAGGCTTGAGCAAGGAAAATCCTACACTAAAAAAATGTTTTTGTGCTACTTCTATTACTTTGGACCCAGGTCACTGCCATACTAGCTCAACTCCTAGGCCCATCGACAAATGCACAGCTCAAACGCGCAGAGATAAATAATGATGGCGTTCAAGAGAATCCATCACGGATAGCTAAGTTGCCTGGTACCTCACTGCTTGTCATATAGTAGGATAAAATAATCGTATTTCCCGTTACTACGAGTGCTCAGTGGACAATATATATAACATGTAGACTAAAAGAGAGATGCAACAAGTGTACAACCTCTTTGGCGAAGCCATGTCGATCTCAGCGTGATTGGGTTGGCCGGTGAGGATGCTCCGGCTGACTTTGCTGTCGGAGGTGGGGAAGAAGATCTTAGGCGTCTGGAGATGGAGCCCGAGGTACTGCTCCGCTGTGATGGAAGGTTTCGTCGTTGGAGCAGCTCCGGTGAGTTGTACGACGCCGAGGCTGAAGCAGGACAAGAGAGACAACGAACAACGTTAACCTGAGTGGAATTCTAATAGCATCTCCAATACATGACGTAAAATACATAACCACAAAGTGCTAGATGTAAAATACATCAGCCGCTCATCTCTGAACTTAACTGTCACAACTGAACTGAATTGTCGAAACTGAACTTAACTATCAAACTGAACCTAACTGTCGAAACTGAATTTTGCTGTCGAAACTGAATTTTGCTGTCGAAACTGAACGCACTAGCAAGGTGAGGCTACACGTCGGTCGACTGACTTTTTCATCTCTGGTAAGTCGATTTTTCAGCCGTTGGATACGAAATCAAGGGCCTGCGGTTCATCGTCAACCTCCGCCCCCCTGAGCCGCCAGCCACCACCGGCCAAACAGTAGCCCCCCGCCGCCCGCGGCCGGCGGTGCGCCGCCCCGCGCGCCCCGAAAACACTCCCCACCGCCGGTCCGCCGCCGCCCCGGCCATCCCTCTAGGCCCCCCCATGCCGAGCTTTTTCTCCGGCGATCCCCATGCCACCGCCCCGCCAATGCCCCGCCACCGCCGGCGACCACCGCCCCCATCCTGAACCCTAAGATAGATAGTGGGGCACCTCTCCGACGAGCCCCCCTCCCCGCTGCGGCTCGTTCTTCCTTCACCCCGGCGAGCCCACCCCTTGAAAATCGACTGACCCAAAAGTCGATTCAGTCGACTGAAGTGTAGACAAATCGGAGCAGCACCACAAGAAAGAGCAAGAGCGAGAGCATCAGCGCGGGCAAGAGCATTAGCAAGAGCAGACCAGGCAGGGGACCGAGAGAAAGAGCAGAGCAGCAGCGCGAGTGAGAGTTAAAGCAGCAGCAGCTCCTACTGATGTGGACATCGGCGCCGAGGGAGCGACGTCGTGGAGGAAGTGGTCGGCGATGCCACCGTGGATGGAGTCGCGCCGTGTCGGCTCGGGACCGAGCACCGGCAGCATCGTGAGATCGAATCAAGAAAAAATGCGGTGATTAGTGTACAACCTCCTTGGTGGTGCCGATTAGGCCGCAGCTTCATCCGAGGAAACGGTGATGATGATGCTCTTTCGGTGGTGCAGGTGAAGAGGGCGGTGTGGGAATGGAGGTGGTGCGAAAGACGAGGGGAACATCGGGGCAGCCCCTTGGAGGTGGAGGACGGGGTGGCTGAACCGGCGAGACGATGAGATCGACGACGGATCCTCATCCGGTACGATGGATGAGGGACGTCGAGGTGTTGCTGTGGACGACGTCGTCGAGGAAGAGGCTCCGGCTGGGTGGCGGACGGAGCAGGGTGTGGGGTTTCATCACGGGTTTTCGCGGCCTTGGTGTACGAATGGGTGGGCGGATCGGATGGCAGTGGGGAACCATGGCTTAGAGACGCGCTTGTCCGAAATGTGGGGTAAGTTATGAAAGTACCCCCACCGATTTGAGGCGGTTCTTTCGGTTCAGGGGTACCACGGGCATTTCGCATGTTGGGATTTCACAGGAGGTGGGAATTTTTGCACGCGTTGTAATTTCGGAATAGTAAAGTGCGGGTTGAGATGGAGGGAGTTGTCGGAGCATAACGAGACAAAGATATATCTTAAATATTTCGGGCTAACAAGGCGCGGGTTGAAGAGGCGGGAGTTTCGCAGCACGATAGATAGAGACGCTAGCTTCAATTTACGGCATAACAAGGCTCGGTTTGAAATTTCGGAAGAACAAGCTTAACGTGTACCCAAAAAAAGTCAATTTGCACCTCAACACGCACAACACACACACAAACACCATTTAGACTAGAGTAAGGTACACGTGCATTGCATGCATGAGATTTGGCAACCAAATTATGAATAAATACCACATTATAGCATACAAGCTTTGAGTCATATATGCATGATGTCGATGTTCGTTTAATTCTTATAGTTCATTTCATTCAAAATCATCTACTTTTTATAATAAAGCTAATCTATTTTAAGATTCATGGAATTGTGCGTTGTAAGACATAAAGTAAAAACAAATAATGCCAAATCATGTAGAAAAACATTTGGGCAATTCTGATATGGAAGATTCTAGAACAAATAAGAAGTGCTTGTGTTTTGATGTTTGTGCATTATGCTTAAGTTCAACCATGGAGTCTTCTAGATTATACATGTGGCGAAATCTGGTGGAATCTAGATGATATCCAACGGCCAATAGTGTTCAAATTTGCCATCTTTGGACCATCGGATTCGCCTCATCCAACGACCATCTTTAAAAGTTAAAGTTACCCCCACACAATATAAAAAAATAATATATATATAGGGGTATAGATATAGATATGTGATGCGAAAGCCGCCCATCATCTCCAATTAGAATAGTGTGTCCATGCACGGATGCGACGTGGGCAAATGATGTCTGCCATCGGTATCTCAAATTCAAATCAGTCTGGCCTTGTTCAATGTGTATACATTACAACATGCTCGTTTCCAATCCACACCGCGCAGATCTCTGTTATATGCATGCATGCATGGGTTTCAAACATCAGGATGTCTTATTCAAATATTTGAATTCAACTTTACATTGATTATGACCTCACCTATTCTTTTACACCCACACAGTAGTCTTCTCTTTATAATTGTACCACTAACTTTCTCTCGTGCATGCATGCACACACACTACCAGTCGGCATTATCTATCGCACGCATGCAATCTTTTTCTTCAGGTCGGTCTCCCATGAAGGCACACACCCACACACATCCCCCTCTCCATCAAACCGGGCATTCTTTATCTCTCACGCGTGCATGTGCAACGATCGATGTTCCTCTATGTATGTGTGTATATAGATAGGTCTTTCATACTTTTCCACACAAACCGATCAATCGATATATCCAGTGAGGTCTCACCCTCTTTCCCACGTCCACACGATCAATCTATACCTCTCTATATAGGATTAACATAAATAGCTAATACACCCACATTAATTATATATCCAACGCCCCCCTCTCATCATCCATGCCTTCTGCTTCATCTCTCAGACCCGTGCACAATGGCGAAGACAGGGGCAGTAAGGGCCCTGCCCCCCCTAACATCACTATATATCGAGGCTAATATGAATGTGATCATTAGACAATTGCTGCTAAAAAAGGTTTAATTTCATGAATTGACCCTCCTCGTAAAGGATTAGCAATGCTTGGCCCCCTAGCTCATTTATTTTTCATGGCTCCGCCACTGCATGCAACAACGCACATGTTCGCCCCCTCTCTCTAAATATCGATCTCGCACTTGTGCATTCCTTCATAGTCTCCCTCCACTCGGCCCCTCGCACCATCTTCTAGCCCCCACCGGATTTTGCCACGTGTACAATCTAGCAGACTCCATGGTTGAACTTAAGCATAATGCGCAAACCTCAAAACAATAGTGGTTCTCTTTTGCTCTAGAATCTTCCGTATCATAACTGCCCAAACTTTTTTTCTAGTTGAATTGCCATTATTTGTTTTTACTTTATGCTTTACAACGCGCAATTCCATGAATCATAAAATAGATTAAGGGCTTGTTTGATTCAAAGGATTCTCAAAGGAATTTTGGAGGATTCTAATCATTAGGAATTTTTCCTATCTTGGTTGTTTGATTCGTAGGATTGTAAACCATAGGAATTTTTCCATATGATTCATTTGCACTAGATTTCATAGGAAACATCCCATCCACACAAACCTCTTTGAAAGAATTCTATGTTTTTTCTATGCACAATCAAACACTCGTACAATCCTGTAGGATTCAAGACGACATTCCACTATAATCCCATGTTTTTCCTATTCACGCGTTCTTAGCTTTTTTTATAAAAACTAATTGATTTTGAATGAGATGAACTATAAGAATTAAACGAAGGGCTACATCACGCATATATGACTCAGAGCTTACATGCTATAGTGTGGTATTTATTCATAATTTGGTTGCAAAATCTGATGCGTGCAATGCACGTGTACCTTACTAGTACTTCGAGTATGTGCAAAACACGTAAATTAGAATACCAATGGCACGCTACATAGTGTCTCTCTTACAGTTCATGAAGCCACGTGGCACATGTGGAGGCGTTATCGCGACCTTCTTGCGTGGATTGATCACAGTGACGTGCTGCTGGTTCCAGAAGAATGTACTCGTCCTCCCTAAGCCATACTGGTGGTACATGCACGAAACGAAGATGTGCACGCACGCCACGCACGCACTCATTCCCTCGCACGCACACGCGGGTACACGGGCGGACACAATTTTGTACCAAGATCCACCCATGTGATAATTTGACGCGTGTAAAGTCATTCACTTCATTGATGGTCAATTAATACAGCGCATGCAAATTGAGTGGACGTGAGGGCGGAAGAAAGACATTATTACTCCACTGCGCGCATGCGAGTAGTTAAATCGTGGGTTGCTAGTAGTACTTCCATTGGTCTCCTTCGTATTTTGTGCCAAGTTTTGACAGTAACATAAATTTACGCATTTGAGCAGTGTAGTACTTGAAATTTATGTTCCGCTAAACTCATCGGGAGCCGTTTCGGGCCTCGAAACCAAAACCATCAATTAATCTTTACCTTGTTCCCATCACATTCAAAAGCCTTCTCACACCTACTAGTACATACCAAACCTGAATGTGTTCCCACTAGGTAGGTATTAGTACTACTAGTGCTAGTACTTAGGTTATAAAAGGGGAAGTACCTAACCGAAAATTACTCTACCTTTCCTCCTCATAAGTGCTTCTTCTTCGTTCGTCATTGCCATGGCCAGTGAGCAGAGCTCTAGGTCGAGAACTACTCGTAACAAGGGAGCGGCAACCAAGGCTGTGGAAAAAAAAGAGAAGGCTCGCCGCCATGCAGAGACCTCGAAAGATCTCTCACGGGCAGGCCATGGCTCCCAGGAGCGCCCTAGCCACGGAGGCGAACATGCCGAGCCGGCGGAGCTGGAGTCGTTATCCCTTGACGGCATGCCCGATCAGCTCAATAAGCACCTCAGTAAGCAGAAGGAGTTCATCCAAGGCTTGACGGAGTTGCTGAAGGAGAGCCTCAACAACATGCCCGCTGAGCTCAACCAGCAGGGGGAGTTGACCGCCGGCTTGGTGATGCTGCTGAAGAAAAGCATTGCCTCGGAGAAGAAGGCGACCGGCGAAATCCTGCGACTTTAGGAGGACAAGGTGAAGCTCTGCCACGAGATCGACCTGTTGAAGGAGAAGAGCGCGGGCTGGAAGAAGCTGCATGAGAATAGTAGTTCCTTGATGAAGATGTTGCAGGCCCTCGTCATGGAACAGAAGGAGGAGTTGGCGAAGCTCCGCATCGAGCACCCGGCTGCTGTCAACGTACGTAATGTGGCCGTGGAACAGATGATGAAGGCTCGCGTCGAGAAATCCCGCGTCATGGAAAGAATGAAGAAGATGGCGGAGGAGACGCGCAAGGAGATGGAGGTCGTGGAGGCGATGAAGAAACAGTTATGACTCCGCGGCGAATTAGATCATTTGGGGTGATAATCTTCCTTCTTCTTTTGCTGCTGTGTTTCATCTTTTGCTTCGGGTGTTTCGCCGCACGTGTCACGTTCTCTGCGGGGCATGAATAGAACAATGGTTTTTGTTTTTTGAGGGAATGAATAGACAATGCTAACAATGAGATGACTAACAAATTAGATCATTTTTTATTGCCATATGCACTGGGCTGCCGTGTTTCGTGCTCCTCCGTCGCAGTACTACTCCAGTGGAAAACTTGAGTATACCGCACGGTTCTTTGTTCCACCTTGATCAGGTCGTCGGCGCATTTATACGAGCAGTCAAATCACAAGGCCCCGCCTTCCAGCAGTAATGAGCCGTCAAATAACAAAGGCCCTCGCCTCTCGTGAAACCGACCAAGCTAGACTGCCCCACCCTCTAGCCTTTTAAAAAATATATACTTTTGTACAGCAGTAGTATCAATGGATTGCGCCATGGAGAAAAACTTGAAATTAAAAATAAAGGTGGTACATATAGAGAGCGCTCGTCGCCAAACTATGCATATAGTACTATTAAAAAGGCTAGTCACAATAATGGTGTCGAGCACAACCCACCCCTCAAATAAAACGAAGCACCCTGGAATTCTTTGACAAAACTAAGCACCCTGAAATTCTTTGACAACTAAACTGCTAGCTATATGATGTTGGCCATATATAATGTACGTATATAATGTGAAGAAACGAGTGGTAGTACTATACCAACTAAAAGATGAAATGTAAGAAATACTAGTATGTACTTACTGAAAAGTTAAAGTAACAAGAAGAAACATAACATAGTTCTGCTGGGGGCTCAGCACAACACACCCCTCAAATTAAATTAAGCACACCTGAAATTAAACTTTGCAACTATTCCGGTAGACACTGCCACCTTACTCGGAGTCCTCGTCCACGTCCTCGACTTCGTCCTTGTCCCTCTTCCTCTTGGCCGATACTTCTTTGCTTGAACCGCCAACTTGGCTGTTGCTCTTCATCCAACCCTTGTAGATATTGAAACAAAGGTAGCCATCCATTGCAGCATACTCGATGTGGTCTATATCTAGTACATACCATTGCCATGCATGACGATGAAACGTGTATGGAGGTTTCTCCAGTTTACCGTACGAAGGATGAACCATGGCTCCTGCGAGGGTCAGCATTGAAGGCTGACGAGAGGACACCAGCCGATTCTTTTGGAGGTCGAAGGTGTTGCCTACAACGAGGCCGATCCGACGCAGGACTTCTTTGTTGTTACCAAAGTCTACAGAAACGAATTTGACTACGTTGATCTCGAGGAAGTCCTTAAAATCCTGGCACTCAACGTCAGCATGGCATATGTGGTAGACCAAGCATAAGTCATGCACGCAAACTTGGATCACGGCGGGCTTCTTCCTCTCTTCGTCCTTTAGATCCTTCTCTCGTCCCACGACTGTGGTGTACTCAACATCTAGCCCAGTGACCTACTCATCATCTGAGTCTTCGAACATGCGTCTGAAGCGAGAAAGGCATCCTTTCACCGCCGCGGAAGAACGGGTGTAGATGACGTCAAACTAATCGCCGGTGATGGTTCTAACCTTGTACTCACCGCTGATCGGGGAGATTTGGGACGCCATGGATTTGGGAGGAGGGTTAGGATTAGTGGAACTGCCGTAATGTGAATGGACTGGACGACTAGGAGCGAACCGCCGTAGTATTAAAGGACGTGCGAAGACGAGTAGGAGCGAACTGCCAGCGTGCGAACGGCAGGGTAGTGGCTTTCCATTCTCCCATGATACGGGATTCTGAGAGCCCTTGGATCGGAGATCGAACGTTTGCATGGCATGATTCTAGACCTATGGGTGAATATCCTATCTTGTGGGTTATTCTATAAATTTTCAGCAACTAAGCATGCGACCGTTTGATCTCAGATCCAAGGGCTGCCAGCAGCCCGTATCATGGTCGCGCCTACCACGACCATCGCGTCGCTTGCACGGTCACACCCTTGGAGATTTAACACGGTGCATTAGGCTATCTGATGTTGGCATGTCATGCGTAGTCATCACTTAGTCACTCATACTACAACAAGGTTGGCTATAAGGCTGGCTATAAGTGTATATTTTACTCCTCTCTATCTCTTTCTTTGTACTCCCTCTGTCCCATAATATAAGAATGTTTTAGACACTAGTGTAGTGCCAAAAACGTTCTTATATTATGGGACACAAGGAGTACTAGTATTTATTGCATTTGCCAAGGAGTGACCTCTTCCAGTGAAATGGTGTTGCGAAGTTTGCTTCATTTAATTAGCTATAGACTCAAAATTGTCTTTTCACCTAGGTACACGCGCTTAGCACCGTTTCTTCCTTGGGTCATCAAACTAGTCTCTCTCATCTTGATTAACTTGCCACATCAGACTTTATGCCTATGTGGCAAGCTTAAGCACCTGTAGGAGCAAGTAAGGTGCCCGTCCGTTGCACGGAAGAGTGAAATGCATTGATCGGGGTGTTGTTTATTTTGACAAAGGATGTGGGGGTCATCTCATGTGTAACAGGTATCAATAGGTTTCTTCGGATATTATTTCATCTCTAGAACTCAGAAACATCCGGGTGAAATAGATAAAAAAGTATCTTTTGCAAACAAAAGCGTTCAACTGTTAAACCTGCATCCAAAACTTGTGAAGAAATAACTCTTATTGTGCTTTGTAGGAGATGGTTCATCATAAGTCTTTAACCGGTACTGTAGTAAAAGTTCATAAATGGAAGATTCTAGACTAAACCATAAATGGATACACTTTTATTCATGCGCCATACTCCAATAGAGCAAGATCATGCATGGAAGTCTCCACATGCTTAGACAATGGATTACATTGAGCGAAGACTAATGATCAACATTTAACTTAGTAATGCATATGTCCAGGTGAACCTCCTTGGAGTTCCCATGCACATTGTTGGTCAAATAATCCCATGTGTCTTCCATGTCCACATCAGCGAGAAGGTCCCAGCTTGGCAGAGTCCAAGTCAGCTTGACGTAGCTAGTGTCGCCGCCCATGGACCTCCGAGGGGTAGTAATAGTGAGCACGCACCCGTACATTAGCCTCGTGTCAGTGTCAGCGTTAGCGGCGTCGCCCCTGACACACACAACAGAGATGTGGTGGCGGCCTGCGTGGGCCTCGCCGGTGGCCACGATCAAGAGGAAGATGCTGTCGTCCTCCTCCGAGACTAGCAGGCGGTGCTGATCCTCCAGCGACTCCGGCACGGTGAACGGGTAGCATGTCTCGTACTTGATGTTCTTCGCGAAGGGCCAGTTGTGATCGCCGCACGCCTGTGTCAGGTGATGCACGATGTCCGCCGGTGAGCCCCAAAATGGCACCGAGCACTCATAGCAGTAGACGAAGGGCTCCTTGGAGGCATCGACCAGGCCGTCCATGAATTGGGAGTGGCTGTAGGGGTCGTTCCTCCAGTTGAATATATGAGCAAGTTACTACGAGATTTACTACAAAATAAATCATGACGGCTATAAGAGAGATTAAACTAATCATGCGGACTAGCATAGTAGATGAACAGATCGAGTCTAGGACACATACTAGAAACATGAATTCTACCACGATTTCGAATAGGAAGGCTAGAAACACATACGGTGCAACAGGTGCAGCACCATTGGCATTGAGGTTGTCGCCCATGTCGTTGAGGAAGAGGTTGCCGAGGTCGGGGAAGAAGTCGTTATCGGTGAAGTCATGGCTGCTAGCAGTCGCGAGAGTGCGCTCCCCAAATGTCAATAGCGCCCGCCGAATGGAGCGCAGGAGGGAGTGGCTGTAGGGGACGTTGCGGCCACCGAATGGAGCGCAGGAGTAGCCCACGAAGCAGTAGACGGAGCTCCTCCCTAGTCTCTATTCTTATCTCTAGGTCTACTACTCTTCTTTGTTTTTTTATAATATACTAGTTGTAGTTGTCAAATCGAATAGTACTATGCCGTCCACTGCACGCCCGGCTGAACACGCCTCCTCGCCTTCATTAAACCCGCATGCAAACCGAGAAACCTACTCTGGCCCGCGGGAGGAAATTTGTTGGTTGCCGCGGGAGGGTTATTCTGCAAATTTTCAGCAACTTAGCATGCAACCGTTTGATCTCAGATCCAAGGGCTGCCAGCACCCCGTATCATGGTCACGCCTACCACAACAGTCGCATCACACGCGCGGTCGCGCCCTTGGAGATTTAACATGGTGCGTTAGGCTATCTGATGTTGGCATGTCATACATAGTCATCACTTAGTCACTCATATTACAACAAGGTTAGCTATAAGGTTAGTCATCACTTAGGAGAAAATTTTACTACTCCCTCCGTTTACTCCTTGTCCCTACTATGTACGTACTTTGGTTAGTACTCCCTCCATTTACTTATACAAGGCCACATAAAAAATACATTTTGCATCTATACAAGGCCACAAATAGTAATCGAGCCTTTCCAGTTTAAGGCTCAATTTCAAAATCTCTCCAACCAAGGTAGACGGTGAGTGGTCGAATTAATTTCGTAGTTTGCACAGTACGCTCGTTTTTCTCAAGAAGTTATGTTTACCGAGGCATTAATTAGAATGAATGCATGAATGACCACTAAATTTCCATGAACTTGTACATGCATTGGTTAGTTTCCTCTTGACACTGCTTGCGTCGGGTGATCTAACGCACCTCGAAATCCAACATGTAATGGTACTACTACTAGTATAGTAGAATTGAGACTTATTAAACGGAAAAACAAATGTTTTTTAGATGAGCCCTATAAATCCTAGTGGGTACGTACTCCGTAAAAACAGATTTTTCCAAAACTAAGTCGCTCCCTTTCATGAATTCTGTAGTATACTCCTCCGTCAACGCTCCCTTTCATGAATTCTGTACTTCCTATCGCCGACATGTGGGACATATAGCAACCGGGTCGACGTGTCAAGCACCAAATAACAGTGCAGAACAGTAGGGGGGACGCACCCCACTCATACCGGCCCAGTAGTAGTAATGAGCAATGAGACGTCAAATCACAATGCCGCACCTTCCCAGACGGACGAATCAACCATTATTTCACACTTTGGTTCGACATCATCTCAAACCACGTACTAGTATTGCTTATGCCTCAAGAGGGACACGCGAATCGCCTTGGTACATCATGACACCTGGGACCACATGATAGGCCATGCTCCCCCGCCGATCGCTCGGTAAAATCACCTCATTTTTACTATACTTCCTCCGGATCGGTTTACTACATGGCATGCATGTCGTTCTAGGTTGAGAATTTAACTGGCTATATATATATATATATATATATATATATATATATATATATATATATATATATATATATATATATATGATGAACAGTACGCTAGCCTTTTAAAAAATGTATACTTATGTATAGTAGTACTCCACTATCGATGGATTGCGCCATGGAGCAAAAATTAAAATTTTAAAAAAGGTGGTACATATAGAGAGCGCTCGTCGCCAAATTATGCATATAGTACTATTAAAAAAGCTTGTACGTGCTTAATTGGGGTGCTAAATTCTATTAAAGAAATACTAGTACTAGTATGTACATACTGAAGAGTTAAAGTAACGAGAAGAAACATAACATAGTTCTGCTGGGGACTCAGCACAACACACCCCTCAAATTAAACTAAGCACACCTGAAATTAAATTATGAAAATAATCCAGTAGACACTGCGTTAGAAGTTTAGAACCGCCATGAGCAACGACTCGTCCACGTCCTTGACTTCGTCCTTGTCCCTCTTCCTCTTGGCCGATACTTCTTTGCTTGAACCGCCAACTTGGCTATTGCTCTTCACCCAACCCTTGTAGATATTAAAACAAAGGTAGCCATCCGTTGCAGCGTAGTGGATGTGGTCTATATCTAGTACATTCCGCTGCCATGCATGACGAAGAAACGTGTAATGAGGTTTCTCCAGTTTACGGTACGAAGGATGAACCATGACTCCTGCCAGGATCAGCATTGAGGGCTGACGAGAGGGCACCAGCCGATTCTTCTGGAGGTAGAAGGGGTTGCTTACAATGAGGCCTGTCCGACGCAGGACTTCTTTGTTGTTCTTAAAGTCTACAGTAACAAATTTGACTGTTTTGTCCTTGAGGAAGTTCTTAAAATCCTGGCACTCAACATCGGCATGGCATATGTGGTAGACCAAGAAACGTTATGTACGCAAACCTGGATCACGGTGGGCTTCTTCCTCTCTTCGTCCTTTAGATCCTTCTCTCGTCCCACGACTGTGGTGTACTCAACATCTAGCCCAGCGACCCACTCATCATGTGAGTTTTCGAACATGCGTCTGAAGCGAGAAAGGCATCCTTTCACCGTCGCGGAAGTACGGGTGTAGATGACGTCGAACTCATCACCGGTGATGGTTCTAACTTTGTACTCACCGCCGATCGGGGAGATTTGGGACGTCATGGATTTGGGAGGAGGGTTAGGATTAGTGGAACTGCCGTAATGTGAATGGACAGGACGACTAGGAGCGAACCGCTGTAGTATTAAAGGACGTGCGGGGACGAGTAGGAGCGAACTACCAGCGTGCGAACGGCAGGGTAGTGGCTTTCCATTCTCCCATGATACGGGCTTCCGAGAGTCCTTGGATCTGACATCGGACGGTTGCATGGCGTGATTCTAGACCTATGGGTGAATATCCTATCCTGGAGGGTTATTCTGCAAATTTTCAATAACTTAGCATGTGACCGTTTGATCTCAGATCCAAGGGCTGCGAGCAGCCCGTATCATGGTCGCTCCTACCACGACCGTCGCGACGCTCGCGTGGTCGCGCCCTTGGAGATTTAACACAGTGCATTAGGCTATCTGATGTTGGCATGTCATACATAGTCATCACTTAGTCACTCATACTACAACAAGGTTGGCTATAAGGTTGGCTATAAGTGTATTTTTTTACTCCTCTCTATCTCTTTTTTCCTAGTCCCTCCGTCCCATAATATAAAAACGTTTTTGACACTAGCTAGTGTAGTGTCAAAAACGTTCTTATATAATGGGACACAGGGAGTACTAGTATTTATTGCACTTGCCAAGGAGTGACCTCTTCCAATGAAATGGTGTTGCTAAGCTTGCTTCATTTAATTAGCTATAGACTCAAAATTGTCTTTTCACCTAGGTACACGCGCTTAGCACCGTTTCTTTCTTGGGTCACCAAACTAGTCTCTCTTTTCTTGATTAACTTGCCACATCAGACTTTATGCCTATGTGTCAAGCTTAAGCACCTATAGGAACAAGTAAGTACAATAGTGCGCTTTACATGGCATTTTTGCATATGTGGAGGAAAGAGAGGAAGGGAAAAAGTGGAGAAGTAGGCTCTCATGCAAGAGCCAGCCTCTACTACATGGTGGAGCATTAGGAGAGGCACCTGCATGGAGGTGGTCAGGAATCGGGAGACTCACGCCGATCGTAGAGCTGCAGATAAAATGATAATGGCAAGTCAAATCATGGGGCCCCACCTGTCCAGCAGTAACTCGCTGTCAAATCACACAACCCTACGTTTGCAGCAGCCTACTCCCTCGTCTTCTCGCGTATCTATCGAACCGACTAGGCGGAACTGTCCCGCCGCCTACCGGGCAGGAAAATCCCCGCCCTCGACTTTTAAATAGTATACAGTATACTAATTTTGTATCCATGGATTGCGCCCGCGCCATGGAGCAAAGCGTCTAGAAAACGGCGGTACACATGTACGGTGTATACAGCATGCCCGTCGCGTTCGCGTTGCACCACAGACGGTTGGTCGGTCTGGCACGCTGCTCTCCATTGGAACGCGCGTCATATTGCGTTCGCACACATATGTGGGACGACAATTGAGAACCGACCATTGGCACACTCCCCGGCCCCGCAAGTCGGGTGACTTAATAGAAGATGGAGGCGAGCGATAGTACTAGAGAAGTGTTGTACTACGTTGGTGCCTCGACGATCCCTGCAAGACACGGAAGATCAGTTCGTCCATGCATGTGACCAGACTCCAGCAGACACGCCTGGATTGGCTATCGTCTACATATCGTGCAGGCTGTGTTGTACCTGGCTGCAGTTGTGGTGAGAAATCTAAAAAAAGGTTTCTTGTAATCTCGCAAAATTATGTGTCATGTGCTTCGGATCACGGCGAGGGTTAAACAGCGACAACTGAGTTGGGCTATTCATTGGGGGCACATGCACGAACAGTAACTACTCGGCTGCCATCTAGGTCAAGCCGGCTATGTTAACTAGTCGTCAACCCGTGCATGTGCACGGGCTAGCATTTTTAATATTTAATATAACATAGTTGTGGAAATTGGAAATGTCAAACAACAATAGCAATATATTGATGTCGATTATTTCTATAATAGATGCATGTGTACCTTGGTTGGACATAGGGTCCAACGAAGCTACATTGCTTTGACTATTTTGTGATTAGATCGTTTGCCGAGGAAAAGTTTAAAGGATGGATTCGATAGTTGGTCTTTGTTAGATCAGGAACGTGCGTGTACTTTGAAGCTGGCTATGGATGTAGGGAGGAAGACGTGGCGATCTTGACAAATAGGAAGATCAATCGACATTGTGGTTGCTCATCATCCCTTGCGGTACCTGGCTTTGGGCTCCTCTATGGTTCGTTGATGGCCATGCAGGTGGGAGAGCACACTTGGTGATGGGGATATCCTGCTCTAAAAAAGTTCCGCCAATGGCCATATATTGGAAAGGAGAATTGAAGGAGAGGAGTCATCGGCCATGTATACAGGTTGCCCTTATTATTTTCGTCATGGGCCCTTGTATTGATTTTGTAGACATGCATTTATGCATGGACATATTTCTCTTTACACATACGCGAATCAACCTGTGGTTGTTGGTTAGGTGGACAGTGGTATCCCCAACCCACCAGAGTTCAAATCCTGGTGCT
Organism: Triticum dicoccoides; assembly: GCF_002162155.2. NCBI lineage: Eukaryota > Viridiplantae > Streptophyta > Magnoliopsida > Poales > Poaceae > Triticum > Triticum dicoccoides. The sequence goes on along the minus strand of NC_041389.1, from coordinate 487,951,582 downwards.
CGCATTATTCCTGGATTTATTTCAGGATTTCCGGCGATGCGCTTTCAGTGGGAGGAGACGTTCCTGTCGACGACGAAGCGCCTACGGTGACATCGTAAATCTCAAGATGATATGCCGGCTCAGTCTCTCGGAGGTGCTCATAGGGGTAGAGTGTGCGTGTGTGCATTCATAGGGGTGAGTGTATGCGCGTGTATATGAGCCCTTGTGTCTGTACTGATGCTAAAAAAAATATTTCTCTTTACACATACGTGCATGAGTCTGATGCAAAAAAAAGAAAAAACATACGTGCATGAGTAGTACAGTTTGTTCTATCGCATTGGACTTTTTTCTTCAAAAAATTTGTCACGTTGGACTCCAGCCACGTTATGACTTGTAGCATGGATGAACTCTTTTTAACTTACCATGTTGGACTTAAGTCACGTACGACCTGCTATCATATCTTTTTTTTGCGGAATGAAAATCGTACCATATATGGACTCTATTTTTAGCGTGCAGACACATGCGTTCATTATGGACTTGCTTTTCTTTTTTACTTATCAATTTGTACTTAAAAATCACATATTACATCATATCTATCAAGGGAAAAGAATCTTCACTTACCAACATAACTATTCCTATTTTTAATCAAAAGTATCTATGTTTTTTCCTTTACATCGCTGGAGTTTTTATGAAACAAAGATTTTTTTAAGGCAAGGATGGATGCTTCCTTTATTTGAACGTGTCAGGAGCCTTTTTTGGACCACTTGTGTAACGTAAGTTTTCCTTTTATCTCCACCGTAAATTATTCAATCCGATGATGTAATTAGTTTCAATGATGTGGATTAATGAGGAGGCTTTAATGGTATGAAGATTTTTTTAAGGCAAGGATGGATGCTTCCTTTATTTGAACGTGTCAGGAGCCTTTTTTGGACCACTTGTGTAACGTAAGTTTTCTTTTTTATCTCCACCGTAAATTATTCAATCCGATGATGTAATTAGTTTCAATGATGTGGATTAATGAGGAGGCTTTAATGGTACGAAGATATTTTTAAGGCAAGGATGGATGCTTCCTTTATTTGAACGTGTCAGGAGCCTTTTTTGGACCACTTGTGTAACGTAAGTTTTCCTTTTATCTCCACCGTAAATTATTCAATCCGATGATGTAATTAGTTTCAATGATGTGGATTAATGAGGAGGCTTTAATGGTGCCTCCAATTAGTAAATATAAGATATAAGATTAGGACATCTATCGACGGACCCCTTTTTTACGAGTTTACCTTTAATTTGAGCTTTGTTCCTCATCTAGTTTGTCCGTCGGGATGCATGTTGTATCCTTTGGGCAGTGAGGTTTAGATTTCTTGTCATGTGGATTTTTTTCTTGTTATATGTTATAATCCGGCGCTTCAGATCAAAATGACGACAACTGCGCGTCCGGGCCACGTGCATGAAGACTTCTCGACAGTCATTACGAGGTCAAGCCGGCTCCGGTAGACAAAAGAAAACTAAGTAATACTCCACTATATAGGCAGGAGCCTCCGCGCTTGCTTGCTAGTGTTGCTCTCTTCACACTGTCTCGGCCTCTCCAGATATAAACACGACAGCGGTGGCCACACTCTCTCTCTCTCTCTCTCTCTGCTCACCGCTGGTCACAGATCCAGCCGGATCCTCTCCGCCGGGGATCGTGAGAAGGTGCAAAGTTCACGCGGTCGTCCTCGGCGACGGCTCTTACCCACTGCTAGGCGCGTCCCGATCAGCCTGCCTTGTCGTTCTCTCCCAAGCACCGCTGGCGAGGGAGGGCCTCCGACCCCTTGTTCCTTGCTGCCATAGTGTGGGCAGATCCGGCCTCCCGCCGCCCACCTAGCGACATCCCGGCGACCATCAGGTATAACTTCCTTCGAAACCGGCCTTGCTCTACTTCCCGAGCTCCTGACGTCGCTGCATTTGTAACTTTTACTATTTCTCAGGCCCCCTCGTACATAGGATCGATCGGCTGTTCGAAAACCACCTAATTTTTTTTACGTTTAAGAGGTAAAACTAGTTCATGCACTCGAATCTAGTACTACTTGGTTCAAACAAGGAAGAAAGGGGGTGGGGTGGGGAGGATTTGTTACCTGAATCTAGGACTGGTCGAAAGAGGAAATAATGGGGGCGCAAAGTAGCAGAGACTGGCTATCCAACTGGTCTCCAGGTCTAATAGGGAAATAAAGGGAAACGCAGTACAAACTCAATATAAACCCGATCTATTGGTTGAAAAAGGAAAGAAAGTGGGGACTGGGGGACAAGTCAACAGAGTAAGTCTAACACTAGATTTGCTAGCCTCACACAGTATAAGGTGGCTATACCGAACAAAAATGGGACCAACCCAGATATCCTGTTCTGATGTTTGTTGCCCCGAGCCACTATTATGTAATGCCACTGGTAAAATGTAGCAGTCACACTGTTAAAAGTAAGGACACGTTAAACCAATGTTGTTTTCAATGTAATGCCTCCAGTAATATGAATCAATGGCACTTCTTTACATGTCCTGCTAAAATTTCCCATTAAGATAAGTTGGTTCTTTTCGTTAGAAATGCAACTGTCCTGGTCCGCCTACTCTCCCGTGCCCAAAGTAATGTCGTATTTAACGGTTGTCATAGTTTATCCTAATGCCCACACTAATATCTTGCAATGCCACTGCTTTAGAAATTGCTACTGTCCTTGTAGCATTGCCATTCAGATAAGGAACATGCTTCTTTTCATTTGATGCATGTTTCATCACTTGTTAGTCACCCTCCTTTCCACCTTTTTTGTGCAAACAGATGTATACATTTCACGCCCGATCTTAGTTGAACTACACAAATGATATCCAAATTATAGTTGAGCATTCCAGGAGCTTCACAACCAACCTTGATGTTGCTCAATTTTATTGCAAATAATGAAGAAGAAGCTCTGTGGGTTTCATTTTCTGATGGAAATGGAACCGGGGCTGGAGCCCTTTTCTTAAAAAAATTGAAGAAGAAGCTGCTAGCTCACGGGACATTGCTTCATTTTAGGTGAACTGCACCAAAACGTACCATGAATTGAATCATCCATGTTGGTGACTGAAAGAGCTAGCTTCAGCATCCCAGTCTAAGCACCCTCGGCCTCCATCCTTGCGACGCACGGTACACCTCGTTTGCCACCTGCTCGACCCTAGTGTCACTGATAGAATGAAGTAATAATACAGTTAAAATAGAGCGAGTGTCATCTCTATCATTTCATTTCCAATGTAGATAAAGAAAGTGCTTCTCTTTGTTAAAGTATGTTTCATTAACTAGTCCCATTGTTAATGTTTAAGCGTTTCTGTAAACTGGGGTGCTTAATTTTAGTTGATATGTACAAAAATAGAGATTTGAATGTCTCATGGCGCCTCCTTGTACTACTGTTGTACACTGATGGTCATCACTGGCAGAAGGTGTATCTGGGAGAATTGGGACGATGTCCACTATTAGGCATACTGTATGAGGCGTCGCAGGGCCCATCTCGCCCTCGCAGCATGGCATACTATGATACTATCGCAATATTTTCTTCTATTTATTTTGTGTGTTTCATCAACTAGTGCCACTATAATGTAATCACGCTTTTTCATTATCTGTGCAAACAGGGTTATTCCGCTGTATTTTGGTGGAACTGCACAAATGTACGTATGGAACCGACATATATGCAGAGTGCAAGGTGTGCCAAGTAAAAATTATCGACACCAACCATGCTGCATGCACGCATTGGCATCCACCACCACCAGTGCGATGTGTGGCGCTCTCTGTGGACGGATCTTTCTCGGCAGCAAATCCTCTAACCAAATACTAGTAGCTTATATTGGCAGTTTTCTAGGGAGTACTCTTTTCTGAAAGAAGCACCAATCTATTTTTCTTTATTTGTACACTGTGTCACAACTTTGACCCAAAGTTCCAGAGCTAATTTAGGGTCATTGGCGTAGTACTCGGAGACTGATTATAAGCATGATTTTCATTAGCTGTCACACTAATTGTAAGCATGAGCAGGTGGAAGATTAGGTTAGTGCGAAGCTTACCTTAAACCCTACCGCCGCCGTTGAAACGAGGCGAGCGTCGAGGGAACCGTGGAGAACGGCGGGGAAGCGACGTTGCGCCATCTGGCCTACTCTTGCGGTGGGAGAACGAATAATCCTGTGGCTCCAGCTGGCTCTGCACCCTCACGAACGGCACACAATACTCGATCGATTCGTTATCCTCTGGGTGCTCGACCTTCGACTTGTACGCCCACCACCTCCGCCTGACTGTCGCCTCGGGCGAATCTGTTAGCTCCATCGCCCATAGGAGATACTCGATGAACTTGTGGCATGACTGTCGCCGAGGAGTACATGTACATCACCGCCCTCATCGCCGCCGTCTCACTCTTTCGCATAGATTGCCACATGGCCCGCACCATCCTCGAAATCTCCCACTCATTGTCAAACCAACTAAGGATATCCTTCAACCTGGCTAACTTTGCCTGGTCGCCACCGGCGATCCGCCTGATTCGCTGCTGCATCCTCTCCATAGATGTCGTTCTGAGTGGTCCGGTGCTAGCTTTGGAAGATGGGAGGAGAGACGGTGGTCTTACAATAGAGAAGAGGGAGAGGAGAGGAGGTGGTTTTGGAATGGAGATGATGGAGAGGAGAGGAGGTGGTTTTGCAATAGAGAGAAGATCAGAACAGGGAGAGGCGAGACGGTGGTTTTGGAATGGAGATGATGGAGAGGAGAGGAGGTGGTTTTGGAATGGAGATGATGGAGAGGATAGGAGGTGGTTTTGCAATGGAGAATATCAGAAGAGGGAGAGGCGAGACGGTGGTTTTGGAATGGAGATGATGGAGAGGAGAGGAGGTGGTTTTGCAATGGAGAAGAGGGAGAGGAGCGTGCGGCAGCAATTTAGGATTGGGCGAGAGGGCCTGCGCGCTGTGACTCGATCAAAATCAAAATCAATTTACCCTTCAATTAAGAAAGCGACCCCACATTAACTAGTCTCCCTTTTATTCTGAGTCATAATTGACCATGATTTTCGCACATAAAATATATGTTATACGTTGCAAAAAAAATATAATTTGAAAGTACATTCAGATACGAACCAAACAATACAATTTTTGGTGACATGAATTCACATTTTGCTTGTCACATACAGTACGTGGTCAAACTTTGACCCAAAATACGCAAAACAACAAAAAAACACTTCCAAGACCAGCGCCGCTCTTCCGCTCTTCTCCTCTTAAACCACCGCCGCTCCTCTCTTGTTCCAATCTAAATCAAGCGCTGCTCCTCTCCTCTTCCATTTCAAAACCACCGCCCCTCCTCTCCTTTTCCAGTCCAAAACCAGCGTCGCTCCTCTCCCATTCTAATCCAAAACCAGCGCTGCTCCTCTCCTCTTCCATTCAAAAACCACTGTCGGCGAGTGAAGGTGCTATGGAGAAGTAGATCAATAGAGGAGTACAACCGATACGTGAGGATCGCAGACGGTGACCATGTGAAGCTAGCTAGGATGTTGGAGATATAGTCTTGGTTTGACAACAAGGACCAACTAGCGGCGACAGCGACATCCATGGCCAAATATCTGCAATAGAGCGAAAAGGCGGCGATACTCCCGGAGGGAGTCGCGCCGGAGTACATAGAGCTACTCCTCTGGGCCATGGAGCAAACAGATTCACCGAATCCGATAGTGAGGAAGCTATGGTGGGAGTATCGATCCCGGATGGAGCATCCACCAGAGATTAAAGGATCAAGTATCTACAGGGTGCCGTTTGTGAGGGTGTCCTGCCAGAGCGAGCCAGTGGAGTCTTCGTCGACCGAACCCAACTACAAGAGGAGAAAAGCAGTTGGCCCGACGACGCTTCCCCGCCATCGTCTCCCTCACCGGTCACATCGTCTCACGACGCGGCTGTCTGCCGCCGAGGAATAGGAGGAGGCTGTCCCCCACCCCACAGCCCAATAGTTGGGCAGGTTATGAATTGTCAGGAGGAGCTTAGGGTTGTTAGTATTTGCAGGTTGTGAATTGTGTTTTCTGTTGTGTATTTTGAGAGTACTTTCAGATATGAATGTCTTTTGAATTTCAGATTTGCAGTATTGAGCAAGAATTTTATGAATTCTAGAGATCCATTTTTAGCACTTAAAAAATGTAGTTTCATAGGAGTATAAAAGTGCAGACGAAAAGAAACTGCAAGTTTCAGTTTCAGATAAGAAACTGCAAGTTCAGTTTCAGATAAGAAACTGTAACTTTCAGAGGCAGAGCATTTATATTAACACGGCCTTTTCAAACAGGGTTAACATCATGTTGGAAGTTTTATTCATGGTTGAAAATGGAACTACCAGCCAGTTAACATCATGCTGATCGACATTCATTCATAGCACATCTTCATATGATGCACAGTCAAAATGCCCACACAATGTCGAGTGTGCAAAACCCAAAGAAAATGAGGGTTGAAGTTTTGGCAAGTGTTGGACGTGGTTTTGGGCTGCCCCGTCTAGGCTTTCATTTTTAACATGCGCAGCCCACGACCTCGGATGGGAGGGCCTGTTTGTATTTTCTTAGGGCCGTCATGTATCGACCGGCCTATGGACCTCCCATCCAACGTTTTATTTTTGGCAGCCCAATTTATGTATTTTTTTGAAGAAAACGTAGAGGTCTGTTCTATTTTTCTATATAAGAATAGGAACGCCAGGTACAACTTATGTTTCCCTTCTAACTATATTTTATATATTTAAATCATTTTATATGTTATTATATATTATTTTTATTGTCATCATATATTTAACAGATACTTACATATGTAAGAAAACAATATCCCACATCTTATTAACTTATAAAAATAATTTCTTAACAAATAAAATCCTGGATTGTTTTGGCACGAAAATCCTAGTGATTGTGAACAAAAGCTTGGTAAGATTTAAGGACGAATGTAATAGTATCACTTATTATTTAAATATATTTATAACAAAATGGTGAGCCTTTTTTATTTTTTGATAACATTGCTGGCCCAACCCAACATTATAATTAGAATCGGCCCAGCAAAATCATGTATCTAGATAAAGTGCAAATGGCCTGTAATTTTTTAGGAAATAAAATAAATGGGCCGCATGGACGCTACATTAATTGTTCACCCAGCCCAGCTAATGGCTGTAATTCAAAAAAAATCAAATTGACTGTAAATTCTACCGCGCAAAAAAAAGACTGTAAATTCTGAAAAAATGGGTTGAATACGTGCCACATTTTTGGAAGCTGAAATGTGGGCCAATAGGTCGAAGCCAATGCAAGTCGTTGTCAATTTAGTCAACAAATGATTCTCACATGTTAGCCATTGGATTTACATCCCACGGCCGACATCCATTGTCAATCTCTCGTCTTCTTCCTCAAGTGCCGCCAGGACCACTGAGGGAGTCCTAGACTAGGGGGTGTCCGGATAGCCGAACTATCATCATCGGCCGGACTCCAAGACTATGAAGATACAAGATTGAAGACTTCGCCCCGTGTCCGGATGGGACTTTCCTTGGCGTGGAAGGCAAGCTTGGCAATACGGATATGTAGATCTCCTACCAATTGTAACCGACTCTGTGTAACCCTAGCCCTCTCCGGTGTCTATATAAACCAGAGGGTTTTAGTCCATAGGACGAACAACCATTACAACAATCATACCATAGGCTAGCTTCTAGGGTTTAGCCTCCTTGATCTCATGGTAGATCCACTCTTGTACTACCCATATCAATATTAATCAAGTAGGAGTAGGGTTTTACCTCCATCGAGAGGGCCCGAACCTGGGTAAAAACATCGTGTCCCTTGTCTCATGTTACCATCCGCCTAGACGCACAGTTTGGGACCCCCTACCCGAGATCCGCCGGTTTTGGCACCGACATTGGTGCTTTCATTGAGAGTTCCTCTGTGTCGTCACCGATAGGCTTGATGGCTCCTTCGATCACCAACAACGACGCAGTCCAGGGTGAGACTTTTCTCCCCGGACAGATCTTCGTGTTCGGCGGCTTTGCACTGCGGGCCAATTCGCTTGGCCATCTGGAGCAGATCGAAAGCTACGCCCCTGGCCATCAGGTCAAATTTGGAAGCCTAAACTTCACGGCTGACATCCGCGGAGACTTGATCTTCGATGGATCCGAGCCACAGCCGAGCGCGCCGCACTGTCACGATGGGCATGATTTAGCGCAGCCGCCGGACAGTGCCTTGGAGGCTGCACATGAGCCCGCTCCGACCTCTAGTTCGGAGCCGACTGTGCAGATCGAGGACAGGTGGCTAGACACCGCCTCGGGAGCTGCAATCTCCACGGCGATGGAGCCGAACACGGACCTTGTCCCACGTAAAGCTCGTGACTCCGAGGTGCCGGACTCCACGCCGAACTCCGAACCTCCTGCGCCCTTACCAATCGAATCCGATTGGGCGCCGATCATGGAGTTCACCGCTGCGGACATCTTTCAGCACTCACCCTTTGGCGACATCTTGAATTCGCTAAAGTATCTCTCGTTATCAGGAGAGCCCTGGCCGGACTATGTCAGGACGGTTGGGATGCGGATGACGAAGAAATTCAAAACCCACCCACCACCCACTTTGTAGCCACTGTCGACGATCTAACCGACATGCTAGACTACGACTCCGAAGACATCGATGGTATGGACGACGATGCCGGAGACGACCAAGAACCAGCGCCTACGGGGCACTGGAAGACCACCTCGTCATACGACATATACATGGTGGACATCCCAAAGGATGGGAACGGCGAAGAAGCAGCGGAGGCAGATTCCCCTAAGAAACAACCCAAGCGCCGACGTCAGCGGCGCCGCTCTAAATCCCGCCACAGCAAGAATGGAGAGTCCAGCACCGGAGATAATAAAACCCCAGAGAGTGCCGAAGACAACCCCTCCAGCAAGATTCAGCGCAGGAGGACGGAGAAGCCAGCCCTCACGAGAGAGCGGCAGACGAGGAGGTCAAGGATGATAATTACATGCCTCCCTCCAGAGACGAGGCAAGCCTCAACGACGATGAATTTGTCGTGCCCGAGGATCCCGTCGAACAAGAGCATTTTAAACGCAGGCTTATGGCCATGGCAAACAGCCTAAAGAAAAAGCAGCACTAGCTCAGAGCTGATCAAGACCTGCTGGCCGACAGATGGACCGAAGTCCTCGCGGCCGAAGAGCATGAAATCGAACGCCCCTCCAAAAGCTACCCAAAACGCAAGTTCCTCCCCCAATTAGAGGAGGAGGAGTATAAACCCTCATCACCAGCACACAATACGGCAGACCGACCACCTCGTGGCCGCGACAGAGAGGCATCTAGGCCCTCCACCAGAACCATACCCCGGCACCGCTCGAAAAGTGCGAAGCCATGGGGGAATGCGCCGGACTTGCGAGACATATTGGAGGACAAGGCAAGACAATCAAGATCGATCTACGGATCACGTGGGCACCCCATGATGCGCGACGACTATCGTCGCGCCGGATACAGCAACTCCGGTCGGGCCGAACACAGTAGACAAAGCTCTCTTGAGCTACGTCGTGATATTGCCCAGTATAGAGGCGCGGCACACCCACTATGCTTCACAGATGAAGTAATGGATCATCAAATCCCTGAAGGGTTTAAACCTGTGAACATTGAATCCTACGATGGCACAACAGACCCTGCGGTTTGGATCGAAGACTATCTCCTTCATATCCATATGGCCCGCGGTGACGATCTCCACGCCATCAAATATCTCCCACTCAAGCTTAAAGGACCAGCTCGGCATCGGCTTAACAGCTTGCTAGCAGAGTCAATTGGGTGTTGGGAGGACCTGGAAGCCGCATTCCTCGACAACTTCCAGGGCACATATGTGCGACTACCAGACGCCGATGACCTAAGCCACATAATTCAGCAGCCAGACGAATCGGCCAGACAATTCTGGACACGGTTCCTAACAAAGAAAAATCAAATCGTCAACTGTCCGGATGCAGAGGCCCTCGCAGCCTTGAAACACAACATCCGCGACGAGTGGCTGGCCCGGCACCTAGGACAGGAAAAGCCAAAATCCATGGCAGCCCTCACATCACTCATGACCCGCTTCTGTGTGGGGGAGGACAGCTGGCTAGACCGCAGTAACAACCTCAGCAAAAATTCTGGCAGTCCGGATACCAAGGACCGCAATGGCAGGTCGGGTCGAAACAAAAACAAACGCCGCGTTAACAGCGATAGCACTAAGGATACGGCAGTCAACTATGGATTCAGAGGCTCTAAACCCGGTCAGCGGAAAAAGCCATTCAAAAGAACCACTCCGGGTCCGTCCAATTTGGACCGAATACTCGACCGCTCTTGCCAGATACATGGCACCCCTGAAAAGCCAGCTAATCACACTAACAGGGATTGTTGGGTATTCAAGCAGGCAGGCAAGTTAATTTCCGAAAACAACGACAAGGGGCTGCATAGCGATGACGAGGAAGAGACCCGGCCGCCGAACAGTAGAGGACAGAATGGTTTCCCCCCACAAGTGCGGACGGTAAACATGATATACGCAACCCACATGCCCAAGAGGGAGTGGAAGCGTGCACTTAGGGATGTATATGCGATGGAGCCAGTCGCCCCGAAGTTCAATCCATGGTCCTCTTGCCCGATCACTTTTGATCGAAGGGACCACCCCACCAGTATCCGCCATGGCGGATTCACCGCATTGGTTTTAGACCCAATCGTCGATGGATTTCACCTCACCAGAGTCCTGATGGACGGCAGCAGCAGCCTGAACCTGCTTTATCAGGACACAGTGCGCAAGATGGGCATAGACCCCTCAAGAATTAAACCTACAAAGACGACCTTCAAAGGCGTCATACCAGGTGTAGAGGCCAATTGTACAGGCTCAGTTACACTGGAAGTGGTCTTCGGATCCCTGGATAACTTTCGAAGCAAGGAGTTAATCTTCGATATAGTCCCGTTCCGTAGCGGCTATCATGCTCTGCTCGGACGGACCGCGTTTGCAAAGTTCAACGCGGTGCCGCATTATGCATACCTCAAGCTCAAGATGCCAGGCCCTCGAGGAGTCATCACGGTCAACGGAAACACGGAACGCTCCCTCCGAACGGAGGAACACACAGCGGCTCTCGCGGCAGAAGTACAGAGCAGCCTCTTAAGGCAATTCTCAAGTCCGGCCGTTAAGCGACCGGACATGGCCAAGCGCGCCCAGAGTAACATACATCAAGACCACCTGGCATGTTCTGAGCACGCGTAGCAATGCGGCCCCAACCCCAGCCCTCGCATGAGACTAGTCCTTCGCGTACATCATTACGCTCTAGAAATACCATGGGCATAGGGGGAGGGGCACGACCACGATAGGCCCAGAGTGCGGTTTAACCACACCAGGGGCTCCCAAGTACATCGGTCTTTTTTCTTTTTCTTTTTTCTTATCCACAGGACTCTGTTCACTAGAGGCCTTGTCCGGCAGTAGACTTGCCGAACTCATGATGCAAAAGCCAGGGAAGGAGAAAGGCTACGACGAACACTCAGGTGGTCTCCATTACGAGCATTAAATCTGTTTAATACACCATTCCGCAGCCTACCCCTGGAAGGGGACATGTTTAATAATCCACCCCTTGCTTACCACACTATTTGTATCGCTCCGCATTCATGGCAGTATTTCTGAATGAACAATGCATCGCTTTTTGCTTATAATTGCATCCCCTCTTTATATACGTTCGTTTATGACATTTTGCATCCGTACACTTTGGTACGGCCGAATACATCAGGGGCTTATGTTCCCTGCATTATGGTGTGATAAGTCCGCACACTTTCACAAGGGCGGCACCCCGAACTTATAGCATTATATGCATCGGCTCCGAATCATGTCTTGGGTCAATAGTTGGGTTTGCCCGGCTCCCATGTTTTGGTACCTTGTTTTGGTACCTTACGTTCCGTTTTATCGGCTAAGGTAGCACTGGGAGAACCACAGCGACTGCGCCCCGAGTGAGCTGGGCGAGCGCCTCAGTGCAGAAAGCTAAAACTAACCGTCATGATAAGGCGAGAGCTGGTCGCTATTCGAGATGTCTTTTCGAGTCCCTAAAGACTTATGCCGCTTAGAGCGAGGAACCGACTTTGTCCGGCCTAGGCGTGGATAGCGCCCCGAACTCGGTCTTCCGAATACTAGGGGCTTCGCCGAAATTTAAAATTATAGAATTCTATGGCTAAGTGAGAGTGTTCAAGCTTTATAAGTCCGGTTGCCTCGTTCGTCGTGTTGAGCGCCTGCCTAGATGGACCCAAAAATGGGAACAAGAGCGCTCAAGTTTATCCCGAACACCCCAGCACTCGTGGCATGGGGGCTGAAGCCGACGACTTGCCATCTCTCAGATTTGATAAACGGCCGCACAGAAGGTAATATTTTAAATTAATAAGCGTTGCTTAGCGCATATGAACAAAGTTTTCAGCGCACAGGATAACACATTGCGAGTCTACTCAAATATTACATCTTTGGAGCACTCATCCACAATCTTGCGGGCACCCTTCAGGACACTCTTATAATACATTTCGGGCGTGCGATACTCCTTGCCCGCTGGCGGCGCGTCCGTTAGAAGCTTCTCAGCATCCAGCCTGCCCCAGTGCACTTTTGCACGGGCAAGGGCCCGACGGGCACCTTCAATACAGGCGGAGCGCTTGACGACTTCCACCCAGGGACACGCATCCACCAGCCGCCGCACTAAGCCAAAGTAGCTCCCAGGCATGGCCTCATCGGGCCACAGCTGAACTATGAGGCCCTTCATGGCCTGTTCGTCTACCTTGTGGAGCTCGACCAGCTGCTTCAGCTGGTCGCTAAGGGGCACCGGATGTCCGGCCTCAGCATACTGAGACCAGAATACCTTCTCCGTCGAGCTCCCCTCCTCGGCCCGGTAGAATGCGGCGGCATATGACACGCTGCGAGGCAGATCTGCAAACGCTCCTGGAGAGCTCCAAATTCGGGTAAGTAACAAGTAATTCACATTCACATGCTTGCTTTGCATGAAAAATGCCTTACCCGCCGCTATTTTCTTCACCGCCTCAATCTCCTGGAGGGCCTGGTAGGCTTCGGCCTTAGCGGCTTTGGCACTATCAAGAGCCGAGGCAAGCTCGGACTCTCGAGTCTTCGAGTCGCGCTCCAAGCTCTCATGCTTTTCCACGAGAGCCTGGAGCTCTTGCTGCACCTCTGCCACCCGCGCCTCCTGATTCTCTCACTCAGCTCGTTCCGCGACCGCATTGCGTTCGGCCGCGGACACGGCCTCCTTAAGGGTCGCCACCTCGTTCGTGGCCCCTGGAGTACCCACGTTATCCTTGTTATTTCTCTTGCAACCAAAATCCTTTTCTGTAAGGTACAAATTTAACATGGTGTTACTCACCTTCCCTATCCTCGAGCTGCTTCTTGGCATGGCCGAGCTCACTCTCGGACCGCTCGAGGTTCTGCTTCAAAGCACTGACCTCTGCAGTCAGTGCGGCGGAGGTCAGCAGCGCAGCCTGCAATCCCATATTGACATAATTTTAAGACCTCCTGCGTATATCTTTTTAGATCCTCAGTCCGGCTTTTCTTTCCGAACACCGAACCGAGCATCAGGGGCTACTGTCTATGCGGTATTACATTACATATTTTAAATTTCTTACCTCAAAGCCCGTTAGAAGGCTGCTGCAGGCTTCGGTCAGCCCGCTCTTGGTGAGCTGAACCTTCTGAATCACCGCACTCATGATAGTGCGGTGTTCTTCCTCGATGGAAGCGCCGTTGAGCGCCTCCAGCAAGCTGTCCGGCGCCTCCGGTTGGAAGGAGGCCGCCGGTGTCACGGTCTTTCCATTCTTACGAAGGGGCCGCCTGCCGGACTCTGGAACCACTGCTGGTTCCGGTGCGGAGTCCGGCGCAAATTCCGGGAGGTTGCCTTGCGGCACCTCCGGAGCCTCCTCCTCCTGATGGGTACCCTCCTAGGATCCCACCTCAGCGTCATCAGTGTCACGGGGAGTTGAGGCGGTCGGAAGGGAATCCACATCCGACGGAGCCAAGGACCCGCTCGATGAAGCGGGAAGATCGTCCTCGGCCGGACTGCAGGATTGTATGCGGCATTAGAAAGACACCATGTGACAAAAAGAAAAATTATAAATCATTCAGGAATCCGGATACTCACGATCTTGCCAGGGGGTTGTCCCTTGAGGGCCACCCCTCGTCGCCGTCACCGGCGTTGGCAGAGCAGTCCGGAGGAAGGGTCCTCCCCTTCTTGGACCCTTCGGCCTCCCCCGTTGGGGAAGCTTTCCTCTTCTTCTCTCCCCCCTCTTGGGGAGAGGCCTCTTTCTCCTCCTCGTCTTCGGGGGAGGAGTCCGCCTCGGAGCCATCGGACGACGAGTCCGATACCACCTGGCGCCGGGAACTTCTTCGGGTTCCCGTGGCCTTCTTCTCCGGCACCACGTAAAGTGCCGGGACTAGCAGCCCCATCAAACGGGTATCCGCTGGGTCTTCGGGGAGGGGAGCCGGACAGTTAACCTGTCCGGGCGTCCTCTGCCAGTCCTGTTAAAGGCATTGGGCGTTTTAGATCCCACATAGAGTCACACTATGAAAGAAATGAATGTCCCATAAAGGATAACATATCTTACCGCGCCGGCCGGGCGCTGCGTGCTGAATCCGCGATCTTCAGTTGCAGATGCGGGGGCTTCTCCCCCCTTGAACAGCACCCTCCAGGCCGCTTCGTACATTGTGTTGAAGAGCCCGCTAAGGGTCCGGGGCTGTGCCGGATCAAAATCCCACAGATTGAAGGCCCGTTGTTGGCAGGGGAGAATCCGGCGGACGAGCATGACCTGGATCACGTTGACAAGCTTAAGCTTCTTGTTCACCAGGGTCTGGAGACAGGACTGGAGTTCGGTCAGCTCCTCCGAATTGTCCCATAGCAAGCCCTTCTCTTTACAGGAGGTGAGCTGCATGGGGGTACCAGATCTGAACTCGGGGGTCGCTGTCCATTTAGGGTTACGCGGCTCGGTGATGTAGAACCACCCCGATTGCCACCCCTTGATGGATTCCACAAAGGCGCCCTTGAGCCAAGTGACGTTGGGCATTTTGCCCACCATGGCGCCTCCGCACTCCGCTTGAACGCCCTTCACCACCTTCGGATTGACATTGAAGGTCTTTAGCCACAAGCCGAAGTGGGGCTGGATGCAGAGGAAGGCCTCGCACACGACGATAAACGCTGAGATGTTGAGGATGAAGTTTGGCGCCGGATCATGGAAGTCCAGGCCGTAGTAGTACATGAGCCCCCGGACGAAGGGATGGAGTGGGAAGCCCAGTCCGCGGAGGAAGTGGGGAAGAAATACGACCCTCTCATGGGGCCTGGGGTGGGGATGAGCTACCCCTCGTCGGGCAGCCGGTGCATGATGTCGCTGGACAGGTATCCGGCGCCGCGCAGTTTTTCGTGTGCCCCTCCGTAACGGAGGAGGCCATCCACATGCCTCCCGCTCCGGACATGGCTGGAGAAGGTTGAGGCGAGGTGTGCGGACTTGGGCGCTAGAGCTCAAGTGCGCGGAGATGGATAGGCAAATGAGGAAGAAGGCGTAGGTAAAAAGGGTGGATCCTTATCCCCTTATATGGGCGGACGAAGACTATGCGTCCCCACCGGCCTGGTAAAACTCGCCTATCTCCCAAGCGCCACAATCAATGGCGCGGTTGGGTTACCCACGTTCGTATTGATGGGAATCCCGGAATACGGGGAACACGATCTCTGCTTCGACAAGACGTGCCAAAGAAACCACTTCGCTAAACGCGCTGAGGTGGTATAATAAAAACGATTCAAGTAAAGGCTTGGCAGTGGTGTGACGTCACGCCCCAAAATACGTCAGCAGATTGACGTCACGCCCCAAAATACGGCTAGCGAGGTGGGACTAAACTTGCGCACCGCCTGGAGCCAGCGCACCACCTTTAGTACCGGGTCGTGGCTCCAACCGGTACTAAAGAACCCCCCCCCTTTAGTACTGGTTGGAGCCACCACCCAGTACTAAAGGGGGTGCGCTTCCCGCTGCTTGGCCTGGCCAAAACAGACCTTTAGTACCGGTTGGTGGCTCCAACCGGTACTAAAGGTCCATCCTATATACACAACACTTGAAAAAAATTCAGTTTCCCTCTGTTCTTCCCTCTGTTTCCTCCCTCCGTCGCGCCGCCTTGCTCCGATCGACGCCGTCCCCGTCGACGTCGCCGCCCCCGCCCCTCGTTGCCGACCTCGGCCGTCCCCGCCCCTCGTCGCCGCCCCCGTCGACGTCGCCGCCCCGTCCGTCCCCGTCCCCGTCGTCCCCGTCGTCCCCATCG